>NW_006785876.1:199026-210274 GCF_000442215.2 Lipotes vexillifer
CTCCCGTTGCGGAGCACAGGCTCCGGACGCGCAGGCTCAACGGCCATGGCTCACGGGCCCAGCCACTCTGCGGCATGTGGGATCTTCCCGGACCGGGGCACGAACCCGTGTCCCCTGCATCGGCAGGCGGACTCTCAACCACTGCGCCACCAGGGAAGCCCACCAAGGAGGGTTTTTTAAAAATAATTTTCAAAGAAAGAAAGTTTAATGAAGTCCTTTCCAAATCACTTTTGGGTATTCTTTGCCTTGAAGAAATCATCAAAAAGACATAGTATGGTCATAATCTGGAAGCTGGGTGGGAGTTTAAGTGAGTTAAGTATCTTGCCAAGTCTGTGTAATACATCTGAGAGATCAGCTATTGAGATATGTATATACACACACATAGATACACACACACACACACATATATACACAACACACATACACACACACATATATATGAGTTTTGAGTAATGACTAGATAAGTTACAGTCCCACTGAGGCTGCCTAGGTGAATGAGCTTGTCGGCAGAGCAGGGCCGTGTGCGTTCTTGGTGCTCCCAGTCATTTGAGGTATACTTTGTAGTAAGAAGATTGACCTGTGAGAAAAAAGTATGTCTAGTGAGTATGTTTGTAACCAGCCCCAGGGACTTCTTCACTGGCCATTTTGGCTCAGCTGGTACCATTAGATCAGTTTTTCTAGCTTGTGGAACCATCTCATTTCTGGATACCGCAGGTTTCAGGAATACCTTTGTCGAGAAATTATTTTTTCTCTTAGTTGATAGTAAGGTAAGCTGCCAAGATCTTGGCTTCTGTTCACTTTTCAACATCAGTCCCTTTAAAGTTCAAAGGTTTTTACTTAGGTTTTACAAATAGCAGATTATTTTGGAAAAATTCTATTCAAGACCAAGTTTATACCTTTGTGTATACCATAAACTCTTAACAATTTACAAAAATAGATAATTTTTCCTAATCTTTTTTCTTAAAGAGATGGATAAGCTTGGAGAGCTCTAGTTTTTCCATTTATATGAGAACTGTAAAACAACAAGTGAACAAGTCTTTTCTGTGTCTGGATCAAATGGAGTGACTATTTCTGTTCCTTTCCTGCACTGCTTTCC
Organism: Lipotes vexillifer; assembly: GCF_000442215.2. NCBI lineage: Eukaryota > Metazoa > Chordata > Mammalia > Artiodactyla > Lipotidae > Lipotes > Lipotes vexillifer. Next base: position 200,123 of record NW_006785876.1, read on the forward strand.
AGAGTAGAGTTAACAAGAGGCAGTCTCTGCCTGTTTTGTTGTTTACTTTTTTACATGGGACATAAATCTGCTCCCCTTTGTCCTTGGAGTAGACTCCTGGGATTTTTTTTCCTTCTGTTTCTTTTGGTGAGTAGTCAGAAGTTGGATGCTGAATGATTCAGAAAGAAAGGAACAAGAGAGTAAGAACTATAATGCAAACATCAGGGCTAAAAGGAAGAGATAGTTCTTTCTTTAAACCAGGAAAATACCTTTTCTCTTTAATGACTATCATTTTTTGAGTACCCATGCACAGATACTTTATGTACATTATCTTGTTTAATCCACACTATCCTGAGAGGTAGAAATAACTCCCTCCCTTCGTTTTACGGACAGGGCCACAAAAGAGTAAACAGTTTGCTTTTAGCCATATGCCCAGTAAGTAGCCAAGTCAGAATTTGAATCCAGGTCCAACTTTAAAGCTCTCTGTATCTTACAAGCTGCTAATTTTGGCCTAAGAGTTAGAAAACTCTTAAAATTAACTGTGAATTTCTGGTGGGTTGCATTAACTTTCTTGGCTCTTGCTTTCTTCATCTGTAAACTGAGAGGATTGAGCTAGATCTTTAAAGTTAATTCTGGTTGTAAAATTCTGTTATTTCTGCTTTCTTTATTGAATTGAAATGGAGAATGTGTAAAGTTTCTACTTAAGTTCTCTTGTTTGCAGCCAGTTTGGTTTGTAATCTTTACTTTTAGCCTGATGATTTTTTCACACCATCGTCCAGTGAAGGTGCAGAAGAAGGCATTATGACAGCTGCAGCTTCACAAAAGAAAACTTAAAGAAAAGTACATGAACATCAAGCAAGGAACATGGCAAACATGGGCTGGAGATTGTGTAGGTGGGACCTGGTAATTGTCTTTAGACACCAGTATCATTTAACTTCAAAGGCTTATTGTGCCTCAGTGAGTGATTCTATGTGTTTGTCTGTCTCGAGTTCTCTTATTGACATAGGAGAACTAATGATATGATGTAAAAAAGAAGCATCTTTTGCAATATTTTTATTCCACTTATACAGTACTTTTTTCTCTGAGGGTGCTGTACAAATAAAATATTGAGATAATAAGCCATTTTGAAATGTCAAAACACTGAAGAATAAGAAAGTGGCTAGGAGAAATAAATACACAGAAGCAGTAGAGGCTTTAGATCACTGATGGGCATGCACAGCAGGTTAGCAATTCTTTGGCTAAATCCATTGCATTCACCGTTGGTGCTGTAAATGGCTGGGGGCTTGACATGGAGGCCTTTTCCTTGGGCCAGTCTAATGCACACCATTCTACATCCTGTGGTTGAGGTTGAAGACCATGAGTTTTCGTGTCAGATGGATCTGTATTTAAATCCTGATCCTGCTACTTACTCGCTATTAATTTGGAACAAATTACCTAAATTTTCTGAGCCTCAGTTTCTTCATCAGTAAAGTGGTGGTAATTATAACTCCCTTGTTAGGGTTGTTCAGAGGATTAAAGTAAATGAGTTAAATACATAAAACATTTAGTTCAGTGCCTGGCACATAGTAAATGCAACATAAATGCTAGCTAGCTGTTATGTTCAGAATATGTCAGAATAGTGATTCTGATGAGGTTGTAGAGCATAATAGCAACAGCTTCTTTGGTTCAAAAGATAAGGCAGGGCTTCCCTGGTGGCGCAGTGCTTGAGAGTCCGCCTGCCGATGCAGGAGACGCGGGTTCGTGTCCCGTTTCGGGAGGATCCCACGTGCCGCGGAGCGGCTGGGCCCGTGAGCCGTGGCCGCTGGGCCTGCGCGTCCGGAGCCTGTGCTCCGCAAATGGGAGAGGCCACAACAGTGAGAGGCCCGCATAACGCAAGGAAAAAAAAAAAAAAAAAGATAAGGCAAAATGGAGTTGTCAGGATCTTCTGTTCCTTTTCTGAATTGATGCAGTGAAGTATAATCTGTACTTCATAAACTAGTATAAGATTTTTTAAAATGAAACATACAGAGACTAAACATAGTAATTTAAACAGTCATACACTGACCACTAGCTTTAAGAAATAAAAAAAAATTACAGATAGAATTGAAGATCCTGGTTCCTCCCACCCCCAGATAGCTATTATCCTAAATTTGGTGTATCATTTCCACATGTTTTTATATTGTAATTATGTACCAATAAACAATATATGGTATTTTTACATATTTTAAATTTTTATATAAATATTATTAGATATATATCTTTCTGTAGCTTGCTTTTCTCAACATTGTTTTTGAGATTTTTCTGTTGTACTTATAGCTCTATTCATTTATTTTAACTGCCATAGAGTATTTCATCATATAAATGAATATATCACTTTATTCTCTGTCAATGGACATTGTCTATAATTTTGAATATCTCTGCATAGCTCTCACTTCACACCCCCCAAATCTCAGACATAACCACCCTCCTGAATTGTGTTAATTTTTTTAGTGTTTATAGATACATATTCCTAAACAATATATTATTTAAAGTTTTGCCTGTTTTTAAGGTTTGTGCAATACAGTCTTACTATGTTATTTAGTGACTTACTTTTTTGTTCAACATTATAATTTTGAGATTTATTCATGTTGATGTGTGTGGCAATAGTTATTTTCACTGTGTACATTATTTGAATATAATATAATTTATGGTCCTTTAGGTCTGACTTTTTACTATTACAAACAGTATGTAATCAACATACTTGTACCTGTGTGTTGAATTTCCGTCAGGCATATACCTAGTAATAAAATGACTGGGGTATAGGTAATGTATGTGCATCTTTATCTTTAATGGATATTGATAAGTAGTAATTACATTATCATTTAATTATACATATTTTCTAATTTCTGATTTGATCCATGAGTTTAAAGTGTGTTTTAGAAACTTCCAAATATATAGGATTTTTTTTTTGTACCAATTTTTAACTTAATTGCTCTGTGGTCAATTAATAATGCCTGTATCTTACAATTCTTTGGTATCTGTTGAGACTTTTGCTTTATAACCTAATGTGTGGTCACGGTTTATCCAGGTTTTAGGTAGTTTTTATAAATATTCCAAATGTGTTTGAAAATAATTCATTATCTAATTGTCAGTTTCCCATAGATACAATCATTTTTGCTTTACATATTTTGAGGCTTTGTTATTAGGTGCATACAGATTAAGAATTGTTTTATATTTCTGGTAATTTTTTTCACTATTATGTAATGATCCTCTTTATCTCTAACAATGCTTTTGCCTTAAAGTCTACATTTCCTAACAGTACTATAGCTATTACTGGCTTTTTAATCATTTGTATTTGCTGGTATTTTGTTTATATACTTTGAAAGTTTTCTCTCGTGTTAATGTTTTTAGTATGTCTCTTGGAAACTACATAAAACAGGACTTTGTTTATTCAGTCTGAATTTTCTATCTTTTAACTGCTAAGTTTAGTCTGTTTACATTTATTACCACTACTGATATATCTGTACTTACTTCTACCACATATTATGTGTTTTGTATTTACCCTTTTTTCCTCTGCTGTTTTTTTCCTTTTTATCTGTCCTTTATTGGTTTGAACAACTTTTCTTTGTTTTATCCTTGATTACCCCTACCCTAAAATTTTAACATGTATTTGGCTTTGCAGAGTCTTACATTAAAATCAGTATGTCTACCACTCATCTTGGAAATCTTTAACTCACCCTCTACCAATCTTCTATGTTTTTGACCAGTATTTTACTTCAGTTCTTTTTATCACCCAAATTAGTTTTAATTTTTATACTAACTTGCATTATTTTCTAATACCCAAGGCAATTGTGAACTCCTTATTTAAACTGGTTTTCTCACACTTTCTCTTCAGATTTTCAAAAGAAACAACCAGACGATGATTCCACTCCAAGTACAAGTAACAGCCAATCAGATTTGTTTTCTGAAGAGACCACCAGTGACAACAGCAATACCTCGATAACCACGCCAACTCTTAGTCCCAGCCAGCAGCCGCTTCCGACAGAACTGAATGTAACTTCACCAAGTAAAGAGGAGTGTAAGTCTCAGATCCTGTGAAGTGGTAGAGAAAGCAGCCTAAGAATCATATCATAAGTTTCTTAGTAATGCCTCTTCCAGAAAAATTGATAGCAGCTCTTTCAATTCAAGATTAAGTGTTTAACATATAGGCCCCAAGTCAGCAAGGTAGAGAGTAAGTTTCAGCCTTCCATTGACCTTAAGGTTGTTTTGTGTGTGTGTGTGTGTGTGTGTGTGTGTGTGTGTGTGTGTGTGTGTGTGTGTGTGTGTGTGTTTTAAATTTATTTTATTTATTATTTTTGGCTATGTTGGGTCTTCATTGCTGTGCGCGGGCTTTCTCTAGTTGTGAACGGGGGCTACTCTTTGTTGCGGTGCGCAGGCTTCTCACTGCAGTGGCTTCTCTTGTTGTGGAGCACGGGCTCTAGGCGTGCGGGCTTCAGTAGTTGTGGCACTCAGGCTCAGTAGTTGTGGCTTGCGGGCTCTAGAGTGCAAGCTCAGTAGTTGTGGTGCACAGGCTTAGCTGCTCCACGGCACGTGGGATATTCCTGGACCAGGGCTCGAACCCGTGTCCCCTGCATTGGCAGGCAGATTCTTAACCACTGTGCCACCAGGGAAGCCCGCTTAAAGTTTTCTTAAAGGATTGCCTTTTATGTTAACTGTCAGGGTACACGAGGTTTTGAACCAGTTTAGGGCAGTTGTTCTCAGCCCTGGCTGTAAATTAGAATCCACTGGGGATTTTTAGAACAATTTTAATCTTCAGCACCATTCTCTGAATCTGTAATTTAATTGGTCTGGAGTGAGGCTCAGTGATATGTTCTTTTTAATTCTTCAGAGAATTCAAATATGCAGCAAGAATTGAGGACCACTGGTCTAGGGAACTTAACCTGATTTAGGAGCCTTTGATTGAAGCCTTGCCTCTGTCACTAAGTGGGCCTCAAGTGTTTCTAGGCAGTTAACAAGATAACACTATATACTTCATAGAACATAGGATATTTGAAGGGAGGAGGAAGTAGTTTCTTTTACTCTTCTGTAAGTTCTCAGTGACAGAATACTATTATCATATATGTGATATGGAAGTCCATTGTCCACTTAAGCTTTATAATGCTGTAACCATTTCCTTTAGGGCACAACTGTAACTGGCAGGGTTTGTTGAAAATTGTAGTGATGTTATGACATAGCAGCTTTTTACCTTTTAAAAGCTTTACTTAACAGGTTGAAATCTGGTGTTTCAAATTTAATGAATATCTAGAAATCCTTGGAATATGGTAGGTTAGAATGTTCTATCTACTAACTTTGGAAAGATTATCAGAGAACAAATGTTTATCTAAACCCCTATCATAAACCACTGTACTAGGTAATGTTGAGAATATAAAGGTTAAAAAAGGCCATAGTCCCTGTCCTCAAAGAATTTACTGTTTAGCAGTGGAAATTAAATATATTTCTTATATCAGTAGTTCTCAACCAGGAGTGAGTTTGCCCCTCCCCCTCCCCCCAATGCTGTAAACATCTGACACTGTATCGGACAGCCCTCCACAGCAAGGAATTATCCAGCCTGACAGGTTAGTAATGCCAGGGTTGAGAAACCCTGATACATGGTTGTATGCACCTATTTTAATGGTCTTTCTTACGTATTGAAGACATCGACTGTTGAAGAAGGGTGTTGGTTTACTGGAGAAGGTGCTGTTGAAGATAGACACAATATGGAGGAAAGCTGCATGGAGTTCTGCAATGGCAAGTGACTCCTTTAGGGCCATTTATGGAGGACAAGGCTGGGCAGGTAGATTGTGGCCGTGCCATTGAGACTTGAATGCTCAGCGAAGATATTTGGCCGTTAGACAGTAGTCATGTTTTTGTGCAAAGGAAGTAATATTACTACAGTTATTTTGCAGAAGTAGCATGGCAGTATTGAAAATGGGAAGGATTGTACTAGATAACATTGCACAGAGAAAAATTTTAAATTATTGTAACCTATTGAATAGAGGCCTAGGCAAAGGTGTTGAAATTATGTAAGAGGAGAAAAAAAGATGAAAATGGTAGTGATAATGTTAAGGCAGTAGGTTTTGTTTTGTTTTTAAAAATCTGTTGAGGGTTGTGTACTTTTTTTTTTTTTTTTTTTTGGGGTACGCGGGCCTCTCACTGTTGTGGCCTTTCCCGTTGCGGAGCACAGGCTCCGGATTTTTTTTTTTTTTTTTGGTGGTACGCGGTCCTCTCACTGTTGTGGCCTCTCCCGTTGCGGAGCACAGGCTCCGGACGCGCAGGCTCAGCGGCCATGGCTCACGGGCCTACCCGCTCTGCGGCATGTGGGATCTTCCCGGACCGGGACACGAACCCGTGACCCCTGCATTGGCAGGCGGACTCTCAACCACTGTGCCACCAGGGAAGCCTGAGGGTTGTGTACTTCTTGAGAGGCTGATGAAAGCTCTGACCCCTTGTCTCAGAAAAATACACACCAACCATTTATACTCAATTTTGAATAAAATTTTTCTAAATCTCACTATGGCCTTTGGTTAAGAACTCCTTGTCTAAGGGAAAGGTTGGAGCTGATCAGAATCTCATCTTATGGAATGGCATCTGACTGGATTCACACACACCAGGATCAGGCCAGGATCAAAACAACTTGAGCAGCCCAAGTGTTCTGAGATAACAACAGCTACCTTTAATTGAGCACTTTATGTGCAAGATACTATTCTATATGTTTTGCATATTTTTTCTTTTACTCCTCATGACAACTCATTGAGGTGTAAATACTCAGTTTCCCCATTGTATAGAAGGAAACAGGCACAAAGAGATCAAGTAATTTGCCTGTGGTAGCAAACTAGTAACCAGAATAGCATTCAAATTCAGGCATTTGGCTTTAGAACTCATGCTTTTAATTAGTTAATTCACAATGTGAAATATAACTGCCACAGAGAATACAAGTATTCATGTTGGTAAGATCAACACTTTTTCTGTGAAATTAAGGTATGTGGAAACGCACATGGTAACCAAAAGTTACTTGATTAATTCATCATGAAATACCCTTATAACAGGGATTGAAAATAAAAACACTATATCCATATGACTGTATGACTAAAATATTTTCTCTGGAGTCAGATCTTTATGGGAAGCAGACCCATAACAAGGATTCACATAGCAAATGGCAGAGTGTGGACTCAGAACAAGTGGAGTTAGAGGAAGTGAAAGTTTGAGTCACGCTGATTGTCAGGTGCACTCTGAGGACATATAGGGAAGGTCTTACGTTCAGTACAAGATTCCATCTTTATGCCCTTTTTCCCTCCTCTGCTTGGGATTAGACCTACCCTGAGCTCTGGAGCCCCTAGGACACAGCACTTCCTGTGTTTCCATAACTTGCCACTCTAGGCTGCTGTAGACTGCCACATTTTTCCTTTCGATATATACGTAAATACCTTCAATCTGATTAAGGATGTGTAGTTCTACCAGTTTCAGATCCATTCCCTCTTTCTGGTGACATCACTGCTTTAAACCATTGTGTGTTTAACTCTTCAAGTGAAACTCTCAAGAGTCTAATCTCATTTCCGAATTCTTCTGGAGCTCATTATTGTAAACCTTGGATTTTCATAGATCTGGAGAGAGGAGGAGATTTGCTAATATGAGGTTTAATGATGACTTAAGTGTTCAACTGGGCAGTTTGAGTTGGAGCTCAGGAGAAAGAAGTCAAGGTTGGCTTCATCCACATGCAGGTGATAAGTGAGATTGCCAAAGGTGAGAAGAAAGAAAAGCAGTGAGAATAGAACCTAGAGGGGAACCAAAACAGAAGAGGCAACTGAAGTCAGAGAGGAGGCAAATGATAGTGGGCAAGGTCACAAAAGGCAAGGAACAAATTTCAACGTATGGTGTAGGCTTTATTAATAATAATGAAAATATTCACTCATATTTATAAAGTGTTTGGCTATCTTCTAAGCTCTTTACACATACTAACATTTAATTCTCAATACTACTAATAATAATGAAATATTAATAATGAAATAATAATTAATATTATTAATAATGAAAATATTCACTCATATTTATGAAGTGTTTGGCTATCTTCTAAGCCCTCTTCTAAGCCCTTTACACATACTAACATTTAATTCTCACAGTGCCCTATAAGGTAGGTGCTTTTATTATCCCTGTTTTTACAAATGAGGAAGTTGAAGCATAGAGTGGTTCAGTAACTTCTACCCAAAATTCAGAGCTCTTGCTGCCCAGTGTAGCTCATGCTCTAACCCACTGATTTGGCTCCAGAGCCTGTGCTTTCAACCACTATAGTATATTGCCTCAACATTGTGAAAATGCTTCAGGAAACTGTAAGCTGACAAGAAAAATTTGGATTTGGTGATCATGTGATTAATTCTCTAAATAAACTAATAAACTGTTTCAGTGGTTTGTATATTCATTTAGCAGTCTTTGTTAAATGGCACTAGGTTAAGTGCTGGGTACAGAAATGAATAAGATTAGGTCTCTATCCACAAGGAGGTCACCTTTTCAGATGCATACGTCTCTCCTTGAGTTTCTGGTTTGTTCTCCCTAACAGGTGCATGAGAATTTTAGGGTGAAAGGGAGGCAGTAGCAGGAATAGTGGTTAATAAGCATGTCATTTGCAAAAGCTTTCTCAGGCGAGTTTTGCCATCTCGCCTAGGTTGAAAACTATGCTAGAGTGAGGAGATATGTGCCTGGTTTGTGGATGCGGGGGGTATAGGGATAAGAAAAGTAAGGAAGGTTTGTTAAAGCTGTCAGGGCAGATGCATTGTAAGTCAACAGGAGGTAATTAAAATGATTGCCAAGTAGCGGTGAAGACCCAGGTGAGAGTAGAGGGCCTGACCCATTGACACCTTGTACATTTCTTCAACTGTGACCTACCTAGGAGAAGAAAGGTGGAGGAAGAGGCAGCAGGAGATTACTTATATTAATCTTTTAGTATCCTCAAGAGACCAGAATTTCATCTGTTGGTCCTTAGCTTCCCCTAGAGAGTTATGGAGAAGTAAGGTGTAGGAGTTGCTGGGAAATGGGTTTGGGATTCCAAATCCAAGTACTACATAATCTGTAAATTCTGTAGTAGTTATGGATCCATTGTTATTGTAGAACTGGAAGTGCTGAGTCTTCTTTGGGGCTTGTGAAAGGTTTTACTTTTCTTCCTAATAAGCAATACTCATTCTCTTGATTACATCTGCTTTCTGCTTCTCGAAGTTAAATGAATATAAGAACAGAAAGGTGGTGAGAGTCTGGGTACATTAATGCTGTTTTGAAAAGACTGCAGATAAGAGTAAGAACTATTGACAAGAATGTGTAAAGCAGAGAACAGGACAGATTTTTATACAAAAGAATTTCTTAAAACACCTTGACTGGAGGTCAGTAAAACAGGTGTCCAAAAGCTCAAAGTGATATTTCTTTGTCTAAACACACGTGTCTCTTCCTGTCCCATCTTATGTGTGTCGGCAGAAGAGTCCATGGAACTTTAGCCATTAGAAGCATTTTCAAAAAGCAGTTGTAAACAAAATTCTAATAGTGACCAAAGGACTTGTTGTAACATTTAAATGCTATAAAAATGGTAACAGCTATCACCAGAGTACTTACTAAGTACCAGGCACTGTTCCAAATTTTTATTTGTATTAACCTACCTCATATTCATAATACCCTGTAAAGTGGGTGGTATTACTGTATCTGTTTTTCAGATGTGAAAATGGAGGCACAGGATGATTCTGTATCTTGCCCAACATCACAGAGCAAGCAGCCTGGCTTTCCAGCACCACCCCATTGCTGCCTATCTCTGTAGTGATTTGTAGTGTAAAGGCCGTTGCTTGCAAATAAACTACAGAGGAAGGAATGTTGTGCAAACACTTAAAAAGAACAAAATAACATATACTACCAATTTATTGTTCTTTCAATTTCCAGGTTTTTCATAGAGGAGATAAATTGTGGTTTATTTTGTTTCTTTTTTTTTTTTTTCTCCCACATCTTTATTGGAGTATAATTGCTTTACAATGTTGTGTTTGTTTCTGCCTTACAACAAATTGAATCAGCTACTGTACTTTGTTTCTTTTTCTTTTTTTTTTTTAAAAGATATCAGTGACCCCAAACAGGCATAGAACACTTTCCTAGAAGCTTCAAATCTAGTCTAGGAGACATTCATCTTTTTTTTTTTTTTTTTTTTATAAATTT
>NW_006785876.1:210291-238005 GCF_000442215.2 Lipotes vexillifer
GTTTATTTTGTTTCTTTTTTTTTTTTTTCTCCCACATCTTTATTGGAGTATAATTGCTTTACAATGTTGTGTTTGTTTCTGCCTTACAACAAATTGAATCAGCTACTGTACTTTGTTTCTTTTTCTTTTTTTTTTTTAAAAGATATCAGTGACCCCAAACAGGCATAGAACACTTTCCTAGAAGCTTCAAATCTAGTCTAGGAGACATTCATCTTTTTTTTTTTTTTTTTTTAATAAATTTATTTATTTTTGGCTGCTTGGGTGTTCGTTGCTGCACGTGGGCTTTCTCTAGTTGCGGCAAGCGGGGGTACTCTGTTGTGGTGCGTGGGCTTCTCATTGCAGTGGCTTCTCTTATTGTGGAGCATGGGCTCTAGGTGCGTGGGCTTCAGTAGTTGTAGCACATGGGCTCAGTAGTTGTGGCTTGCAGGCTATAGAGCGCAGGCTCAGTAGTTGTGGCGCACAAGCTTTGTTGTTCCGTGGCATGTGGGATCTTCCCAGACCAGGGCTCGAACCTGTGTCCTTTGCATTGGCAGGCAGATTCTTAACCACTGTGCCACAAGGGAAGCCCTGTACTTTGTTTCTTGAGCCAACTTTTGAAATGTCAGGTTGTGGGTGTAACGCTGGAACTGGTTGTTAAAGCTGTCAGGGCAGATGCATTATATGAAATTCTGGTCTCTTTGAGGGTACTAAAAGATTAATATGAGTAATCCCCTGCTGCCTCTTCCTCCACCTTTCTTCTCCTAGGTGGGTCACAGTTGAAGAAATTTGAAAGGTGTCAGTGGATCATCTGGGTCTTCACTGCTACTTAGCAATCACTTTAGTTATCTACTCTTGACTTAGACAATGCATCTGTCCTGATAGCCTTAACAAGATGAGCAGATGACTGGTCACCTTAAGTCAGAGTCTTATAAGATTGGACTTAAAAGATTTTTTAAAAGACCCTTCTCTCTATTTCTCCTATAAATTAGATTTCCTATTGTTATGCCCTTAAAGGCCTGGACATCCTTGCTTGTGCCCTCTGGGGAGCCTTATGGTGTACATGCCTACAGAGCTAGGTTTTGTGGGGTTTTTGGTGGCAGGGGGCAGGGGTTAGCCAGTCCCACTATGTACTGGAGGGAAATTGAGGTGTTGGTGGAGAGTTAGCTGGTCTGTTTCTTTCTAGGCAGGAGAGGAAGAGAACTGATACCTGCTACTAGGGAAGAGTAATGGCAAGAAATGGGCTTGTTTTTAAATATTCTGACATTCTAATCTAACAGTTAGAGAGGGCCCACCTTGTACAGAACACTTTTCTAAACTGTGTAGAGGCACATACTAAGCAATAAACAGCAACCAACACATATATAAAACAATAGTTTTTAAGAGAAGTTGGCAAAGTATAACCCACAGGCCAAATTGGCCCATCACCTGTTTTTGTATGGCCCACGAGCTAAGAATGATTTTAAATGAAAAAGATCAAAAGGACAGTAATTTTACATGTGAAAATTACATGAAATTCAGATTCCAGTGTTCACAAATAAATTTTTATTGGAACACAGCCATGCTCATTCACGTATGTATTGCCTGTGGCTGCGTCTGCACTTTAACATCAGAACTGGGTAGTTACTACACAGACCCAATGGTCCTTTGCAGAGAAAGTTCGTCAACCCCTGTTTTACAAAGCCCTCTGACAAACGTTATTTTTCTGGGATCATCCTAACAGTCTGCAACATAGGCAGGGCAGATAGCCTCCTCCTTATTCTACCGATGAGGAAAAGGTTTGAATGGTGACCTGCCTTGAGTTACATGACAGGGCTGGAACTCAGCTCTGGGCCATTTTTCATCCATAATGCTGAAATTTTTTCCTGTTCTTCTCTACTACATATACCCAAGAGATGATTTTGTTGTAACCAAAAGAAAATATACAGAAAAAGTGAGAACCATACTAACTGGAATGTTAGTGAAGACTTTTAATGAATAAAGCTTCATTTCCAAGTGCTTGCTGGATTTTCCTTTAATATGACAGTGATTCCCAAAACAGAAATTTGAGAGCATTCTTTATCTGTGTGTTAAATTAATTTTTTTGAACAAATAGATTTCCATTGTTTCCTTGGAAACTGGTTCCTGGTCATAGCCTAACTTCCCCAGGCATTTAAAAAATAAAATAGTGGCATGTTTTAACAGATTTCCTTGCTAAACTGCCCTTGGGTCTTTGAACATGAATTGGGCTTCATTGGCTGCTAGTCTTCATTCCTGTCTGACAGATCTGTCCCTTGGAAAATTAATATCACTGCCACTGATTGGCTGAACTTCGTGTTTGTCTGTTTTTACCAATTAAATTCATAATAATCTCTAGGTGAAACTAGTTTTCCCTTTTTGGACTATGCCTACTTGAAGACCAGATAGTGTGCAAAACAGGCTGACTTATTCTAATAGAACATTCAGAAAATATTACCTATTAAAAATATTTTATGCCTTCCTGCTGGGCTGGTTTTAAGTGAAATATGGTGAGGAGATTTATTTACAGTTCTCTCTGTATGTGTCTTTCTCTTCCTTTTTCTCTAATGAAGCTTGGAGCATCAGGCCATTTATCAGAGATAATTATACAACAGATGGAGCTTTTCTGATATATAATAGTATCAAAGTGGGAGATTCTTTCCCATAATGAAGAATGCCAAAATTTTAAATGTCTCTTCTGATTTTAATTTAAAGGTACTTTTTTTTCCAGTGCATTTATTTATCTTGAAGCTGATTCTGTAAAGCATGGTGCTTTCATTAGGGCTTGTGTTCTAAAAGGATTGTTACTTTGCAGTACAGTTTGATAACGTACAGTTATATGCTGTATTGAATTGAATGGTTGAAATTCACCAGGAATCAATGTATGGGATCATTGAATGAATCCCGGTCAAAATGCAAAAGGACTGACCAGTTTAGCAGTGTTTTCTTATGGAAATTACTTCTATTCCACATTGTTAGCTGGATCAGAACTTGTTCAAGCACTTAGAGTGTCATCTGACCTTTTTTGTAGTCTAAAAATAGAGTCAAAATTAAAGCAAAACCATGACTTTTAAATTAATTATTTGCTGCCCTCTTTTTTGTCTTAAGTTACTTTATTTTTTAAGTATACAAGTAAAGCAAAGACATACAGGTTTATGTATGTTAGAAGGTGAAAATATTCTTTTAATGCCTCCACCCCGTTCCCCACCCCCCAAATTCCCACTCTGTCCAGAGATAACCACTTTATTTATTTTGGATTATATATATTCTTTTTCTATGCAGTTATATACATGTCTACATAAGTATAAGGTTTTCTTTATACAAATGAGAACATACTATACGTATTGTTTTGTAACTTGCTTTTTTACTTAACAATATATTTTGGAGATCTTTCTAGGTCAGCCTAATTCTTCTTAAACTGCTCTGTAGTATTCTGTATTATTATTATTTTCTCTTTTGAGACTGTTTCTTATATTTCACTGCTATAAACCATATGATGTAAACATTTTTAAATATAAGTAATGGTGCATGTATCATTTTTCCATGATAAATACATGGAAGAGGAACTAACAAGTCAAAGAATATGTATTAAAATTTTTAGATACACTGCCAAATTAATTTCCAAAATGACATTACTACATTATTCCTATATGCCACTTTATTTGAGTGAGCATTTTTCCCATACTTTTACCAACGTTAGGTGTTCTTTTTTGGGGGGCAACAGGCAAAAGAAAAGCTTTTTTTTTTTTTTTTTTTTTTTTTTTTTTGGTCATATTCACAAAAGATCTCATGGGAATTAGGGCTTGCGGTTTTATTTTCTTTGCTGTATGTGCTGGCATACTAACGGGATTTAGCTAACAAATTAAGGAGTTTGTTTTATGTGTATAAACTAAAATTAATCATGAGCCATGGCCTTTGTAATTCATAGTGGAAAACACAATGGAAAACTGTGATGAATATGCTTTTTACCATTAACATGAAAAACAATGAAAAGAAATTCCAACATTCATCAGTGGGTATTTTCATGAATAGCAAAGGCTGATAACAACCCAGCGACTTAAAATTCACTTGACAAAGCTTAAAGAAGTTCATTCTATACATCTATAATTTCTACAAAGGGGCGTTTTTATCCCTTTACTTTTTTTTTTCTTTTGCGGTACGCGGGCCTCTCACTATTGTGGCCTCTCCCGTTGGGGAGCACAGGCTCCGGACGCACAGGCCCAGCAGCCATGGCTCACGGGCCCAGCCGCTCCGCGGCATGTGGGATCTTCCCAGACCGGTGCACGAACCCGTGTCACCTGCATCGGCAGGCGGACTCTCAACCACTGCACCACCAGGGAAGCCCAAGAAAAGCTTATCTTGACTTGCATTTCCCTGACGTCTCCCGATAGATTGAGCACTGTTTCATATGTTTATTAGCTATTTGTGTCTCCATTGATTTGCCTGTCTGTATTCTTTGCTTATTTTTTTGTTAGCCTTTTTTTCTTGCTGATTTGTAGGAGCTCCTTATATATTCTGGATATTTGTTATGTATTCTTATATATTTGTTACATATCATGTAAATATTTTCTTCTGGTATGTCACTTGACTTTTAATTTTGATTTGGGTGCCTTGTATTCCATTAGAAAATTCACAGATTTTAAAATTCAGGTCTGTTAGTTTGTCTTCTAGGTTTGTGTGTTTCTTAGAAGGCTTTCTCCATCACAGGGTTATAAAAGTATTTTTCTTCATATTTTACAGTTTATATTTATATTTAGCTCTTGATTCCATCTGGAATTTATTTTGTATATGATATGAGGTATAGGGATTTACCTTTATTATTTTTCCAAATGGATAACCAGTTATGTCAAACCACTTATCAATTAGGCCTGGTTTGGAATTCCGTCACTATTTTATAAATGTAAATCTGTTTTTAGACTCTTTTATTTTGTTCCATTGGTCTAACTGTATATTCCTGAGACTGGAAAATAACTTTGTGGTGTGTACTGCTATCTGATAGAGCTAGTTCCCCCTTAGTTTATCTTTTTATAAATTTTGTGGGCTATTTTTTTTTGCATTTTTTATTCTCAGTGCACTTTGTCAAATTCTATTAAAAATTGCAGTGTGATTTTTAATTGGGTTTACGCTGAAAATAAAGGTTTATTTGGGAATAATTGACATTTTAATACATTATTGGGCCTTCTCATATAGGAATATCATTTGTCTTCATTTGTTCAAACCTTCTTAAATATTCTTGAGTAAAGATTTATTATTTTCTTAGTGTAATCCTTACACATTTCTTGTTAGAAATTCTTCTTTATAGCTTTATATATGTATTTCCTGCTCCTAACTCTGATACTACTTCTTATTACTAATGTATGTGAAATATATTAGTATATCACACATAAATGTAGTATTTGCTACAGGTTTTTTTGTAGATATTATTTATCAGGTTAAGAAACTTCTATTTTTAGCTTGTTATTTTTTTTAAATCAGAGAGGAATGTTTATAAAATGCTTTTCAGCATCTGTTGAGATGATCATATACATTTCTCCTTTAATATGTAATCTCTTAATTTAATAGACTTCCAGTGTTAAACCATCTTTGCATTCCTTGAATAAACTCTGTTAGTTCTTTCAGTGTACTGATGGATTCAAAATGCTAATTTTATTTTAAATTTTGTACCTTTTTAATAAGTGAGTTAATTTTGTGTACATGTGTGCTTATATATGGTGGGCATGCTATTCCTGTCTAGTTTAGATACTAGTTACATTAATCTCATAGAAAGCTTTTCATCTTTTCCTGTGCCCTAACGCTGCTTTTTGTCTTATGTTCTGACATTGTGTAATGTATCTGTTCTTTGAAAGCTTTATTCATAAAACTGATTGGCCTGCTATCTGATATTGGACTATTTATATTTTCGACCTCATTTAAAGTTAGTTTTGGCAGTTAGTATTATTATAAAAATGTCTATTTCATCTACATTTCTAAATTTATTGGAATTTATTGGAACATATTCTTATTTAAAAATTTTTTTCTATTAAAGGTGCTCTTAATTTTAGAATATGTATTGTACCAAGTACACAAACTAAATCTTATTCTTAGTCTAATATTGTTTATATTTCCTAATTTGTCTTTGTTTATGATCCTCTAGTGTTAGCTCAATGGAGAAATATTAAAGGTCTGGGAAGTTGTTATTGCCACCATTGTGTTTTCATAGGATTACAGCCATAATCTTTAGGCTGTTCTTGCTTCTAATCTTGTCCTAGTCAATAAACTAGTCAGATGAATCCCCATTGATATCATGTTAAACAAAAAAGGGAATTCTTTTATTGACTCATCACTGCCTATTTGATCATCCGGATTCTTAATCTTGTATCAGACATCCTTCTCCCACATAATCTGGAACCTCATTGTTTTTGACCTCTCTACCTTTCCCAGCACTGATACTCAGCTCTGAACTGAACCAGATCCTCGTTGTCCCCAAAAGACACCATGGCAACTCATATTACCATTTTTATTCGTGCTCTTGGAAGCCTACCTCAGAACCATTTCATCCACACTTGCTTCCTCCAAGGAATTCCTAATTTCCTCCCTGTAACATCTAATCACGTATTGTGTTGGTCACCTCTTTGACATGAGAATCTCATCTCTCTGTACCAGTTTAGAGGTTATACCCCAAATTAGCAGAGACTTAATTTTATTCTGCTTTGCTCTGCCCCGTAGCACCCAGCAAGGCAATACTCAGTAAATGATTTAAATATTTAGAGAAGTTTACTAGTTTTTCATACTTTTGAGAACCTTCATGTGCTCATGTGTTTTGATACACTAAAGAGAGGCTTCTCATTGCCTGAACCTGATTTTGAGCAGCTACTTAATATTTTTATTGTTTTCTGTGCCATTCAGTAACCTCAAGGTGAAGTAACTCAAAAAGGCAGTTGCCCTACCTAATTCTGAAATTTGGTTGTCTTGTTGTGGTGACAATTCATCTCTTTTAACAGAGCTTTTAGCATGAGAGACTGTCTTTTCTGTTGTTGTTTTAACTGCAAATAGCCACCTGCCTGTTGTCAAACAGCAGTTTCTGCTTATGGGTATTTCTTTTATCACCTGAATTTCCCTCTTCAAGATTCCCCCTTTGGAAGAGAGACTAGCAAACTTTAAACACCCATTTTTCAAGGATCCCTTAAGAAGTCTGCAAATCTGAAAGGTTAGTTTCCCATAAAGGTTTCCTCAGGCACTTAATGAGATTATACAGTTATTGATATTCATACGAGGTTTTGAAGCAGCATCATCACTGCCCTCTCTTTGCAAATGCAGATTTTTTTAATGTTCTTATTAAATGAAATGCTCTACACTGGGCTGTGAAAGTAAAGGTCACAGTGAACAACCACACATCACATAGCTTTAGCCCTTTGCACTTGTCATACTGTTTTTATTTTGTCTAGATACAGGTAATAGGTAACGCTGTGCTGATTTTAAATTAAATCTAAGTTTTGTTATGACAGAAGTGTTTGGCTGAAAAAGAATCATATAATAGGGTCATCTATCTATTTGCGTGTTTGAAGTAGTTATTTTAAGCTTACGTGAATATATTTTAATGGTGTTTGTGAACTTCTCTCTGAAAATTCAGAGCTGCCCATGCCAAAAAATGACTACATGTAACTTTATGTTTTGTGTTCGTATGTTCTGTTGCTTCATAAACCATTTCACTTTTTGATCTGTCAAAAGGAGGATTCTTTAGATTTAATAAACAATAGGATGCCATGTTGGCAAGAAATTTTAAAAATTCCCAAATATCAATATAAACACTTCTTTACATAATTCAAATTGTGACATTTTCACCTATTATTTGCAAAGAAAGGTCCTGTTAGTAAGACCTGCTAGTGTTCACTTCTGTAACGCAAGGAGGTTTGGCTAAGTTTCCTTTCAATCATTGACACTTTGAACACATTGCCAGCTGTGGTACAGCTACTTACAGGAGAGGCTCAGCACAGGGTCAGGGAAGAAGGGCGCCTATGTTCAGAATTCTTTTTAAATGTCCACAGGGCAGTACCTATGGCCTAAATAGACGTATTTTTTTAATTTTCTCTGAAGCCTCTTACAGAGAACATGCACAGGTCACTTCCTTTTCTGAGGAAGGCAGTGCATTCTTTCATTTGCAGATGCAGGACAAGATTTATGAGAACACTCTTGGTAGCTAAAATATGTCAAAAAAATAAAAGCTCTTGTAATACTGAGTGGTTTCTTCATTAATGTTATGAGATTCATGCTTGTGTTGATGGTAAAATGCAAATATAGAAACCTGAGTTGGGCCTTAGTTAAGCCTGTAAATAGTCAGAACTGAAGTCTAAATTGGAGAAGTGACACCTCCCGATTTCATATTCATATTAAGTATGCTTCGTCACAGAAACAAGTGTCTAAAAATAGAACTGACTTCATTCGCCAGGTGATATTTTGACCTCTCAAAAAAGGTTTCTTTCTAGTTTTGAACTGCAAGATAGTGGTGTCTTAGAAATTCAGTGTTAATTGCTGTTGGACTTTATCACATTTTGGAGTATTAGTGGTGAGTGTTTGTCGGTATCTTAATATATGGGATGCTCTTTTTTGGTTACAAGGGTTCTAGGTGAGAGGTCACATCTGAAAAACAAACAAATTTAACTGCTCAGAATCCTTTGAGTTACATGAAACATGGTTTTACTCTTCCTACATAAGTAGCAGAAATAGAATGTTCTGGGTTGAAATTATAATTCTGGAGTTTATTCCACTGTTCTTGCCTTCATTTATTTAAATATTAATGTTTTGTTGAGAATGGGCAAACCTTTTACTACTTTTTGTACTAGTGCATTGATGGGTCTCTGCAGGACTAGAACAGTCAGTTGGCATGTGAGCAGAGTGTGGAGAAGATGGAAATTATATTAACCTGTTTTGTTCTATACCAGTCTTTCTCAAAGTGTGGTCCAAGGACTTATAGAGGTCCTCAGGACCCATTCACAGGGTCCATGAGGTCCTTCCTTTTCCAACTATATATCCGTGTGAGGGTGGTTTTTCTTCATATGCTTCATATAAGCAATCCATTGTAACAGATTGAATGCAGATGTGAAAATCCAGGTTTCTTCTTTAAGCCAGGCTGCTCTCATATTTTTAAAATTTTGAGTTATTTTTCATAAAAATATGTTTTTATGTTGACATTAATTATTTGTGAATTTTAAATGAAAATTAAAATTTTTTTTTCAGTTTTTATTTCAGATAAGGTAAATATCAATAGATATAACCCACATAAAGAAAAGCTCTTTTGTGTTCTTAATAATTTGTTTTTAAATGTAAAAAGGTCCTAAGATGCAAATGTTTGAGAACTGCTGTGCTAGATTAACGTGTAAATACGGTGAAAATCAACTGTTTATTAATAGTTCCATTTCCCTTCTGAATAGATATGTATGTTCAATAATTGATTTTGGCCTGGATCATTTTCATTCAGTAGTGAAAAACATATTTTGAATACCTCATACTGCTAGGGTACCAAGAAGCTTAAGACTTTGCCACTACCCCTAAAGATCATGCCATTAAGGCCATTGCTGGGTCAAGAGAGAGCATTTCTTCCAAAACACATACCCTGTGGCCCCAACAGGGATGTCCATGCTACCGTAGAAGAGTCTGTCAGTACTGGGCAAATGGAAAGCATTCCTGATTTCATTTTGCTTGTAGTGTTCTTCCCTGAGGAAGGCATTGTGGGAGAATTTTAAACTTCATTTCTGTTGTGCAGATGGACTAATAAGCATACTCACGCACAAACACACACACTAATATATGCAGAGCTGACCAGCTACAATTATTTAGGGGAGTCGGGGTGGAATGGTAATGAAATTTTGTTGAGAGGCCCTTTTTTTTTTTTTTTTTTTTTTTTTTTTTTTTTTTTTTTTTTAGAGGAAAAGACCTCTTATTTTCTCCCAACATGGGGAAATATTTGCCTGTTGAGAAGGGGAGCACCCACTTCCATAGGCTCAAAATCGGCAGGCGGACTCTCAAGCACTGCGCCACCAGGGAAGCCCGAGAGGCCCTTTTTATGAACGAAACAGAGAGCTTACCAATAGCAATTTCTTACCTACTTTGGAAATCCCCTTCTCATGAATCCCTGATTTAGAGCTAAATGGTGTGAAAAATCATGCAGTGAGTTAGGATTAGAATTTCTGAGAGATTAACACTTAAGATTCTGTAACAAGCTTCGTAAATGGTTTAATTTGGAAGTTTCATTTGGAGAAATGGGAGGGCTATTATTGGGGCTGAAGATTTTCTGTAAACTTAGATTCCCACTCATTATATCTTTATGCATCCTTATTTATAATCGATGGTGTATTTCAAACTCAATTATGTAGACAGATTAGGTGTGTCCTTTCTGATTAAAACAGCTCATGAATTGCAGGTTTAGGGTGAAGTTGGAGGATAGGGTTTTCTTTTCTGAAGAGATGGCTTATTTTCTTGTGCATTCTGGTCTGTCCTTAATATTTATTACCATTTACTATTTGAAGTATCCGTGTGTATTTTGAAGGCTTTTAAAGAAAGAATGTTTTACTGCTGAAGGAATATACATTCTTTGAATATTTTTAAAAGATAGTTTTGCATTCTTAATATGGCCACATCAGGAGACAGTGTTGAGTTTATTTCACTATCTCCATTGCATAGTTTTTTGTTTTTTTTGTTTTTTTTTTTTTTAAGGATGGCTCATCAGAAAACACTTCCATAAGATATTATGAATCTCTAGAGTGGAGGGAGAATTGTAGCTCATGAATCTGTTGTCTGAAATCACCTTTTGAATAGCAAGCCTGGAAAAGTGAGATGTTGCAAAGGTAAACAATGTACAGATTATGATAGAGTGGAATTGACAAGCTGGTTAAAAAAGAATGATCCATTTCTAATTAGCCCACAGTGCCTTAGTTAGAAATTAATTAGATACTGTTATGTAAATGTCATGCTAATTAAGCAAGAATATTGAAGTGTTATAAATCTACAAAAAGAATGGCTATTTTTGTGTATTAATGTTTTGCAGTTATCATGAAAGCTGATAGTAGAATATTTGATTATTGAGCTTCTGGCAATTTTTAGCTGACTGACTTCTTGAGAGTCCATTTTTCCTAATTGATGTGGTTTAGCACATGGTATAACTGCAGCCAATGGGGGCTAGTGGAATCAGGATCCAAAAATAACTACTCATCACAGCTCTTTTTTTTTTTTTTAAGAAGATGTTGGGGGTAGGAGTTTATTAACTTATTTATTTATTTTTGCTGTGTTGGGTCTTCGTTTCTGTGTGAGGGCTTTCTCTAGTTGTGGAAAGCGGGGGCCAATCTTCATCGCGGTGCGCGGGCCTCTCATTATCGCGGCCTCTCTTGTTGTGGAGCACAGGCTGCAGATGCGCAGGCTCCGTAGTTGTGGCTCACGGGCCTAGTCGCTCTGCGGCATGTGGGATCCTCCCAGACCTGGGCTCGAACCCGTGTACCCTGCATTGGCAGGCAGATTCTCAACCACTGCGCCACCAGGGAAGCCCCATCACAGCTCTTTTAACGAAACCTTTCTGGGTAGATTGTTGATCTCTGTTTTCAAGGTTAAGGAGAAATACTGTTTTTCTATATTTACTCAGCCTAAGATTTTGAGTGCCTAAGATGATAACCAGCATAAATGCAGCCGCCCTCCATACCTGTGTTCTTGTCTTTCTCCTGAGTCATAGTCTTCAACCAGTCAGTTGGATTGACTACTATGGTAGCTCAGTGTTTTTTGACATGCTCAGTAACTAACTCTATAGGAGGCTGAAAAAAGTTCCTGCCACTTTGGTTTGAAATGTGAATGTTGATAGTTGACGGGATACCTTTATTCAGTCCTTCTGGTTTTGCAGGTTACAGTGACTTTTAGTATGCAGATTTGACCCCTGTCTTCAACTTTACAGGGCTGAAATCAGTACTGGTTCCCTAAGAAAATCCACTACCCTGTTGCAAAGGCTGTAAAGATTTCTAGTTGCTGGGAATACAGCTGAAGAATTTCATTCCATGGCTCTCACGTGGAATTGCAAATGTGATCCATAGTGCTGCATTATGTATGACACCTTTAATACAAGAATAGAAACATCCCTAAAAGACAAGATAGAGTATTCAGACTTACAGAATACAAACCACAAGGTACCACACACATTATTTACTTGCAGATTCCAGACTCTGAATTGTTGAAACTTAGGAAAAAGTTCTGAATGTAATATCAAATGAAAAATGATAGTATTAAGTATCTTCAGATAATGAAGAAACTTGAAAAACTTTGACATGTTTAATTTTGCTTTAGCAAAAGAAAGCAACAAACACTCATGGTGATGGGCTAAAAGTTTAGATGAGTTAATCTTGATATTGTCTGGTTCAGAATTCCCAGAGAGTCTGTCATATTAAGCAAGGTACCTTAACTGTGGTTTTATTTTTAATATTTAACAACCCCAAACTTACTGTTCCAGACTCACTTGCTACTAATATAGGATAGAGGGTACTGGTGTGAATCATTCTGTGCTTAGAAGAAATGCATTTATTTTCCCAGCCTTCCAGTCTTGATCCCAACACACACACACACACACACAACACAACACAACACAGCACAACACAACACATCACTACATTAACCTGTAGGACCCAGGCAAGAAAAGACTTCTTCATCCTACTCTTCAGGTATTAGCTCTGTCTACCCTTCTGTTTGGAAAGAAGAGGAAGAAAGGCCAAAAATAGGAGCAGAATTTACAATGATTTATGAGACCATACTCCAGCCCCCCTCTCAGACATTAGCCAACTCCATTCCTTGATGGAACAGATGCCCTGAGTTTGACCCTTACCATCAACTCTCAAAATTACTTTGTTTGCTATACCCACATGGGACTCATGTTATATTTTTATTGTTGTGGACTCAAACCTGAAAAGGTTCCCCTTGAGTGGCCCTTAATCTCCTGCATTCATTTTAACAGAGTTGATTTGCAGTTAATTGTGTAAGGGTAGATACCTTAATCTCCTGTGGTTACTCCTTTTATTTGAGAGTATAGGAATTTTATATGACACCACAATTAGTATATAGAATATATGTACAGTGCTCATGTGCATCTGTTCTGGAGTTTAAAGAGTTTCATGGGTTATAGTCTACCAGATCAAATTTAATTCCAAGCTCTCTGTTTATAATATTGTCCAATTATCAAAGCTGGGATATGTTATCACTGCCAGTTACTCTTGCTGTCAGTTTGTTTTGGCTCAATTATGGTTCTGTTTGTACTTTGCTATAATGTAGTGAATACTTTGGATTGGGTTGTTAGTTTAACAAGCTCTCTGGAGAACACTTTCATGATGATGCATGTTGAGATATGCTAGGTAGCCTTGAAGTTATTTGTGTATTTGCCAAAACCTACAGAAATTCATTCGTTAGGAATTTTCAAAAAGATAAACTTTCAACCTACAAATGAGGTAAAGATTGCATTTGTAAACATGGGAGTGTTAATTCATGAGTCCCAACCAAATTTCTTTAGGGGATTTGATTTAACCAGTTTCTCTCTGCTCTTATAATTTTACTGAATGAATTATTTTATGTCCTTTAAAAAAATATTCTGATAGTTTAGCTGTTATTGATGCTTGTGTTTTGTGTGGCTCACGATGTTGTGTGAGCTCAGTGATCTTCGCCATATATTGAGCTGGGAGTTAAGTGTTACCAGAGATTGGAACTAACTGGGCTCTTAATATGTACATCGTGCTCAGCTGGTTTAAAAATGTACACTAATCTCTTCCTATGCGCACCCCAGCCTATTGCATCCAAATTTCCAGAGTCAAGATTTGGGAATCTTTTTAAAAATGTACGCTTGAACTTTCTGGATTCCAGAAATGTTCCAGTATTTTTATCTGGTGGTTGTTACACAATTATATATATGTTAAAATCCTTCAATGTATATATACTTAAGATTTGTGCACTTCATTCTAGTATTTCATTCTCTTTATGTTAAACCTCAGTAAAAAAGGGTTTTTAAAAAATGTACATTACTGATTCAATCAAGTGGCTTGCGGTGGTCACTTATTGAACACTATTAAGTGCCCTTTGTCCATACAGTCATGACCCAAGAGTAGATGACAAAGTGAGTCTTGACCCTTGGGTGCATAAAACCTCATGGGAGAGAAAGTGAAGATACATAACATAAGGCTTTATAGTTTATGAAGTCTTTTTGTACAGATGATCTCATTAACACTGTGGCTTATGGGCAATTTTAACTATCCCCATTTTTTTGTTAAAGAAACTAAGGATCACTTACCCAGGATTACTCACTAAATAAAGAATAGTTGGAGAACTTAACTACTTACGTTCCCGGAAATAAGAATGATTCATTTAACAACCAAAAAAAGACAAAAAAATCACACATGGAAGCAGAAGCTATAACATTTTATGGAGCTACAGAGCCAGTGCCCAGAGGGGTTCGAGGAGGTGGGGTCTGTATTAGGTTTTCTTGCAGCTCATTGTCTCTCCATGTTATTTATTTTTATGTCGCCAGTGCCCATTTCGGCCTCCTCTGGAATTTTAGTATGTTAAGCTTTCTCTGGTGAATGTGACATTTGTAGAAAATTTTTCAATTGAAATGCCCTGTTCTTTTGGTCTTTCTAATTTTTAATTTATTCTTGCCTCATTTTCAAATCCTTGAGAAGTATTTCCACGTGATGCTGGCCAGTGATGAATAATCCTTCCTCCTGATTACATTTAGCATTTATTACTTGTTCCATATTCTTTGGCAGTTGATCATTTCACATCCAGCTCTTTTTTGCTGTCATGTATTGTTCTTTGTTTAAGTAAACAGATTTTATCTTTCTAACAAGATTATAAGCCCCGGAGCATGAGACTAACCTGTGGTGGCACATACTAGGTATTTGCTAAGTGCTCTTTGACATTAACAACACACTTACTTGGTTTTCCTCCCATTTCTCCTCTGTGTCTTTTTACACCCACTAAGGTTTGCTGCTGTTATAGCCTTGGTATAGGAAAGAGTAGACTAATGATGAACTTCTTAGGTGGGATCACCAGGTTCCAAAACCCACGGATCTTGGTGGCATAAACTCTGGGAACAGGTCTCTGAGCTCTTTCATCTTTCCTTCCTTTCTGATGAGTAACTTCAGTGATATGAGGTCTTGTCATAGGTGACATAAAACTATGCTAAGAAATCATGTTCCCTTTGCTCTAGTCACCTGGGGAGCTTTTTCAAAATATATGTGTAACATTTGCCTGTGTGTCCCATTTCTTTTTTTTTTTTTTTTCTTGCGTTATGCGGGCCTCTCACTGTTGTGGCCTCTCCCATTTGCGGAGCACAGGCTCCGGACGCGCAGGCTCAGCGGCCATGGCTCACGGGCCCAGCCGCTCCGCGGCATGTGGGATCTTCCCGAAACGGGGCACGAACCCGCGTCTCCTGCAACGGTAGGCAGACTCTCAAGCACTGCGCCTTTTTTTTTTTTTTTTCTTGTGTGTCCCATTTCTTGATGACCATCACTACTGCCCCTCCCAGGGCATGTCAAAAACCAGAGGTCTCCATGTTTACACAGTAACTTCCTATTTCAGTAGGTAGGGCATAGTTGATTGGATGTGTTGGAGTATATATCAATATCAGCTTAAGAATTTTTTGGTGGTCCTTATTCTGTAGAATGAAATTACTGCTTTTCAAGCCTTCGCCCACTGACTGACTATATCTCTTGCATATTCTTGAATTATACCTATCCATCAGATCCCTGGGCCCACAAAGATTGCATGAAGGCTCTCTTGGTATCATATTTTTATAATTAAACTAGATATTCTTCCTTAGTCAGCAGTGCTGTCTTTAAATATTATAGTGATCCTTATTTCTTCAGACAAGCTGTTTGTTCTTCAGGGAGTCCCCCCCACTTTAAATAAGGCCAGTTTTGCAATAAATTCAAAGGTAGGGTGACCACTGAGATAAGCCTGAGAAGGAGTACTCCTGCTTATTTCTGTGTGGAAAAACTCATTTCCCCAAACTTATGGGTAATTTACTCTTACCCAGATCAGAATTCTAGTTAAAATTTTTTTCTTTAATGTCTTAACATTATGTGAGACTCGATTATTTTTTATGAAAAGCATGTTATAATGTAGAAAGAATATGGACCTGTAGACTAAATTACTGAACTAAGAATTAACCTACCACTACCATCACCACCTTCATCTTTCCTAATACCCCTCCTTACGCATATTTACAGGTTGATCCCTTCCTTTTTAGATTCCTCTTTATCCAGTGTAGGAGCTCTGGGTATGTGGAGGATATGTCCTAACTGATGTACCTGCCTTTCTGTTTCCAGGTGGGCCATGCACAGATACAGCTCATGTCTCGTTAATCACACCAACCAAAAGATCCTGTGGTACAGGTACGTACATCATTCTTATCTGGATTCATTCTTACCTGAATTATTCACAGGCATTAGCTACTGGTTTTAATGCGGTGTCCTTGCCAGAGTATGCTCTAATTTCTTCCATGATTTGTGAAGTGATGTATTATGTGCTTAGTATTGGGAGTGGGGTGTGAGCAGAGGTCGGAGTGATGCTCTTGGAGGTCAGATTCACTGAGTTAATGCTGGCAGCTAGAACCAAGAAGGTGGACATCAGAATTTACCTACTTCCCCATGTCTGAAGAATGTTATTAAGACCTAAACCATACAGAAAATGCAAATCATTGCCCAGTTTCTAGCATGTGGCTAATTTGTATAAGTCGTGGACCTACTAAAAAAACATTATTTAAATAATGATGGCTGGAGGGTAAAAGAAGTTGTAGTACAGATAATCAGGTTAACTGACTAGTGTAGTGTCCTAATAGTTTTAGAAAATTATTTCCTTTCATTTGTGCTAAAGCCATGGGGTGTGCTGAAATCATTCTTTTCAGATACATGGAGTCCCCAAAAAACCTTTGTGCATCTGTGACATTTGTATTAAGCATGAAGCCATGAATCTTGTAGCTCTCTAAAGAGCACTCATAATGCCCATTGCTCCCTTACTCTGTAGCTTAATTTATTTTTGACAATATTTGCCTTTTTAAGTAATGCTGCCTGCTATTTAGAGTATCTTAAGGATTATATTTGAAAGAGTCAAAATAATTATTTTGTTTTTCTAAAGGTCGCAAAGTATTTTTCATAACTTAAAAAGTCCTTTTAACTCCCCAGCAGAAATAGCACAAACTACTTCTGTGTATGGACACACTGAGACCTCAACCCCTTTGAATGGTCATAGTTTTGATGTTAACCTCAAATAGGCCTGTCCTTGCACAGTTTCAGAGTAACATCCAGGCATTGAACTCTGAAGAACTTTAATTTTACTCTTTTGTTCCAAATGACCGGTTTTGAGGCAGGGCTGTGTGAGATAGTCCTGACATGCTCCCATCCCTCCTGTGCTCAGTACCCAAGCTCCACTGGGTAGTTCCTGATTGAGACAGAAGAGAACTGTGCCCTGGGGTGAGACAGACCGTCCTGCTTAGCCAGAGGGAAGTCCGAGAGCCATCTTCTTACCCACTCCAGCCAGAAGCCTAAAAAAACACTCAAGCCCTTTGATTACAGGTCCAGCGCTTCACACACACACAGGTTACTTTGGTCTTTCTTTTTTCCTTCCAGTTTTGGCCCTCAGGACAGGGTTTATGGTTAGCACTACTGACATGTTCAGGTATCATCAAGGCATGAGCCTCGAGCGCATTGAGTCATCCTGAGCGATTTAGGAAAGAGACTTGTGTGCTCAGCTTAGACACTGAAACTAGTAGGAACCCCTCCTGAATATCATATACTTGTGTCCTTCATCTTCTAGGCAGATCTCTTTCATCCTTTCTGTTCCCATACTATCTTGTGTATCTAAAAATACTAATACCATTTATTGCATGCTTACTACATTACCAGGCACCATTCAGTATACTTTACATACATGCATATTTAATCTTCAGAACAATTCTGCAAGATAGTTATTCCTCTTTTACAGTTAACCAAGACAGGCACTCAGAAATTTAAATATATTTCCTGAGGTAATATTACTAGTAAGTAATAGAGTCAAGACTTGAACACAGATCCTTCAGATCCTAAAGCCTGCTTTTCACTATATCATATTACTGCTTATCATACCATATTTTATCGTAATTATTTATGCTCCTAACCGGACAGTACAAAGCCTATCACTGAATGAAATGTGGAGAAAGAGAAACACAGATTTGGAATTATAGCAGGTAGTGACATAGTTTTTGGAACAGAATTCTAGAAGCAGAGCTTGTTTCAGATCCTAGCCTAGCCCCTTACAAAATGTGATTTTAAGTAAATATCTCAAAATTTGTTCTTCATCTGTAAAATGAGGTGATAAATCTCATAGCTTGATGTAAGAAAAGAAATGATACACGTAAAGCTTGCATAATAGATCTTCAGTAATGGTAGCTGCTATTATATTGTCTTACCATTAAAGATAATGTGTATACAGTGGCCAATCATTAGATAGTGTTGGTAACACATCAATCGGTATTTTAGGCAGAAAGGAGTTAGATTAGAAGTACCAGAATGCATTGCCATGCCTAGTTTCATTAATTGGCTTTATGTTGATCCCATTCTTTGTTGCATGTCGGTATTATAGTAGGAACTGAAGGTAATGTTTTAAAGTCTCCTTATATGAAATGATAAGTGGGACATTGAGCTCTCAGTGACACATTTCCAGGCCTTCTTTTAGGTGAATACATCCTTCTTAACTAGGAAAAGATTGAGAGCTTCTGGCGTGGAAGGAAATTAATGCAATGCACAGGTCATCTCCTAGAAAGCCTGAAGGAAAGTTGAGATTTCTCACTGTGAACATTAAAGGTCATCAGGTTCAGCTTGCTGTACTCCTTCTCAAGTAGCCGGTCAGTGGCTCCCTCAGGCTCCCCCAGTTAGCCTGAAATAATGGCCCTGACTCTAGAGGACAGAGCTTCCTGATTTTCAGAGGTAAATTACATGATTTGATTTGAGAACCACAAGCTGAGTGTCTTTGTCTCCATCTTTCTCTCTGTCCTAAAATCAGCAGGTTGCTCATGGTGGGGATTCTGAACATTTTTCTTATGAATGAACACTTTTTAGTGTTACATTGCTGAAGTGTTCCTGTATTCTTGGTGTCTAGATTGTTCAAGAATAGGACTCATGCCTCTAACACATGCTCTGGTCCTTCTACCTCAAGGGACATAGTGACAGTAGCTCTCCTAGAGATCTTCCAGAGCACAGGGCTTCAGGCACAGCTGATAGTAAATAATTACTTTAACACACCGTTGTAAAGCAATTATACTCCAATAAAGATGTTAAAAAAAAATTACAGTAGTGTCATTTTTTAGGAGCCATAGAGTAAAGCTCTCTGATTAGATCTTACTGACTCCCTCCCAGCCAATTTATCCATATAAGTTTGGACCTAAAGCAGCCTCCAGCTTAATAATGATGTGTGTTAGAAAAAGGATACTTAGGCTAGAATAAAGTTCTTTAAGTCACCGGTCTCTGAAGAAGGGCATACAAGGTACAGTCTGTGAGGTATGGAGAGAAAATCATAAAAGCTCTTTATCTCAGCCCTTTAAAATTTCTGTTTCGCAGATTAATTTCATAATTATGTATTAGCCCATATGTATAGTTTAAAATCAGCAAATACACATACAAATACATATTAAAGGTACATGGCCAAGTGTCTTAGATGGGAGTATGCACTTAAAAAAAGTTAGTGACCTCTTCAGTACACAGGTCATTTTCTTTTTAGTACTTTGCAAATTAGATCTAAAGGTTAGCATTAGATCCATTATTAATAAGTCAAGGAATGAATGTAGCCTGAGTGGTTGATAAGTGTCTCTATTTGTATCTCAGGTGACTACTGTTTGATCAGAGGGTATTGTAATTTAGAGAGGTGGACAGCAGTGCAGAATGGTGGGCCTGTAGCCATCAAAAGTGAGAGAGGGGAGGAGACCCTTTAAGAAATTGTTCTGTGGTAGCTGTGAGTCTTAAGGAGCAGATTGCAAAAGGCAGCAGTAGTGGCGAATGAAAGATCAGTTCGTGTTTGTGAGCTTGGTGGGAAAGGCTTAAGATGCTGGCTTTTAGTCACATAGCATTATCAGTTAAACTCGGTGATCTTTAGATGGAAAAAAATAATGGCACCTTGATCATTTTGGTATTTAAGAGAGAAAAATTAAGTGCAGGTGTGTGTGGCTTTGTAGCGCTCGGGGATATCTACAGTCAGCAAAGACTGCCAAGTCCCAGGTTGCTTTTGGTTAGAATGTGAGAGTTAAAGTATATCACACCTTCAGATTACTAGAGAACGCTTACATTTCTTCAAAGAGCTCAGAATGTTTTGCACATGTTCCCTTGTTAATTCTCACAACATTCCTGCCAAGAACACGTATATTGTGAAGGAAAGAGCTTGCTTTCTCGGCAACAAACTACCAGAAGATTCCCTTTTATCCTTCATCTTTTCTAACTATCAAGTTATACCTTAAACAAAACTTGTAATCTGAGCTGCAGTCATCTCCTTTAGTCAACTTTTTTGGGAATGTATTTGGATACTTAGGTGAATACCTTCATGAGGTCATATTTTTATGTTTAAAGTGTCTTGTGGGGAAGAGGTTTGTTGCCTTTTCTTAGGATTTCTTATTTAAAGACATGTAATCTTTTTTTTTTTGGTAAGACTTAATTTGTAGAGTTACAGCAAAAAAAATGTTATTTTGTATTTTATTTGTTGGAGCTTGCCACTGATGAACCTTCAAATTTAAGCTATAATAGGCAGATAGAACCATGCCTTCCTTGTCTTAAATTTCCTTGGAGAATTTAGTCTCCCTCCAGTAGAATCCTTAACAGTGACCATCCCAAGAACCCTGCTCCTTCCAAGTGGGGCATTAACCAGTTCTTAGCTCTAGGCCCTAGGTTGAGTTTATCAAGGTTGGCTTTTTAGCACATGAAAAAAAGGAATTTGCTCCTTCCCTAGTTCACCACTCTTATATGCCTTTTTTGTTTGTTTTTTCATTTTATAGTCCTTTTCATTTCTGAAGTTAAAATAAGAAAAAAGTTACAGACCAGGTGGTCCTGTCAACAGACTTTTGCTCCACTATATCTTTTATTCACTTTTACTCTTCTTCCAGCAAGTATGCTGAGTAAATAATATTCTCTCTGATAGACTTGAAAAATGATGGTTTTAAAATGCTGTGTGTATGTTAAAAATGTGATTATAATTAGTAGAATAGCAAGTAAAATAACCATTTGTGGGACCATAAGGGAGCTGTAGTATTGCCTAAGATGAAAGCAGATGGGACTAGAAACTGTCCCATTAAACATCAAGGCAGGTTTTCCCAGAAAGTAGCGTCTTTCCACTCTATAAGAAGCATGCTAATTCATTTTAACTGTATATCCCTTGCCTGATCTCTCCTCCCTTCCCCTCTCCTCTTTCTTCTTTTCTTTGCTAAAGCACATGTTTATCCTTTTGGGTCACCTATTTCAGTGTGATAAACCGTGACATGAACTAGATAGACTGGTATTGTTCATTGTTTCCTTTTTTTCCCCCAAAACCTTTTCTTAACTCACTTCTCTCAGGCAGCCTGCTCATGATATTATTGTCTGTTCTTACAAAGACAAGAGTAGAAACTCGTTTTCACCCAGGAGTTCAGAGAAGATTGATGTGCTAAACACTTTCCACATCAGTGTTCAGATGCCAGTTAAAGGGAAATGTCTCATTGTCGATATGTTACCAAGAGGTTTATGTAAGATCTTTTAAATTGATCCAGAAGCTAAAGGGTGGTAGTGTTAAATCAGAGGTGGCCCTATAAATCTTAGAAATACCTACAGTTGTGTGTTTTATCTCCTGGTAGATTCAGTATTCATGGAAACAGTGCATTTAATCCCAGAGAGTTGAGTCAGTGACTGTAGACTGTATTGGTCAATATCATACACTGTAGGTAACTCTTCTCAGAAGGACTCTGTGAAGCTTTAAAGGAAGGAAGGTGGCTTTGGGTGTGAGTTCAACTATGTAATTCAGTTCTTTTTTCATTCTTTTTTTTCTGGTCCTTCAGGTATAGCTTTTCCCTCAGGTCTGCAATATCAGCATTTGAGATAGAAAATTAGAAATTTGACCTACTTATGGAATATGCAAGTTCCCATCCGGAGAATATTAGGGAAGATACACACCTTTCATTTTTTATTAGCATTTTTTTAAACATCTTTATTGGAGTATAATTGCTTTACAATGGTGTGTTAGTTTCTGCTGTATAACAAAGTGAATCAGCTATACATATACATATATCCCCATATCTCCTCCCTCTTGCGTCTCCTCCCACCCTCCCTATCCCACCCCTCTAGGTGGTCATTTTTATTAGTATTTAATGTAACCATTGAAGAAAGATCAACATGCTAAAACTGTCACAGCAAGGGGAAAAGTATTTAAAAAGTGTTTTACCTTGTGCACTCATCATCTTGAGTCCTGGGGTGGGGGACGAATACCAAATATTAGGGAAGACTGCAAAAATATCTCTAATCTAGAAGGTGTCATCCTGCTATGTTTAACATAGGAAAAAAGCCACAGGTTATCATGGTATGCCGCTGTGATTGTTTACTGACAGTGGTTTTTGTCCATTGAGTGGATAACTGGGAAGGGAGATAATCTGCTAAATGCTTTTTCTTGTGGTTTTTTTTGTTTTTTTGGTAAAAAGTTTAATGTGCTTGATTTGTTGCAAATATTAAAGAATAGAATGAGGTAGCAAGGCTCATTATAATAAGATGATTTGATACTCAATATGTAACTAATATCAGGTAAGTTTAAAAGCACCTCACACAATGTATAGATTTCAGAAAAGTTTAAGGAAAGCTTACTGTTTTTCATTTGTACCCCTAAATGAGAGTTAGGCCCCATTGCCATCAATTCCTGTGTTTGTGTTACAGGCCAGCTAGACTTGTATGTGTAAGTTTGCTGAACTTGAAGTCAGAGGCTTGTTTCAGAGGCCTTGGTTGAGTTTTAACTTGTGAGAAGCAGTGGCTCCCCCTCTGAGAAAATTCTGATACAAGTGAATATCAAGCCAGGGTGCCAGTCTTGTCAAGAGGAATTTTTGCACTTGAAGGATAAAAATGCACTCCAGTATAAAGAGGAAAAGGAAGTGTGATGAGCTTTGTTGCTATTGTGTGTGTGTGTGTGTCCATCCCCGTCTGTCTGTCCGTCCTAGGCTTTGGTGTTGAGCTGCTTGTGGTCCACGTGCTTTGTGCAAATTCAGGTTGCTTGGATCCTTGAATGCAGTTACAACTGTTTTTTTGCCTTTATGGTCATTTATTTTAACACAGCTTGCACTCTTACCAAGGAGAAAAGCCCTGAACTTCCATTAATTAGTTGTTCTATTGCTCCACTGGGGCAAAATGCCTGAGCCAACACTATTTAAAAAGGATATCAAGGGAATTTAATACCCCTCTCCTCCTTTGAAACTTTTGGACTTTTTGCGGGGGTGCCTTGCAAGTTCTACTCCATATCACTTGTGTGCCTGCTGGAGGGCAGCGTGTTAGAAATGTGGCTTTCCTGAAGCAGTCTTAACCAGGAGCGGGATAGAACAACCACAGAGCTGCATTATAAATCATCCGAGCCTCACAATGATACTGCCCATTAAGGAGACTTTTTTTTCCTGCCCTCCTCAGTTCCTGGCTGTACTAATAGAACAGCACATCAGGCAAGGCTGTAAATAAAAGTTATTACCTAATAGGTGTGTGCTGAAGTGGAACGGACGGAGCTGAGGCATGGAGCCCTTATTACTGCTCATCAGCAATTATAAACAGGATAAAGTGTCTGGGACTTGCGCTGATGCAGTGAGGGCTAATAGAGGCTGGGAATGACACTAGGCTGTGATAGGATGATGTATGCTGATGGGTTTTTACTGCCTCATCGTGCTGCTTGCTTCCAAGACAAGTTGTGTTATCCATTTTCCTGCTTGCTCATCTATCTGCAGAGGCATCCCATTGCCTCTTCTGCCAGCAGGTGGGCTGGCATTTATTCCTCATACTTGTGTCTGCTTCTAAGGCACCCCCGTTGAGAAGAGTTTCAGAAATATTTCATAATCATGGCCAATTAAAGCTGTGATCTTATTGTATTGCCTGCTGTTGTGGTTATAGATCACACCTTCAGAAGTGGTTGCTTACACGGAATATAGGATAACTGGAGACACTGTAGTTAGTCAGCCAGTCTAGTACTTTATTAAAAGACTACTGTGACAAAGTCCTATAGTAGATTCTGTAGGAACATGCAAAAGAAGTGATAAACATGCATCTTGCCCCTGGGAGCTTATACCATAAAGAGACAGAATAAGTACAGAAACATAAATACAACTAATTCCAGCTTTAGAGAGCAAGAAATGTAACTAATGTTTATTTTTAAAAGTGAGGACAGGGGGGGCTTCCCTGGTGGCGCAGTGGTTGAGAGTCCGCCTGCCGATGCAGGGGACACGGGTTCGTTCCCCGGTCCGGGAAGATCCCACATGCCGCGGAGCAGCTGGGCCCGTGAACCATGGCCGCTGAGCCTGCGCCTCTGGAGCCTGTGCTCTGCAACGGGAGAGGCCCACGTACCGCAAAAAAAAAAAAAAAAGTGAGGACAGGGAGGATAAATTATGCTAATTATTAAGAGAAAATATACAAATGTGGGTTCTTTTTTTTCTTTTAAAGAATTATCTTCTTGGTGAAATGCTTAGAATTTAGTGCCTTAGTACAAGGGTTAAGAGTTAGGGTTAGTGTTAGACTAACCTAAAGTGATAGAGGGCTACTGGAATGTGGAGGGAAAGTCCAGCAGTGGGGATTATGTTTTCCAGCGAACAGAAAACTGCAGATAAACAACCTGGCAGTGCTTTTGAGTAGCAGATAAGCACCTAATACTTGGGAAAATTGAGATACAGCTCTGTTGAACTTTGATCACTCAACTTCACTAAATCACAGTGATTAGACCTTTGTGATAGGAGAAATCTTTGCAGAGCCACAGAGGAATGCTTTTCAAAGGGTTTACCAGTTTGATCCCCGGAGTTTATGAGCATTCTGGAGTTGCTGTTTGTCACTTGTGCCTTTAAGTGAATACACCTCTTTATACAGTAAGTACCTTCAAAACTAATCTACCAGGAGACCTCCTGCTGTTAGAGAAATTGTAGTTTTTCTATGGAGTTCTTTGATGCCTTAAATTATTTTTAAAAAGCCTGATAGATTATAATCTCAATATTACAAACCAGATAAACCAAGAATTAATGTGATAGGAGTCCTTCATTGTGTAAAATGTCTGGCCATTGGGTTATATGGATAGGTTTTTTTCCTTTTGCAAATTAATATTTGACTTACCAAAGAACCAGTTCATTCAGAGTGCTCTGTGGTAGTGCCAGTGGAATGGAGGAATAAAGATAACTGAGAAAAATGTTTTAAAATAATAATAACAGGATTTGATGACTGATTAGAGTTGGCTGAAGAAAGCATGCAAAGTTTATAAACTTGGGGTACTGAGGGAAGAAAGATGTAACTGATGGCAGGGAGGGAATGGGAAGAAAAACTCGTTGAATGTATTTTCAGTTTGTTTTTTTTTTAATTTTTTTTTTTTTTTTTTTTTTTGCGGTACGCGGGCCTCTCACTGCTGTGGCCTCTCCCGCCGCAGAGCACAGGCTCCGGATGCGCAGGCCCGGCGGCCACGGCTCACGGGCCCAGCCGCTCCGCGGCATGTGGGATCCTCCCAGACTGGGGCACGAACCTGCGTCCCCTGCATCGGCAGGCGGACTCCCAACCACTGCGCAACCAGGGAAGCCCTGTATTTTCAGTTTTTGATGAGCTGGATCGTAGATTGTTGTAGATTGTCCTGTAGAAAGTTAAAAATACAGACCTAGTTTGGGAATCATCGATCTTGAAGCAGTGATGAAAGGTGTGCAAGTGGGTAAGGGAATGAATACAGAAGAACAAGGGGCCAAGGGTTGTACTTAGGGGGCTGGGAAAGAGAAGAGGAGCCAGTCAGTTAAGGAAGCTAAAGAAGGGAGAAAACTTCATACAGCATCATGAAAGATTTATGAGAAGAGGGGCCAGGAAATATGAGGACTAAGGAAAGCTGTTGTCTATGGATAGCAGAAGATCATTGGAAAACGTGAAAGAAGTTAGTGTCATAGTCATATGGTGGGAAACCAAAGCCTGATGGGAGGTCATTAAAGAGGCGTTTGATAACAAGGAAATAAAGGCAGCAGACAAGTCATTCAGTTAAGGAGTTAGTTGGGCCATTAAAAACCAATAAATAGTGGTGGTTGGAGGGAGAATCAGGATTAGGCATTTCTTGATGCAGAGGTGGTTAAGATAGGGAAATATTTTACCCTTGTTAAGATACAAAGGGAAAGTACAAAAAGAAGGGGGAAAGAAGTGGAGAATATTAGAGGAGGAATAGAAAAGGTACACAAGCAAGATTCTTTAGAGGCAGAAACCCAGAAGCATTAGTTTCCTCCTAGAGTATAAGCGAAGAGATACAGATATAGATAAATAGGTTTTCTCTTTTAATATATAGACAGTTAGCTGAGACAAGATGCACTACGGAGTTCATCCTTGAAGGTCATCATTTTCTCAATAAATAGATCATACAGCTAGCAGCAGCAGAGAACTGAGAGAACTACTGTGGACTGAGGGAGGAAAATAGGATTTCTAAATAGTAGCTAATCCAAACTGTCATTAAATAGTTTAAATTTATATTGGGTCAAAGTTAGACTTTCTCTGGCTACTATATTTAACCCAGAAGAAAAGCATGAAGAGAGAATAAGTGGTACTCATTTCTTTTTTTAATTATGTTTTCATTTTTACAAAAGTAACACATGGTAGCACATCATAACCCAGAATAGTTTATAAGAGAAAGATAGTGTAGAGATGGTCCCACCCCACAAAACTGAACAGCATATCTCTCTTGACAGTTTCTGTTTTAGTAGTTTCACTCTTTACGTTACCTTTTTACTAACTGTGGAAGAAAGAAAAAATGCTTATATTCGTGCTTTTTGAGATGTCAACTGGTTTGAAACACGAAGATTTAGCTCACACAGTTCCTCATCCCAGCATTTGAAATGTATGTTGTTTTCATCCTTTTCTTTCTTAATCCATCAATTTTCAGCACCATCTCTTAATGAGGATATTAGTACCTGTGATAAGAGGTACTACCTTATCATACCTCCTGTCAGCTACACTTATACTTTTTATATTGTCACAGTTGTTAACTATTTATTTTTGGCCTATAGCCACAAGCAAATCTTCCTTGTTATGTCCATAGGTTGTTTTTTTAAATTGAAAGCCAATAAATGACATTTATATTATTATGACTCTGTAAATGTTGTTCCCTGCCAGGAGGCCAAGTTACATGATAGGAATAGATTGCTTTTTCTGTGGGTCTAATGTCACAGTGCCTGGGCCTGTAAGGAGAATGTTCTTACATCAAAGCCAAATCAGGTTTTGTTGTTGTCATATTCCATCAGTTGCTCAGAAATCATGCCACATTTTAGTTTGCTTTATATTTGGATCGTAATTTTTTTAATACAGTTTTATTTTTCTTGGAACTTATACTTGTCTTTCTTTTTTTCTAACCTGTATTTATACCTTTCACTCAAGACCTCCCTCCTGGAGCCCACCATCTTTCTGCCTCAATCTAGACTAGATGTTTTATAAGCCTATTTTTGTCACCTCAGAATTTCCCTTTACTGTTCTCTCTTTTATTCCCTCATTTTTTGAAATACAACCCCGAAGTAAGTTCCTAAGAGAAAGAGTG
>NW_006785876.1:238132-282330 GCF_000442215.2 Lipotes vexillifer
TCTTCTGTCCGCTTGATGGAAAGTTTGATTAAGTATAGATTCTTGGATGAAAATCATTGCTCCCTTGTCTTCTAACATTTCATGTTATTGATGAGAAGTCAGATGACACTGATACTAAGTAGTATAGCTAGGATTTTTCCACCTCAAGAACTGTTAGGATCATGTTTTTATTCTTGGTGTTCTAAAATTTGTAGTAAGTATCTGCTGGTCATCCTTTATTTTCCCCATTCAAGATGCTGGATACTTGCCTAGGCCCTAAGATCTGAAGACTGACGTACTCCTTCATGGAGCTGCAGACTGTCTTTGATATTCCCCAACCCAATGTTCTCTTCTCTTCTGGGACTCATAATATAGATGTTGGACCTGCTAGATTGGTGATCTTAACCTCCTTTCTTATAGTCTCCATCTCCTCTCTGTGTTCTGGGTGATTCTGTTGACTTTATCTCAGCTTTTCTTTTGATTGCATTTCAACAATCAAGCTTTCAATGTGCTTGCTCTGGTTCTCTGAAGGTTTTTTTTTTTCATAGTATCCTATTCTTGCTTATGGATATAATAAGAATTACTATCATATAGTAATATCTTCTTTTTTTAAGCCCTGACTGACTCTGTCTGTCTGTCTGTCTGTCTGTCTGTCTGTTGTGGCTGCGCTGCACCATGTGACATGTGGGATCTTAGTTCCCCAACCAGGGATCGAACCTAAGCCCCCTGCGGTGGAAGCGCGGAGTCTTAACCACTGGACTGCCAGGGAATTCCTATATGGTAATATCTTCTGACTGTATTAATTAGTGGTTAGACTTGTGCTCTTCTGTTTGCTGAGTTCTCCGTGATTGCTTTGAGGCCAATTTTCCTATTTATCTTTGTCTTTTACTTCATGCTTCAGGTTCTCCTCATTTGCCTGGTGAAACTTGGTTTTCGGTTGACTTTATGTGTGTGTGTGTGTGTGTGTGTGTGTGTGTGTGTGTGTACACTTATTTTTGGCTGCGTTGGGTCTTTGTTGCTGTGCGTGGGCTTTCTCTAGTTGTGGTGAGTGGCGGCTACTCTTCATTGCGGTGCGGTGGCTTCTCTTGTTGGGAGCACAGGCTCTAGGCATGCAGGCTTCAGTAGTTGTGGCTGGCAGGCTCTAGAGCGCAGGCTCAGTAATTGTGGCACACGGGCTTAGTTGGTCCGCAGCATGTGGGATCTTCCTGGACCGGGGCTCGAACCCGTGTCCCCTGCATTGGCAGGCGGATTCTCAACCACTGTGCCACCAGGGAAATCCCTCTGTTGACTTTTAAGAGAAAAGGCCTAGATGGGTGGGCAGGGTTTCTACCATGCCTCTTTCTTGAATGGGGATTTTTACTGGGGCTCTGTGTGGAATGGAGTGGGGATGAGTGTTAACTGGCAGGGTCGTTGTGAGGAAGTTAAGAACCTGATGGAGGAGGAAGACTGGACTATGAGGAACCATAGAAATGGCTTTGCCTAGGCAGGTCATTCAGTTTCTCTAGACAGGAGCTGTCCAGATTTCTGCCAGGTAAATATGGCCTGCTGCCAAAACCAGTATAGTTGTTTTACAAAAAAGAAAGAAACAAACAAAAGTGTTTTCAGTGCATCCCCTGCTTTCTGTCCTGCTTCTCTTAAGACTTTTTCCTTTGCACGCAGCATCTACCACCTCTGCAGTCACCAAGTTTCAGCCTTAACCCACTCCCGTTGCTACCACCGTCTAGAGATTTGTTTAAAATCTCTTGCTGATTATGTTAAACACACACAATTATATTTATTGCAGTGGGTTCATTCTTGTTATTTTTGTGCTTTTATTTCAGTTGGGTCTGGGGGTTGGGATCAGAGGAAAATGTGTTTAATCCTCTTGAACTAAAAGTTATCTGGGACAAAGTCAGGATTGTGCTTCCTGATTTAATCATTGGTGGAAGACAGAAGGAAAGGGTAGCCTCAGTAGTATGTGGTTCTTTGGAAATCTAGGGGATAGGATTGTACCCAAGGTAAAGCCCCTAATCCTGAAGGGAAGGGAGATATATGTGTTCATGGTTGAGAATGGGGGCCTCTAGAGGCAGACCACCTGGGTTCACATTCCAGTGCCCCCTTTTACCAACCATAAGAAGAATAATTGTGCCTCTCTATGAGCCTTGATTTTCTCTTCTGTAAAATAACAGACCCAGCCATTGAGTTGTTATTGAGGGAAAGGAAATAATCTATTTAAAGTACGTACTGCCTGATAAATGCTCAATAGGTAATCGAGATGTGGACAGAATGTACCTGATGGTCTGAATGAAAGGAAGGTAAAGAGGAGTTTGAGGGAGTGTGGAGGAAAGTGAGAAAGAACTCACATAACTCACGTGATCTAGTTGGACAAAGAGGTGGAATCAGAAACTGGTAATGAGGGCCCGAGGCCAAGCAGATTGGAGAGTGCAGACCTGGAAAGGAAGAAGTGAAGGATAGTGGAGTCAGGGGCAGTTAGCAGCCCTGTTTGAACAGATGAGGGTGGTAATGACAGAAAGCCCAGAAAACCCCTTCTTAAGAAAACGGCATCAGAACGGGTAAATCAAACTTCTTTTTTGTTCTGTTTTGTTTCTAGGCCTTGTTTTAAAAGTAAAATTTTACTGTATGTGTTGGTATAAAGTAATTCTTACAGAAATTTCACAACCTTACTTTCCAAAAAAAACCAATAAATACTCTTATTTTCTGAGCTCTTCTCTAAGTATTTATATTTATAATTGAGAACTTCTTAATGAGGCAAATCACAATTTAGGAGCCGCAGATGGCTGATAGTTTTCTTGTAGTTAAAATCTTGATTAAAAGACTGGCTGTGGGCTTCCCTGGTGGCACAGTGGTTGAGAGTCCCCCTGCTGATGCAGGGGACACGGGTTCTTGCCCCGGTCCGGGAGGATCTCACATGCCGCAGAGCGGCTGGGCCCGTGAGCCATGGCCGCTGAGCCTGCGCGTCCGGAGCCTGTGCTCCGCAGCGGGAGAGGCCACAGCAGTGAGAGGCCCGCGAACCGCAAAAAAAAAATAAATAAATAAGACTGGCTGTTGCATCTTAACAACATGAGAGAACTTTAGCCAATAAATTTACTTCTTTATGGTTAAAAATCAGACAGTTTAACCTCGGAAACATTCCTGTCATGGGGGACTTCATATTGTGATTAGTTATCTGAACAGCCAAGTGCCTCTGTGGGCTCAGTTAACCAGCCTCCCACTACATATGTATAATTATTTTTAGTGCATACACACACTCTGCTATAAAAGCTTATTTGGCCCTATGCTCCCTGCCGTTCTGAATTCTCTGTTTCATTACCAGTATCCACCCACAGAGTTTCAGAAAGCCATTCCCAAATAGCAGAACCACAACTCAGAATTTTAAATAAACCACATCTCTATTAGCTTAATGGACAGAGGAATTAGTTACATGCTATGCATTTCCCACATCCATCCACCCTTTCAAAACTTATTAAAAATGTGTACATATATAAGCAAGAGAACAGGGCATTTAACTCAGATTGTTAACTTTTCTGTTACTTTAGCAAGGGATAAAGAAAGAATACAGGAGATAATCTTTAAGATTTTTACCTTGAATGTGGGCCAGACTTTACTTGCAAAAAAAGTATTTTGGGCACTGCTTCTTTGTTTCTAGGGAAAGTTGAAGAACTCTTCTCCAAAGATGTTATTACATTACAGCTTGAATTATGTGTTCAAATATGCAGGGTCGCTTTTAAAAGAAAGCTCTGCTGGGGCGGGGGCGGTGGGGTGGTTCTGTAGTACTGATTTGAAGGGGAAGTGTTAGCTG
Organism: Lipotes vexillifer; assembly: GCF_000442215.2. Lineage (NCBI taxonomy): Eukaryota > Metazoa > Chordata > Mammalia > Artiodactyla > Lipotidae > Lipotes > Lipotes vexillifer. The sequence goes on from NW_006785876.1 coordinate 241,911, forward strand.
CAGCAGTCTGTTTTCCAGCTTGGCATTAACTGATAGTTCCTGTAACTGACAAGGGTTCAGAACTACTTTTTCTTTGGCTTCCTGTTGATAAAACCATTTCTAAAAGATTAAAATCACATCTTAAGGTCTTGGTCATCATCCTTCCTGGAACAGCTGTTGCAGTAATTGATACAATTTAAAATGGATCCTTATTGGAATTGGAGGAAGTATAGACTAAGAGAGTGACAGGTACAAGTCTGTGACTAATCATTAAATTGTACTTACAGATAAGTGTTGACTTAACTACAAACCTGGAGAAGCATGAGCTTTGACCTTACTGTTGATTACCTGCTACAATTGTTTGGTCATGCACTTTCCCATCAGACCTAAGCAGTATCAACATTTCTGGGAAGGAATTCAGCAGGCACTCTATCCAGTCATCTCTAAGTATGAAGAAAGCTGCCTTAAGAAAAGACAGTATGGCTACTCTGGGATATAGTGGTTGTTGCTTTTTTAACAGTTTCAGACTTACAGAAATCTTACGAGAAGATAATTCTCAGGAGCTCCCCCACCCAGATTCCCCAAATGTTAACATTTTACCACATTGGCTTTCTTTCTTCTCCTCTCTATTCACTCCCTCCACGCGCACGCGCGTGTGTGTGTTATAGCCACAGCCCTAACCATTTCAGTAATTACCTTTTTATACTAAAACTTCAGTGTGTAATTCTTTAAATCAAGGTATTGTCTCATATAGCTACAGTACAGTTTTCAAAGTTGGGAAGTTAACATTGATAAAATAATAGTTGATTTTTTTTTTAGTTTGGTTCATACTGTGGACATCTTGATAAATCATAATTCTCTAAGTGAAGAGTGTTGAGCAAAGTTGGTTGAATTGAGGTTGAAATGCTAGATGCTTGTTCCTCTCATGTTTCAAATATGGACTAAAGATAAATCTTCATAATAATTTTATGTAGAGTTTCTCGCCTCTGATTTTCCAGCAGCTCATTTTACAAATGGGGTTATTTCTCTTTCCTTCATAAGCCATTTTCTTAAGGCAGCTTTCTTCAACCCCCTACACACTTGGTAGTATCTACATCAACACTGTTACACCCCTGAGTAATGAAAGCCTACTCATTTGGGGGTGGTGGGAGGGGCCAGGACAAGGCTTTCACTGGGCACTCTTTATCATCATGTTAAGTTCTAACTTTAGGTTCATTTAGCCTCACATCGGAAAGAGTTAAAATGAGGCACAGATGTGTTTATTTATAAGCTTAAGGATTTACCCTGGGAGTAATGAGTCAAAAGACTAAATCTTGGGTGGAAGAAACTGAGTGATAGGTAGAGAGAGAAACTGAATTAAGTTGATGCTAAATTAGAAACAAAAATAGTTTAAAAACAAATCAGCTATTTTAGCATCTACTTAGTTATGCATTCAAGCTGATTTTTTTTAAAAATAGCAAAATATAAATGTTCAAACATTTCCCCCCCCTTACATTAAATCTGGAGCACAGCCCACAGGATGACAATCTCTCATTGCAAGATTACCGTCATTAGGAACTTGTCCTCTGTTATAGAGATATTCTTTTTCATTATTATTATTATTTTGTTGTTGAGTACCAGTGGAGTACTAAACGCGGCCGATTCTGTTCCTGCCCCTAGAGGCTTCCATTATAAGTCAGGCAGACAAAACAATTATAAGCTTCATAGGGGTGAGATGATTTGTGTGGGAATATTTGACTTTTTGTATGTTTTTAACAAAAAGTCAGAAAAATTGAATTAATGACTCATTCTTCTTTACCCATGTCCTCACCCTACCCCCATACTCTTGTTTTCCATAACGGACACCTATTTTTCAGTCGTCCTGGCAAAACGACCCAGGGTCAAATCAGATTAACCCTTGGGCAAGTCACTGGCTTTGGAGACCAAGATATGAGGGTACAACATTATTTGAAGACTTCTGGCCTGTTCCTTCCTCCTGGCTTCTTTAAACATGTCACCAGTAGGAAGAAGTGACTATAGTCACATGTACTGCCCAGCTGCTCAAAACAGTTGTATAGTTTTGTAAGGCATAATTTGAAAAATCTAGGTTTCATGTAACTACAAAGTCGACTTATTACATACTTTTTAGTCAGTGTAACGTCTAAATGAATGAGTGTCTAAGAAACTAAATGAAAATAGTATTGCCTGCTTTAGACCCAGTTATATGAAAATAAGTCTGGTTATATAGATACTTCATGGATTCTCTCAAATTTCCCTTTTTTTGGGTGAATGAAAATAAAGCGTGGCTGATCTTATTAGTTTTCTGGAAATACTGGGAAAGGTAGCAGAACAGAAGTTCAAGACCTGTCTTAGCACTGAGAGTCTTGGAATCCTTGTGGTCATAGAGTGTGTTTTGTGGTCACCGAACACGAAGGCATGTGGCCTTTGAGAAGTACATATTTCTCTTGGGTTTCTTCATCTTGCTCTCTCTTTGTCTCACCTCAGTAGTGATACTACCTTATCCTGTACGCTACTGGTGCTATAAATGTAATATTTTAAAAAATCAGTGAATTGTAATGTTGTTGAACTGTAAAATACCCAAACAGGTTATAAAAAGGAAAGATTGTCTATTGAGGGTATTTTTCAGTTACAATGAGTAACTGAAAAATCTATGGGGAAAGTAATATGGTTTAGTTGGGCAGGCAGGACAGGTCTTGCTAATGGAGAAGCTAAAACAAGGAAGTGGTGCCAGGCCAGTACCAGCTACAAAGGATGACTACTGTATTGCTAGTCTGACACATTCTGCTGACCAGCCACCCCTCTGTAGAATTTAGCTCCTGGTGATACCTTTTAAGTAAACAGTGCAGTAGGAATGGCACTTAACAGGGATGGTGGGCACAGTTTTTCAGATGAACCCAGGCATCGTTTATGGGGTAATCACCCTCACCTGTGCCTTTTTAAAGAGACCTTTTCCTTTGCTACTGGGGGAAAAGTTATCCTACAAATAATCAATAAAGAAACATCTGTGGACAGATTTTTTAAAATAACATGAGAGAAAAAAATAAAGCTGACTTCATATAAATAAAATACTGTGACTACAATCCAGAGATATTCAGAGAGTTAACAGGGATAGGAAGAAAATGGTATGAGGAGTAAGTCTTATAAATCATATTCTAAGAGCAGAGGACAAATAGGGTTATTCAACAGAGATGTAGTTTAGAGAAACTGTACCACCCTGTTTGGATAAGATCATAAGTGAGAGGGGTGCTGCTTTTCATCCCCACACTTGGCCCAGTATCTGCCCTCACCCTCAACCCAGAGGCAGTGGGGTCTTTGGATACATACGAAGTAGCAGAAATTCATCTTCACAGTAAGGTACCCTCATGGAAGAGCAGAAGTAGAGTCTTGAAGTGTAATAACAATTAGAGACAGGAGCCTGTGCTCCACAACAGGAGAGGCCACAACAGTGAGAGGCCCGCCTACCCCCCCCCCAAAAAAAGTGCTGGTACAGGATAACTGCTTTGTGTTAGTGGTTATTATTGTAATTATTACTGAAGCGTAACTTAAGGAATCTCTTGTAGCATATCTACCTGTTGTGATAAGTGACCTTAAAAATAAGCTTGGACAGAAGATTACATACCATATGATTTCATCTATAAGTCCATGTATGACCGTATAAATGACATTCTTGAAATGGCAAAATTTTAGAAATTGAGGACAGATTATTGTTTGCCAGGGAGCAAGGTGGGGGAGGGGGAGAGGGAAGTAGGCATGGCTGTAAAAGGGCAACATGAGGGATCCTTGTGGTGATGGAAATGTTCTGTAGCTTAACTGTATCAACATTAGCATCCTGGTTGTGATATTGTACTAGACTTTTGCAAGATGTTACCATTGGGGAAAACTGAGTGAAGGGTACATGGGATTTCTCTGTATTATTTCTTATAGCTACATTTGAACCTACAGTTATCTCAGAGTAAATCATTTAATAATAAGAGGAAAATGGGCTTGAAAGATTCCTGATAGAGAAAAATTGGCAGTTAATGTCATGTATGTGTCTGATCAGACCGACAGACCAGTAGTAAGATTAATAAACGTGATGGAAGGAGAACTAACCTGGCCATTGACATTTTAGTGAGGTGTTCATGAACACCCCGCCCCCCCCACAAATTGAGCCAGTTGGCCTCAAAGAGAGGAGAAAGATATAAAACAGCTTTGTTTCCCTGAAAACTCATCAATCAGGTGTTCTCCATGTACCTTTGCTCCCCAGACTGTGAAAGGGTCTACTAATTGATATGATTGTTGGTAAAGAGATGAGGTAGAAGGTAGATGAGCAACAACTTTTATACAAATGGTATTTTGAAAAGCAGGGCTAACAGAAAACAATGCGAGGATGACAGATGTGAGCTAAAAATCACCTGTTTATATGTATACAGTATAGTTCTTAAGTTCAAGAGGTACCTTTAAAAATTTTTTTTAATTTATTTTTGGCTGCGTTGGGTCTTCATTGCTGCGTGTGGGCTTTCTCTAGTTGCGGTGAGCAGGGACTACTCTGCGTTGAGGTGCGCGGGCTTCTCATCGCGGTGGCTTCTCTTGTTGTGGAGCACGGGCTCGAGGTGCGTGGGCTTCAGTAGTTGTGGCTCACGGGCTCTAGAGCACAGGCTCAGTAGTTGTGGGGCACGGGCTTAGTTGCTCCGTGGCATGTGAGATCTTCCCGGACCAGGGCTCGAACCCGTGTCCCCTGCATTGGCAGGGGGGGTTTTTTTTTTTTTTTTTTTTTTTTTTTGCGGTACGCGGACCTCTCACTGTTGTGGCCTCTCCTGTTGCGGAGCACAGGCTCAGCGGCCATGGCTCACAGGCCCAGCCGCTCCACGGCATGTGGGATCTTCCCGGACTGGGGCACAAACCCATGTCCCCTGCTTCGGCAGGCGGACTCTCAACCACTGCGCCACCAGGGAAGCCCCCAGGTGGATTCTTAACCACTGTGCCACCAGGGAAGCCCCAAGAGGTACCTTTTCGACCTTTCCCTCTTCTGCTTCTTAATCACCCCCTTAACAGAATTTATCACTTCCACATTTTATGTTCATAGTCTCTTCATATATTAATATGCTGTAGGTTTATTTGTTTATATCTTTCCTGGAATGTGGCCTCCTTGAGAGGAGAGATCATTGCCATATGTAGTTCTGATTTGCTAGTTTAAAGCCCAGTGCCTGGCACACAGTAGGCACTTGATAAATAATTAATAAAATATTGACTGTTGTCTGGGCCCTGAACAGAGTGGTCATTAATCTGGAGACCTACATAAATTAGATCAGATAAACTGATAATCTTATTTTACTTAATGAGATTGTGATTATTATTGCAAGTGAACTTTCCTGGGCTTTTGCTTTATGTTTTTTATTCTGATGAAAATTTTCCTTAGGTTTAGAGAGTTGAGTGATCAGCAATGAAAGGGATATCTTATAGGAACAGTTAGCAACAGTGTAGAGTCCATCAGGAGGGAAAGGGCAATCAGAAAAAGGCCACGAAGGGCTTCCCTGGTGGCGCAGTGGTTGAGAGTCCGCCTGCCGATGCAGGGGACACAGGTTCGTGCCCCGGTCCGGGAAGATCCCACGTGCCGCGGAGCGGCTGGGCCCGTGAGCCATGGCCGCTGAGCCTGCGCGTCCGGAGCCTGTGCTCCGCAACGGGAGAGGCCACAACAGTGAGAGGCCCGTGTACCGCAAAAAAAAAAAAGAAAAAGAAAAGAAAAAGGCCAGGAAGCTATTGGAAAGGAGATATTTAGAGAAGTGACTTGTGGCCTTCTGGGACCAACTTCAGTCACAGGCGGTGCCATCAGACTTTAAGAAATCATGGGCTAAAACACTGACAACTAGCTCCTCTCCTAACGTTCACCTAAGTATCCTTTCCTTGCCAAGGCACAGATGAACTATATATCCAGATGTCCTGTATGGCAGGTGTGCAGTGGAGGAAGTTAGAGGAAGAACATTCCTTCCCCCACTGCCGAGGTGGTATATGGGAACTGAGCTGATCACACAGTGCTTGCCCTTCTTCACCTGCCCTTACTTGTGCCAGCCCTCCAATCATGTGGGTTTGTCAGGGGCTTGCTGGAAGTTTAATTGCTGGTCTTGAATATGAAACAGAGGAGGTGTATAGTTAAAAAATCTCCTTCCTTATAAGTAAATGATGCCATTAAAAATAGAGAGATAAATAGAAAAGAGAGGGAGAAAGAATCAGTCAATCCCGGATGGTGGTATATTCCACAGGAAAACTAACCAGGACTAACCAGAAGTCCATGTCATTTGAATGAATGAATGAATATACGATTTGAGAGTATGCTGTTCTGGATTAAAAAGAGATTTAGATGTAAGATCCAGATGTAACACATGCAACTTGATTGGACATGCCTTTAAAACTATGAAGGTAGACATTGAAAACAATGGAGATAATTTGGATATGGACTGAATGTTAGATGACATTGGAGCATTATCCTTAATTTTCTTAGGTATGATATTTTAGTCATGTAAGGAAATGCCCTTATTGTTAAATGTGTATATATGAAGTATTTTGATGTGTGCAGCTTATTTTGAGATGGTTTGGTGTTGGGGTGGGAGAGATAAAGCAGTGTGACAGATAGTTCGTTAACACTTGTTGAATCTGACTGGAGTGTACACAGGTATTAATTGTACTATTCTTTGAACTTCTCTATATTTTTGAAATTTTTCAAAATAAAAAGTTGGTGAAGACTGAATACTTTCCTCTTGGGGTTGAGAACAAGGCAAAAATGTCCTCTCTCAACTCTCCTATTCAGTATCATACTAGAAAGCCTAGCTAACAATAGGCAAGAAAAAGAAATAAAAGGCAGACAGATTAGAAAGAAAGAAAAATTGAGAGAAACCCCTTCCTTTAGAATTGTTGGACTCTGATGCCATGATTTCATTTAAGATGATTTTATTTAATAGAGAGCTGTTCTCCCCACAGCCCATTAGCTTTTCTTACTTGATCCTTTGATGAATTCATAATTGCTTTTTTTTTTTTGGTGTCAGTGTGTACCACCAAAATCAGCTTTCAGCTTCTTGTCCGGCGGGAATCAGAGGGAAAGATGGGCTATGAGGAAGTGGGAAATCTGATCCCAGTCTTTAAAACATGTCTTTGGGATGTATGGGTGCTCATTTCATGAAGGGTACAAATTATGCCTCATGACTTATGCATTTTCTTCTACTCTTTAAGCTGTGTTCCAATCAAAAAACGTCCCTACATAAGCAGCTTTGCATTGCTGTCGTGAAGATCAAAGCCAGACAGGTGATACAATTACCCTCAAGATTTCTGATGCTTTATGTCTTTCGAGCATACTGAGAAGGACAGAGACCCCAAAAGTTCAGGTGTGCTCCCAAGATAATTGGTTCTACTGATTGGCCACCCCAGGTCTCCCGATCTTGTGTTCCCAGCAGGGAGGAAGAGTCAGAGGTCTGCTGTCTTGAGGTTGTGATGGAGGAGACCACCCTCAAGAAAAGGAGCAAGCCAGAGGAAATAACCTGGAGGGATGGGGGTGGAGATGGAAGGAGAAGAGAGGGATTCTGGCTTCACAACAGTACTGCCTGGCAGTTTGAGAACACCTGACCTTTAAAATGGTTATGATCTAAGACGTGGCATCCTAGGAATATTTCAAACTATATTCATCTTGGTATTACATATCAAATGAAAATGAAGGCATTTTCCACAAAATTTTAATAATCGGCCTCTTCCAAAGAGTTGAACAACTTTCTCTGTGTAACAGCTTTTTTTTTTTTTTTTTTTTTTTTTTAGTACGCGGGCCCCTTACTGCTGTGGCCTTCCCCGTTGCGGAGCACAGGCTCTGGACACACAGGCCCAGCGGCCACGGCCCCCGGGCCCAGCCGCTCCGCGGCATGTGGGATCCTCCCGGACTGGGGCAAGAACCCGCGTCCCCTACATCAGCAGGCGGACCCCCAGCCATTGCGCCACCAGGGAAGCCCTGTGTAACAGCTTTTTAACAGGTGTGATATTTCAAAATAGTTCTAGGACCATTAGGAAAATAAGAAAGAAGGGGGAAATTCCAGCCAAATAAAGTGGAAACAAAATTTTAATGGATAATGAGGGAGTTTTCTCTCCTGAAGTCTTTTATGCCATACAGAGTAAGAAGCCGGAGAGGATGAATCTAATCCCTGCACACACTGAAAGGACGCCTGAGGAGAAAGCGAGAGAGAAAGTACCTATAAAACAGATTTTCTTTTTTAAGTGTCTTTTATCAGTTTTTCCAGTGAGAGTGTGGTGTTTTTCATGGACAGAGGTTTTAGCAGCTTAAGCTTCTTTTATTTTTGGCTGCATTGGGTCTTCATTGCTGTGTGCGGACTTTCTCTAGTTGTGGCGAGCGGGGGCTACTCTTTGTTGTGGTGCGTGGGCTTCTCATTGCGGTGGCTTCTCGTTGCGGAGCATGAGCTGTAGGCGCGCAGGCTTCAGTAATTGTGTCACGTGGGCTCAGTAGTTGTGGCTCACGGGCTTAGTTGCTCTGCGGCATGTGGGATCTTCCCGGACCAGGGATCGAACCCGTGTCCCCTGTGTTGGCAGGCGGTTTCTTAACCACTGTACCACCAGGGAAGCCCTTAAGCTTCTTTTAAATGGTCGAAGGAGAGACCACAGTGATGTGTGAGGGTTCATTAATTATTGCTCTTACTGATGTTTGCACAGACGGTTGGGATCATAAATGTCAGTCTGTCAAGAGACTGTGATAGGTTCTAAAAAAAACTGATTGAGTACCTCAAAAGCTGTCATAAAATCTGAGATTAAACAGATTCATCTTTCTTTCTTAGAAGTGAGGGAAGGTATGGGTGAAGTGAATAGAAGCAGCTTCCTTCTGTTTGTTGCCACTTTGCTATTTCCACTCTCCTGTTCAAAACCATGAGTGTTGGCTTGTGCAGAGGGTCAGGAGACTGCCTGAGGTGTCAGAGGGACATGGTTATGGTTAGCAGTCTCAGTTGTGTGCGGGCTGCCAGCTGCACAGCGATGGGAGATTCAGAGAGATTGGGATTCAACTCTGACAGGGCTGACACAATTTATTTGGAAATTTTCAGGAGAGAACATGAGTTATAAAGACAAGAACAGTGACAGTAAGGAACAAATGTGAATTTCTGTCAGAGATAAAACAGAATTTTAAAAGAAGTAGGTCTGTTGTCGTCTCCAGTCAAGTTTTCCAGTTAAACTGTGTTCCTAAATTGAAAGTCTTACCACTACTCCTCTGCTATTGGCTAGGAAAGTACATTTAGAAGACTTTCTCTCTTCAGAAGATTATATATTTTAAAAATCACTGTACTTATTTCTCTGCCACAAATAAAGCAATGGTTACTTTAAACCTAGGAAACTGAGAGGTAAAATCCTTTTTCTTAAGATTTTCCTTTCTCATTTAATCACATTATGATTCTTGATCAGACTTTCCTTTGACTAGAAGGTCTGATGCGGTATCTTCCTCAGGCTGTTAAACGTAGGCAGAGGAAGAGGGGGTCTGGTTGAATATCAAGAACTGTGAACCTGGCATAGGCATGTGGGCAGCTCTTGTGTGGGTACATACAGACTAGATTATGTTCTCAAGAAAAAGCATACTGGGAAAAGGTGCTTTGTTGGCCCTTTATGAAGGACTTTAATTAGAAGTCACTCCTAACTCCTGGGGTGGGAACAGTTTCTAGCTTGCCGCTATACTCCTGCTGCTAATGAGCATGCTCCTTGCAAGGGTGCGTTTCTTCTGACAGTTAAAGCTGCATATGAGAGTTATTTCTGTTCATCTTTCTCTCTGCATTAAACCCTTACTAACCAAGTTCAGATTATGCAAGTAGACTGGTAGTGTTTTCCATCATTGTTGAGGAGTTGAAGATGCTTCAGGGTAACAAGACCTATTTACTATTTGTGAGCAAAAATTTAAAAAAAAAAAATCAAACTTTAATTTATTCAAATACGGACAGTAGATGAGGGTTCCTTTAGTGATGAGCATAATTGGATCTTTTCTTTCTGGTGGTCCTTTTAAAATTGTCATTAAATTTGTAATTGAACAGTTGAATTATTTAGTTCATTATTATGTAATTAAAATCCCTGTCCTGGACATATGTTTCTCTTATTTAGGCAACTCCCCACATGGCACAGGTTTCATTAAGTAATTAGCAGAGGAGATGTAAATTTCTTATGCAGACATGATGATGATCCTGTAGACAGCTATTTATTTCATCAGCTTATAATTAAAATACTAAGTTGACTTGTGAGGAAATGCCAAGGAATGGTTTGCTTCGCCAAGAAGTTACAGATAACACATAACTGGATGGCAGCATGTGGAAGGTGGTAAACAGTTTAGGGAGTTTTTTCCCCTCCCTCCTTGTGGTAGAGAGCATTAGAGGGCTCAAGGATTCCTTTCCACTTAATAGACCATTGACTGAGTGAAGGATAAGTGGGCGTATTCCAGAATGCTAAAGTTATGAATCTCTTAATGTCTAGGAGCAGTTCCTTGATTCTGAAAAATAATACGTTCTGGTAAACATTTCACCTGTCTTGGTTCAGACTCATTGAGGACTGCTTCTCATGGCTCAGGCTTTCTATACATGGATGCCTTAGGTCTTGGACTTGCACAGATGCTGAGACATTGACTCTCAGAGGACTGACTAGGGCTGAGTGGTGTTCCTTTAGGATGGCCAGTGCCGCCAGAAGCTGTTGGCAGCATCAGGCCTCAGTGCCGCCAGAAGCTGTTGGCAGCATCAAAGACCTCCCTAAGGACCCACTGTTTCAGGAACATCCCATGCCTCCTGCCTTCCAGAACAAATAATGCAGTTGTCTTTATATATAGTGTGGAATGGATAAAGGAAAATTTCAGGATGAGACCATGCAGACCTGTTCCTTAGTTTTGTTATTATTGAGTGCTCATTGGTCAGACAAGGTGGAGAATTAGAAGAAAAGAGATGAGGCCTGGACAGGCCTCCTAATTTTGGGGCGTTCCATCAGCTGGGTTGTTTGGTGGTGACCAATGATGATTATATCAATATGAATTCTGTTTCTCAATCTTAGGAATCATATGTTAAAAAATATTGTCTTCACAGATCACTCTCTTGCTTGTTTGAAAATAGTTAGCCATGGATAACACTGACATACTGAAAATAAATTGTCGTCTTGCAGCAGAGGCTTGCTTTAGAAATGGAAATAGGTGCTCTGTAGGTAGACAGCACATTTGACAGTTTGGAGCAGATTCACTTGGGAAACAGCTTTGAATGTGAACATTGCATTTCCAGACACAAGCTCAGTTCTATGAGGTCGCAGTGCAAATAAAAGAGGGTCCGAGTGGTCCTCTTTTATATTTGAGGTGTGCTGGCCTCGTGTCAAGACCCTCTGGATTTTAACAATTTAATAATGCAAAGCCTTCAGCCACCTTCTTGTGTGAACCCTAATCTCTCTCCTCTCCCCACCTCACCCCCCAGGGTTGGGGGATAATTTCTTATGTGGATGCTCCAGATTTAGGACCTTGTCTCAGAACAAACACCATTTTTTTGTTTCGGTTTTTACTTTAGAATTTTCTCTTCTCTACCCAATGGAAAAAAAAAAAGTTGAAATAGGGTTATTAATACAAATAGTGCCCTTTCTGGTTTGTAAAAAAGGACCCCCCCCCCCAGAACAGTGTGGCATACCAGGTGAATTCCTTTTGTCTTCCTGCCTTGTAATGATTTACATTTAGATTGTTGCTTGTTGCTTTTATAGGGGAAGGGGAGGGGCCTGGTGTGTCTGGCTGCCTCAGTCATCACACTGACTAGGTTTGGACAGCTTTGCTCAGCAGAGCTGGGAAATAGGCTGAACTTGCTTTCAATTGTTTTCATCAGAGGCCTTGTTTAGTTGGTTTGTATTGGGGGAAAATGTCATGGAGGCTGCAAGAACTAAATGAAATGAAAAATGAAGTTTACAATTGCTAAGAATGGTGCGTACATTCTGAAAGTCAGTGCGAGGTGCGGTGGGCCGGAGGGCTGTGAGCAAACTGTTACCATTGTCACTGTCGGGGCCAATGAGTGCTCTGGCGAAATGCAGCATCTTCCCCACACAGAGGGAGGCTGGGAAGGGGATACCGACAGCCTTCCTTGAAATACAGCCGGACTTCCCTGGTGGCCCAATGGTTGAGACTCCGTGCTTCCACTGCAGGGGGCGTGGTTCCGTTCGATCCCTGGTCGGGGAACTAAGATCCTCCATGCTTCGCAGTGTGGCCAAAAAAAAAAAAGAAAAACTGCCAACGGTCTGCCGCTTCTCACTAGAAACACAGTAAATAGAAAATCAGGACTGCCTTAGGAGAAGATTTATTCATGTAAGAAATACTGAGTTGTAGGCATAGAGGGCACATTAGTGAACAAAGCTGGTGAAACTTCCTGCCCTCTAGGAGTTTACATTCTCCTGGAGGATAATGTCAAAAGATAAGTGCTGTGGAGGAATAAGAGGCAGGAAAAGGGAGGAAGGGAAGTGCTGCTGAAGGGGGCAAGAGTGGTCTAGATAAGGTTTTCAGGGAAGAAGACTTCATTGAAAATGTAGCTTAAAAGACTTAAAAGAGGGGATTCCCTGTAGATCTGGGTGAAGAGTGTTCCAGACAAAGGGACCAGAAGGTGCAAAGGCCCTGAGGTAGGAGACAATCAGGAGGCTAGTGTGGGTGGAGCAGAGGGAGAGAGTAGCAGGGGATGAGGGGAGAGAGATGGGAGGAGGGCACAAAAGAAAGGCAGGGCCTTTCTGAGGGTCATAGGAAGTATCTGAACTTTTCCTCCAAGAAGGGGAGTTATTAGAGGATTTTGAGCAGGATTGTGAAGTGATTCTAACTTGATTTTTAACAGGGTCGCTTGGCTGCTGTGTGGAGAATAGACTGTCGGACAAGGGGAAGGGCAGGGAGACCAGTAAGAAGCTGCTGTATTAGGAGACTCTCTTCCAGAGGTGGTTTAGCACAAATCACTTTGGAACCTTGGCGAGAGGTGCATCGTCAGTATGTAGTGGCAGTAATTCCAAGAATACAGAGCCCCCCCAAGTGCTGGCTCTTTTCTTTTCTCTTCTTTTCTTTTCTTTTCTTTTTTTTTTGAAAGCAAGAGTTATTTACAGTCTGCCTGTGACATGAACTTTATTGCATTTTACCTTTTTAAGATTATACAAAACACTTGTTGCACACTACATCTCCCTTCACCTGCTAATTTGGCACCAGCCCTAGGGTTGCGGTGCCAAGTGCTGCCTCTGTACCACCCCACTCTGGAGGCCATGGGACAGCTTATTTGTGAACAAGCAAGGACACTTCTTCACTCTGAATAAAGTTGGAATCGTTTTCAGTATTAGAACCTGATTCTTGTGCATTTAGTTGTGCATAGGAATAGAAATGTCTTTTTTTTTTTTTGTGGTACGCGGGCTTCTCATTGTTGTGGCCTCTCCCGTTGCGGAGCACAGGCTCCAGACGCGCAGGCTTAGCGGCCATGGCTCACGGGCCTAGCCGCTCCGTGGCATGTGGGATTTTCCCGGACCAGGGCACGAACCCGTGTCCCCTGCATCGGCAGGCGGACTCTCAACCACTGTGCCACCAGGGAAGCTCTTAGAAATGTCTTTTTACTAGAAAAGACCATGGATCACCCATGAAACACTGACTTCAGGTATAGAATTGTGCTAAGCATGGTGACATACAGAAATAGTAGACACAGCCCCTTCTCTGGCAAAGTACAGTCTACTTAAGGACAAAGATCCAAGAAGAGACAAATAACCAATACAAGCAGTAAACAGCTAGGACCCAAAGAAGGGGCACAAAGAGAGGATCCCATTTCCCGCTCGAATGGTCTCCTCGTAGAGATGGATGTTTTTTAAAGACAGCACAGAATGGACGTTTGTTGAGCCACCCACCCTCCTCTCCTAGCTTGGGCCTGGCTTGTTAGAAGTCAGCTCTAAAGGTGCATATGGATGTCACAATTTGTGACGTAAACCAGGTCAGTTAGAAGAACTGGCTCTTGCTCATACTGATCCAGTTCCTGGAAAAGGGCAGTAGCCTAGTCAGAAGAATGCCTTGGCTGTACATTAATCAGCTGTGCTTGCCAGGCCAAGCACTAACCCTGACCCCCAAATGTGTTGTTTTGCTCAGATTCACAGTCTGAGAATGAGGCTTCGCCAGTGAAACGGCCACGACTACTGGAGAATACTGAACGATCCGAGGAAACCAGCCGATCTAAACAGAAAAGCCGACGTCGGTGCTTCCAGTGCCAAACCAAACTGGAGCTGGTGCAGCAGGAACTGGGATCGTGCCGCTGCGGTAAGCATCCCCCCAGTGGAGGACACAGCATGGTGGAGGCTGTGTCCTTGGCGCCCTGAGAGGCTGAGCTCCTTCATTCTTCTCCCGAGTACCTCCCTGCGAGCTATAGGTTTGGAGCTTGGGAAATCAGAGTAGAGGATTCTTATTTCTAAACACCCTTTATTTCCTCTCACACATACAGAAAAGGCAAAAACCTCCCCAACTACTCTTACACATATTTCATTAGAGTTGCATTGTCGCTGCTTACTGCTCTCAGCTTCTCCCCACTGCATATTACTGTGGTTCCTTCTCATTGATGACTTATTTAGAAGTTAACCAAGCCAGTGAAATTCTGAGATATGTGCCATAAAATTCAGATATTAAATTAATTTTGAATGAGCTTCTTACTATATATAATAAATGGAAGGTTTATCCTCCATATCCCTTTTAAATTAAAGTTTGATTAGAAAATTATTTTCTTTGAACCATAATTCATTGTCAGTTAACCCCTTGAAATAGCTTTAAAGTAACCTTTTCCTTCTGTATTATCCAGTGTAATACCAACTCTTGGAATTTTTGGTGGGATGTACTTTTTAAAAACTTTATGCTGCCCACAGTGAACAAAACTTGGAACAATCCTTCCTCTCCCTTTGACCATATACATCGTGTCACATGGAAGCGAAATTGTGTAGCTGCATTATTTAGGCTGACTTACAGTTTTCCTGTCCCTGTTTTCATTTCTTGACGTTAGAGCATAGTATTGTGAAATTGTTCTTTGGGACAGAGCTGTCATCAGGCACATTGGCTCTAGCCTCTGAGAGTCCTGTATCCTTTGTTCTTAGGAGTGAGCTTTTAGAAGCTTCCTTTTACCTCTGGGATGGCCATAGATATCCTGTAAGTACTGATGCTGGTAGTCAGGACTGGGTGGTTCTCCCAGCAGTTAGAAAGTTACAGCTGCTCAAAGCTCTTCATCTTCTGAAGAGACAGCTGTCGCTGCTCCTGTCCCTGAGTTATCTGCCCTGTTGGAAATGAGGACAGGAGGGAGTTCCAGCCTCTCATGGAAACTGAGTTGGAACTCCTTTCCTGTCATGAGTAGAAATCTGTTTGTTACACAGTCTGGTGTGTGGTACTCGGCAGTATCAGAAACATATTTATATTCAACTGCAGACACGGTGACTAGCATGTGGAGTCCAGGTATCACTGGACAAGTTTTTATTCTTTAGCCTGGCGTTTATTTATCCTATTAAATGCTTGTGTGAAAGTGTAAGGAGAGAGGTAGGATAAGACGTGGGTGCAGAGGCTGTCAGCAGAATTTTCAAACCTCACTTTTGTTCCTGCAATGTGATGTGGTCCAGGTGAGCCCAGAACCTTGTTCTTAGGCTGTGTCTTGATCAAACCTGCCAGGTAATGTAAAATTCTTAATGAGGTAGTGAAGGAATACTGTGGTTACCCAAGGAAACTTTGGGGTCTCATGGCTAACCAGCTTTGCCCATAGTGGTTTGTCTGATCTTTTGTGGTCTGCAAATTATTGCTTTGGTCTTCACGTGGACCCCTGGGGGCTTCAGCAGTTCAGTCTGTTACCAGTGTTGTGCAGCTTCCCTGACCATTTGCCTGTTGCTTTTGTAACACAGGCCTTTGGTGATTCCCAAATTAGAATCATGGGGTTTTCCTGTACCTTACATTCTTGTTTCCTTCTTGAAAGTAACTGAATTCTGGGTATTACACAGGATTTGCCCTAGTGGATCAAGCAGTTGGTCCATCAAGTGTGCTGTCTCGCCTCTGGCAGTGGCTAATAACCTCCTCTCCTTGTCAGGCAAGCAGTGAGAATTCAGTTTAGTGCTGAGAGATCCAGAGGTGTGGTAACCGAGTCTCCCAGTTTACCCTTCAGCTTTGATGCAAGCCACCTAATTTCCTAAGGTCTTAAGCACCAAGCTGAATCTAGAAATACATGTTGGGTGACTTCATGTGCTCCTAAAGTGAAGCCAACTTGACTGACTCTGGTAAGTGCAGATTACTCTGCTGTGCTCTTCACCTCTCAGGCCGGGTTTCTAAGTAAGTGCCTACTGGGTTTGCCATAGACGTGCATTCTCTTTAAATGATCTAACACGTGGTCCCTTGGCTTATGCCCAATTCTGAGGGTCATCTTATAGAGAGATTTGATTTTTCTGCTGGAGAAGAGAGCCCTGAGCTTTCTGCAGTCCCTCCAGATGTAGCCTTCCTAGAGAGAGCTGGGAGTTCAACTGGGCCCACTGAGAGCATTACACTTATGTGCCCAGAAAAATGACTGAGTCAACTGCCACATTTTAAAAGATGTAGGACAGTAATGGGAACACACACCTCTGGGACTGTCCCTGACAAATATCTCTTGTGTTCCTCCTGCCTGTCTGCTTGGATCTCTAGGAAAAGGTGAGTTGTACAGTTATTTCCTTGAGGCTGCATGGAGTGCTAGGGAGACGTTTAACTGCCCTGAAAGGTTTTGGAAGACGGGAAACACAGTAATTTACTACGGAAAGTGAAGATTCAGGAAGGCGGTTTGAACTCAACAATTTTCCACTGTAGAAAATATTTTTTTTAAATATGTATTCACAATCTTTTTTTCCATTCCCCTTCCACTCTGTACAGGTTATTAACTGCTGACAAGAAATTCACATCTCATAAATAATGCTTAAGAGCCGTTGCTATATAAATTGAATGTGTTATGAATTGTGATGGGCCTTTTTGTAGCATTCGATGCCTAGAGCAGGAAGAACAGAGGATGTCATTTTCATTAATTTCTAATGAGGTGCCAATTAAAGACAGAGAAGACGCTCCAAAGGGAAGAGTGGCCAAGCTCCCCTGAATCCTCCGCCCGGGGCTGTCATCCAAACACACAGCAAGCCTTCTCTAAAAATTCCATTAAATCACAGTCTCATCGAGAGCACACAGACACATTCAGCTCCCCTTTGATCTTCAAAAGAGCAATTTGTAAGGCGAGTTCTGAGCCTTCTCACATAGGGAACAGCTAGAGGTGATAGGAATTGTTAATTGCCAAGACACTCCATGGGCTTTCAATAAGGAGGTGAATTTTGAAGATGAATTCTCCTCTGCCTCACTGTGACTAGATAACCTTTAAATCAACAATACCATAGTAACACCCTTTTCCTGTGAAATCTTTCTGGGTGCCAATCAGAAAAAGCATGTGGTGAGCCTGGGATGATACCCTGCATCCTAGTGTATCTTCAGCAGTTTAACTTCTCAAGATGGAAAACAATTGCATAAAAATGGATTTATTTGTTTCATTTTCTACTCAGTAGGCAGATTGATCAGCTCCTTGTCTTTACAGGGGTCTTGTCTCTCCAAAGGCCACCTGGAGGGTGTTCTGAAATCTGGCCATCCTCATCCAATCTGGGCCACAGCACAGCCACATGGATACTGTGTTTTCTATTCAGATCTTGCATTGTGCATACCGCATGGCTTTTTAATCGCTATGCATTGCTTCCCAGAACCACAGAATTAATTTTTAAATACCAGTATAAGAGCTTGCAAAAGTTATGGCATGTTTTCAGTTGACAGTGACTTAAACCGTAAGATGATATGCTCTGTTTTGGGACAACAGTGCTTTTACTAACCTCTTGAGTAATCTGACTTCGTTTACTGCTTTCAAAATAAATTTTATACTCCCTTTAGAAACTCAGAGTGATGCTTTAGCTGGGGCCTTTAGTTTATTGACTTAAAGTGCCTCAGTGGTCATTTCTGCCTTTTCATTCACTGTCAAGCTAAATTCAGCTAGCATTTATTGAGATGTGATTTTTTCATAAAGCATTTTGCTAGGTTTTGTGGGGAATATAGGAGGTAGAATACAGAATGTAGGAGCTCATAGTTTAGGTCAGTGATTTCAGACTTAAGTGGGCATCAGAATTGCACAGAGGGCTGTTAAAACACAGTCTGCTGGGCCCACCCCCAGAGCTTCTGACTCAGTGGGCCTGTTTAACAGGTTCCCAGGTAATAACTGATGCTGCTGGTCTGAGGACCATGTTTTGAGAACCACTGCTCTAGGCGCTTCTCAATCTGGGAAGCCTCTAAAATACAGAATGTCTGGGCCTCACACTTAACAATTAAATCAGAAAAGGTTTCTGGGTATTGTTTTTTTTTACATTTTGGAAATTAAAAGTTTGTCCTGGACCATTTGAAAGTAAGTTGCAAACATTGTGACCCTTTATCCCTATAAACTTCAATGAATGTTTCCTGAGAATAGTTATTTCATATAACCGCAGCACAGTTATCAGCTTCAGTAAATTGATACTGATAAATACTTTTATCAGATCTCTTGTCCATATCCTAGCTTTGCTAGTTGATCCAATAATATACTTCATAAAAGCATTTTCCTCCGTCTAGTACAGAATCCAGTCCATGATCAAGTGTTGAATTTAGTTGTCATGTCTCTTTTAGACTCTTAAGCTGGAACATTTTCATTGCCTTTCTTTGTTTTTAATGATATTGACATTTTGAAGGCTACATTTCTCCACCCTCCTCTGCTTACCCTTCCCAACCCCCAACGTTTTTATTTTTTATTTATTTATTTTTTTGCGGTATGTGGGCCTCTCGCTGTCGTGGCCTCTCCTGTTGCGTAGCACAGGCTCTGGACGCGCAGGCTCAGTGGCCATGGCTCATGGGCCCAGCCGCTCCGTGGCATGTGGGATCTTCCCTGACCGGGGCACGAACCCAGGTCCCCTGCTTCGGCAGGCGGACTCTCAACCACTGCGCCACCAGGGAAGGCCCCCACTTTTTTAAATAGAGCACTCCTTGTTTGGAGGTTGTCTGATGTTTCTTCATGATTAGATTCAGGTTATATATTCCCAGCCAGAATGCTGCTTGGGTGATGTTGTGTCCGCCTCAGGGTTCTTCATTGGGAGGCACGGATGTTTATCTGCATCTCATTATTGATGTTAATTTTGCTTC
Source organism: Lipotes vexillifer (assembly GCF_000442215.2). NCBI lineage: Eukaryota > Metazoa > Chordata > Mammalia > Artiodactyla > Lipotidae > Lipotes > Lipotes vexillifer. The sequence goes on from NW_006785876.1 coordinate 261,070, forward strand.
ATTCACCCAGTCTGGGTGTTGCCTGATGTCTCTAAAAATAGAATTTTTGCCCTTGCAACTAGTAAGCAATCTGTGGGAAACACTTTGACTATATAAATGTCCTGATCATCATCAAAAAGGTCTCCTAGATTTAGCATCCATTAATGATTCTTGCCTGAACCAGTCTTTACTATGATGGTTGCAAAATGATGCTCCAGTCCTTCTCCTGCATTTACCATTTGCACGGAGCATTCTCCTCCCCCATTTATTTATCTCTTATTGGTTTGGACTCATTGGGCTCTTATATTTTTCAGTGGTTTATAATTCATTACTGTACTTAATTATTTTGTTGCTCAAATTGTCTCAGATTTGGCCAGTGGAAGTTCCTTCAAGCTGAATTCTGTATTTTTGTGACATACCTCCTGTTTTTGTTTTTTTTAAATAACTAATTAATTAATTAATTAATTTTGGCTGCGTTGGGTCTTCGTTGCTGTGCACGGGCCCTCTCCAGTTGCAGGGAGCCGGGGCCACTCCTCATTGCGGTGCGCGGGCTTCACACTGCAATGGCTTCTCTTGTTGCAGAACACAGGCCCTAGGCACGCGGGCCCCAGCAGTTGTAGCACATGGGCCTAGCTGCTCCATGGCATGAGGGATCTTCCTGGGCCAGGGATTGAACCCGTGTCCTCTGCATTGGCAGGTGCATTCTTAACCACTGTGCCACCAGGGAAGTGTCCCTGCCTCCCGTTTTTTAAAAAGCATTTTCTTACTCTCTGGCCTCACATGATGTGTTCTGGACACATCTTGTACTTGCTTAGTCCTGGAATCAGCCACTTTTCCAAGATCCCCCAAGCTGATTTAAATAGGCATTCAGAGTAGGAATTTGCTGGTCCTGAGTGGACGGCAGGCACATGCATGAAATAAGTGGCATCCAGGGCAGCATACCATAAGAGTTTTAATCAAGGTACAGGCCATATGTTATAGGAATATGGGGAGGGAGAGATTAATTCCAACTGGAAGACTCTGGACAGGCTTCCACAATAGGGGCATTAAAGGAAGGGTGGGACTTAGAAGTGCAGAAAGAGGGGATGCTTGGACCAAGCTGGTGTTCTGCAGGTGACCTCTGTGCAGCCCGATGGAGGCTTGGGGTTGAGTGAGGAGAGACTGCTAGAAAAGGAGGGAAGGGATTCCAGATTCCAGGCTGTAGGGTTTGGACATTGGTTTGCAGTGAAAAGCTATCAGTGGTTTGAATGTGGTCAACACGATCTAATTTGACTTTTTTTTTTGCGGTATGCGGGCCTCTCACTCTTGTGGCCTCTCCTGTTGCGGAGCACAGGCTCCGGACGCGCAGGCTCAGCGGCCATGGCTCACAGGCCCAGCCGCTTCGCGGCATGTGGGATCTTCCCGGACCGGGGCACGAACCCGTGTCCCCTGCATCGGCAGACGGACTCTCAACCACTGCGCCACGAGGGAAGCCCTAATTTGACTTTTTTTTTAAAAAAGTTAAGCACATAGGAAAGCCCAGGAGGCTGTTGAATCTTCTTAGAGGAGTGATCTAGGGAGAATGTGAACTGATTCACAAAGTGGAAAGGAATGTGCACGTGTCACAGCCATCCCCGTCCACTACAGGGGACCGACTGAGTGGTGAACGGATAGTGATATTCTGAGGTTGAGTGTGGGGCGAGGAGCTGTGGTGATTATGAAGCATGTAGGTGACGTGAAACTACCAGGCTGGTCCATTCCACCAGCATCAGAAACCACCACAAATAAGCCCACATCTAGGCCTTTATTTTAACTCTCTTCCAAGTGTGATTTAAAACTGTCAGGGACATTTGGCATTCTGTCCTATGTCTCAAAGAAAGCGAGGCTATATTTTCTTATAAAAGGCCTTATTCTGTGTACAGAGTTCTAGCCTGGATCTGTCAGAAAACCCTAGTATCCATGGAAGCACCTGAGATCCTTTATCATGAACAAATTGGTTTGGCCAGTTAGGTGTTATCATTACTGCCGTTGAGTATCGAGTCCATGCTCTGCAGTGTGTTGTATAGTGTGGTGACCAAGATCCCAGCCCTTTAGGAGCTCCTGTTGTTTTATGCTGAGGCTGGCAGTGAAAGGCTAAAGTTTTTCCAGCACTTCTGAGACAGCAGCTGGGTGTTATGTTACCTTACGGCTCAAGAGAAGGAGATGCCTGCCCACCCTCCCAAAAGCAAAAACAAAAACAACAGCAGCAACAGAAAACCTTTGATGGGAGTTACTGTATATATGAGAGCTAAGAGTAATTGAAAGTCTTGAGGCAAATTGAGAAAATGTTCTCCCTTTGCTACTCTCTTCCTTTCACTCTCACTGTACTTTCACCTAAACAAGAGTATGCTTATTTGTAGTCCCCATTTAATCTTTAATGTGTAAGAGTTCTGGTCTAAAACCGAACAGATTAGTCCCTCTGCTGCTCCTCTAAATTGCAAGTTGAGGTGTTAGAGCAAAACAAATCAAACCTTTACTGAACACTAGCTCCACATATTTGGCCCATTAGTTTACCACGTCCCAGAGATCCAAGCTACCATATGTCCTTTAACAAGGCTGTAGAGAGATATTAGAAACATGAAGAGCTCCCCTCCCCAGCAAAGGAGCATCAAAGACCAAGCTTTTAAAATACAAAATGTGCAGAGCACATTTACTGAAGCCTGTGTCACTTCTCCACTCATACCCTACCGACAGGCAAACCAGCAGACCCTTGTCCCATGAAGTGAATATTTTCCATCTGGATAGCAAATTTGCAACTATTTCTATAGTCCAGTCTTAGCAATAACAACACAATAATAATTTAATCAGAACTATTTGGATAGGGCTTCCCTGGTGGCGCAGTGGTTGAGAGTCCGTCTGCCGATGCAGGGGACACGGGTTCATGCCCCAGTCTGGGAAGATCCCACATGCCGCGGAGCGGCTGGGCCCGTGAGCCATGGCCGCTGAGCCTGCGCGTCCGGAGCCTGTGCTCCGCAACAGGAGAGGCCACAACAGTGAGAGGCCCGCGTACCACAAAAAAAAAAAAAACCAACAACAACAACAACAAAAAACTACTTGGATAGATTACCCTGTTTTAGGATATTTCTTTATGGAGAGAAAAAATGGCTTATTGTAAAAGGAAATGAATTTTTTTAATTCTAAGAGTAAATAATTTCAGTTAGTTCTTTGCCTAGCAAGGTGTGTGTTATATGTGTGTGTGTTTTGGATTTTTTGATATATAATATACATACCATAAAATTCACCTGTTTTATAGTTCAGTGAGTTTTAGTAACTTTAAGTTGTACAAGCCCTTACCAAATTCAAATTTTAGAATACTTCCATTACCCCAAAAAGTTCCCACGTGTCTCATTTTCAGTCAGTCACTACACTCTCCTACCCTAGCCCCAGGCAACCACTGATCTGCCTCTGTTGGTATAATTTTGCCTTTTCTAGAATTTTAGCATCAGTGGATTCAAACAGTGTATATATATACAGTCTTTTGTGTCCACATAGTATGTTGTTTTTGAGATCCATCCATGTTGTTACATATCAGTAGTTCATTCCTCTTTAATGTTGAGTATTATTTCATTGTATGGATAATCACATTTGTTTATCCATTTACCATTTGACATACGTTTGGGTTGTTGCCAGTTTGGGGATATTATGAGTAGAGCTGCTATAAATATTCATGCAGAAGTCTTTGTATGGACATATGTTTTACTTTCTTGGGTAAATACACAGAGGTAGAATTGCCAGGTTGAATGGTCATTTTCTAAGAAAATCCCATCAGCAGTGTATTAGGGTTCCAATTTCTCCATGATTGGCCAACATTTAATATTGTCATTCTTTTTAACTTTAGCTATTCTAGTGGTTGTGTGGTGCCATCTCACTGTCGTATGTTAATTTTCATTTCTCTAATGACCAGTGACGTTAAGCATCTTTTTCATATGCCTTTTGGCCACTCATATATCTTCTTTTCTGAAGAGTCTGTTTATACTTCAGATATCTTGCCCATTTTAAAAAGATTTACAGAATTGCCATTTTAACAATATTCCAACCTATGAATATGATATGTCTCTCCTCTTATTTAAGTCTTCTTTAATTTCATAGCAGTGTTTTATATTTTTCAGTTTCTATTCTTTGTTAAATTTATTCATAAGTGTTTTAGCTTTTTGATGCTATTGTAAATAGAATTTAAAAATTTTATTTTCAGATTATTCTTTGCTGCCACTTTGAAGTGCAGCCGGTTTTTGTATATGATCTTTTATCTTACTAAAGATAAAAAGTAAATTTATCTTACTAAAGATAAATTTAGCAACCTTACTAAATTCACTGGATTCCCTTAGGGTTTTCTGTATCCATGATCATGCCATCTGCAAATAAGGGCAGTTTTACCCCTTTCCAATCTGTATGCCTGTTACTTCTGTTTCTTGTGTTACTGCACTGGCTAGGACCTCTGGCATGATGTTGAATAGAAGTGTTGAGAATGAACTTCCTTGCCTTTTCTTTGATTTTACATAGAAAGCATTCAGTTTTTTACCATTTATGTATGATTTAGCTGTAGATTTTGCATAGCTGTTCTCCATCCTGACAAAGTTTAATAGTTGTTACCTGTGGAATACATTGTAGGAAAACATAGGAAATGTTCAAATACATTCTCCCAAAACAGCTGATACAGCTCATGGTGAGCTACGATGTGACCTAAAAAAGGTGAACAAAGGTGTGTTTTAAAGAATTCTCCTGTCCCATGCTTATGATTGAAACACATGCCCTTTGTTCAGAGTCATAACATGTCTGTCCAGCCATAGTGGGGAAAGCCTGTGACCTGAGGGCACTCCTCTTTTTTCAAAACCAAAATCATAACAGATTTATAACCCAAGATGCCGTTCTGGGTTATTCTCACTTGAGATAATGAAAGCAAACCATGCTGAGAAATGCTTTGTTTGAATTAAATGCTTTTATTACTACAATACAAAATCACAAAAAAATTGTGGGTAGATAGGTAATAGAATCACATACCACCAAGATGAGAGGGAGCCTTAGCAATCATTTAGTCCAACGCCCCCCCCCCCCTTTTTTTTGTTTGTTGTAAATGAGGAAACTAAGGCCAGAAAAGTTGCCACTAGCCTCATATCTGTTTCACACAGGCTTTGATCTGAAACTCAAGGACTGCTGAAGAGTTTCTGACCAACATAACTGCTCACAGCAGAGCCCACTCTCCCTCCCTCCAGCATGGCTTTCAGCCCCCACTGACTACAGCTTCTTGTCACATATTCTTGGCCATCCCTGGGGGACTTCTGTTCTTATCTCCTCTGAAGTACCCAGAAGATTTCTTGGTCTTTCCTCCAGATTAATACACCTGACTCTCTTAACCTCCTCTTATTAGTTCAGCCTCCAGAACCTTGTTCAGGACTTGGGACTCTTATATGGACACTTCACAGCAAAATGTCACCAAATTAGACCAGTTGTGGTAAAAATAGTATTTAGTCAAAATAACAGGATTAAAATATAATTTCTTTCAAAATTGATATCAAATTGTTCACAAAGTGTTACTAAAGAAATGTCCTTTCTTGTGCCTTTTATGTGTGTAGTTAAAATTAATTTGTGTTTAGTACATCGTATGCAGATATCTGCTAGTAAACACTCTCTGTCTTCATACTAGATTCTTATGTGACTCCCTCTTGAGTAGAACTTCTTTTTTTTTTTTTTTTTTTTGCGGTACGCGGGCCTCTCACTGTTCTGGCCTCTCCCGTTGTGGAGCACAGGCTCCGGATGCTCAGGCTTAGCGGACACGGCTCACGGGCTCAGCCGCTCCGCGACATGTGGGATCTTCCTGGACCGGGGCACAAACCCGTGTCCCCTGCATCGGCAGGTGGACTCTCAACCACTGCGCCACCAGGGAAGCCCTTGAGTAGAATTTCTTAAAAAGTGCAGGCCTCAGACCAGCACTTCAGAGTCCCTGAGTAGGTGGGGATGCATCTTTGGAAAGCAAAAATGCAGTTGCTCAGGCAATTCTAATATACCCCAAAGTTTGATATACTGCCTATACACTTAATAGCTCGTTTCTTCATAGGAAATGTAAAGATAATTTAAGACAAAATAGAGTTACTAGAAATTTCCAGTGAGGTCATGCACATCAGAGGTTTTATGTCAGATCTAGGCAACTCCATTCTCTTTCAATCAGAGATTTACATCTTCTGAGTGTTTAACACATGCCTTCCTCCACTGGTCTCCTCTCTCCTGCCAGATTCTAAAATACTCAGAGAGCAGGGCCATGTGTTGTTCTGTAGCTTCCCACTGCCCCTGTTAGAGTTATGTGGCCTATAGTAGGTACCCCATCTGTTATTATTTCTTGTAATATACAAGAAAAAATTAGAAGTCAAAGAAATGTGGTGTTCTGGTGAGCCTGCTGCTTTTCTTTAGGGGAACGTCCTTTTGTGGTAGTGTTTGAAGGCAGGCCTAAGCAGGTGAATGGGAGAATGTCTGGCCCAGTCTCCATGGAAATTCTTCTTTTAAAAAAAAATATTTATTTATTTATTTATTTATTTATGGCTGTGTTGGGTCTTCATTTCTGCGCGTGGGCTTTCTCTAGTTGCGGTGAGCGGAGGCCGCTCTTCATCGCGGTGCGCGGGGCTTCTCATTGTCGTGGCCTCTCCTGTTGCGGAGCACAGGCTTTAGACGTGCAGGCTCAGTAGTTGTGGCGCACGGGCTTAGTTGCTCCGCGGCATGTGGGATCTTCCCAGACCAGGGCTCGAACCCGTGTCCCCTGCATTGGCAGGCAGACTCCCAACCACTGCGCCACCAGGGAAGCCCTCCATGGAAATTCTTGATGCCAGCGTACATGTACAACCTGAGGGTTTCCCAATGGAATAATTGACTTAAGGAATAAGGTTTAGAGAGAAAACCTTAGCATTATTTATTTTTACATACTTTTATCTGCCTTGAATTTTTATTGGTAGAGGGGAAAAATCAGGCGAGACAGGTATGCTATAAGAGCAGCATTGCTTGCTTGGTCTGATTAAAATTATTTGATAATTTGGTTTAATTAAATACTCAACTTTGGGGATGGGTGTATTTGCCTTAATAAAACCTGTGATTCATCTTGCACATGAATAAGATGGGCTCTTTGGGGGTCACAGAGACTACAGGTCACAGACCTACTGTGTATAACCACACCAGTCTCTCACTCCTGCCTAACAAACCTATCACTCTCTGACACAGAGTCCAAGCACTTAAGGGACTTAGAAGTTATCCATCTGGTGCCAGTTCAACTCCCTGAACTAATGCTGCAGAAACTACATCAGCATTGCCCTGCCCTGGCAGGTAATCCAGCCACCATGTACACCTCCAGCCTGGAGGGAGTGAGGCCTGTCTTGTTGCAGGCAGCTTAGACTGACTAGGTGCTTCCTCCGTTGAACTAAAACCAGCCTCCGTACATGACATGTCCTCATTCCTCCTCACTCTGCCCTCTGGAGAGACCTGTCACAGATCATCTTCCTCTCCTGCAAGGCTTCTCTTCAGATACTTGAACACAGTGGCTTTGTCTTTCCAGCACCCCAGTTCCTCCAGTAGCAAGTTCATTCACAGGGACTGAAGAATAGTGTGGGGACATCAAGGGCAGGGTGGGGTACAGAATGCCAGACTGGGCTCAGTGCTTGTCTCCATAGTTTTCCTCATCAGAGTCTGTCACAAAATATGGGAGTCTTTTTAATAAAACCTTTCACCTGCTGATCTCCTTGTGGGACTGCTCAAAAGTCTTCTGTGGAGTCCATGGTTGGCCTCTGTTGCTGTAGTTCTCAGAACATACTGAAATTGACTGCATGTCTGTCCTTCCTCCCAGACCATAAGCACTGGAGGACAGGGACCATATTGTGTTCTTTAGTAGCTCTCCGCCCCTGCTATATAGTACCTGGTGTGCAGTGTTGCCTGAATGAGTGAATAGGTGAACCCTGTACCACTGCAGTTGTGATCCTCTGGGTGAAGGAAGAAGAACAGCTTTAGGGCTTCCCTGGTGGCACAATGGTTACGAATCCACCTGCCACTGCAGGGGACAAGGGTTTGAGCCCTGGTCTGGGAAGATCCCACAGAGCAACTAAGCCCATGTGTCACAACTACTGAGCCCACGTGCTGCAACTACTGAAGCCCACGCGCTTAGAGCCTGTGCTCTGCAACAACAGAAGCCACTGCAAAGAGAAGCCCGCACACTGCAACGAAGAGTAGCCCCCGCTCACCGCAAGTAGAGAAAGCCTTGGCGCAGCAATGAAGACCCAACACAGCCAAAAATAAATAAATAAAATACATTCATTAAAAAACAAAAACAATAATCTTTGAAGAACAGCTTTATTGAGCATCAGCTATGTGCTGGATGCCTGCAACTGTGTTATATCATTTGACCCTTACAAAAGCATGGTTGAACAGATGGTACTCCCTTTTTACAGAGGTGAAAACTCAAGCTTTGAAGTTAAGTAACTCAGAAATATTAGGGAGCATTTGAACCCAGGTCCGTTGAGCTGCAGCCTGAGTTGTCTCTATTTTCAGCTGTATAGTTCTTAGCAGTTCCTTGAGCACTTCCCCATCTCAAGGAAACATTCACTGGTGACAATTTATGCGACCTACTGTCAGGGAACCACTGTTCCATGTGCCACTTGTTGCTCCATCTAGATGTGATGCTTCTGGAGGACAGGGTCCATGGCATTGCCCCTTTTTTGTCCCCCACTGCGCCTTGATAATGAGAGACACAGTGGCACTTAATTCTCATTGACGTGTTTGTTCCATTTTCTCCTGAGTGCTAATTCATGTCCTCATTTTCCTTGAAAACTTACCTCCTCCAGGATACCTTATGCAGTTGACCTCTCCTCAGTGCCCCCGATTTATTACACATAGCTGGATTGTACTGATCTTATTTGCAGTTGATTTCTTGATTTGCTTCTTGTGTCCTTCAGCATTTTCCTCTCTGTGCGTCTCCAGCTGTCTTAAAAGCCGGGAACTAGTGACTTTTTTTTCCCCCCTTCTCCTCCACCCAGCCCTTAGACTAGAGCTCTGTAAACAGTGCACAGATGACCAATAAATACTCTTGACTCCTTGAGTCTGATAGCTTCTTTCCCTTCCTGGACTGACAGCCCAACACTGGAGCTTGAATCCTTTATTTATTAGGTGAGATTTCTATAGCACCTTTCCTCTGAAGAGATCAATATCAGTGAAGTTTGTTTTTGCTTCTGGAAAGTGCTTTTAGCTAAGCAGACTGAGGTTCTGACAAGATCACATGATAGTCCTCACTCCTCAACTCTTGGCCCCTGAAGATGCAGACTCCAGGAAAAGCCTTGCCGCTTCAAGTTTTGCTGCTTTGTTGTCGGAAATGAGCCTGAATAAGACTGTGGCAAATAGCAGCACAGCTCTGCAGTGTTGGTTGACTTTGTAGCCAGCGTTACCAAAAGAGGACTTGTATTTGGGGGGCGGGGTGCTGCTGTCTTTTGGAAGGCAGATATGGAGAAGGCCGCCCACTAGCCGGAGCCCGAGGCACAGTGGTGGAGGGTTGTTGGCTCTCACACAGTGCCTGGTGTTGCTAGAACTGTTCAGCCTCTGAGACTCCAAGTCACCCTGCCAGGGGGCTGGGTCCCTAGGACGGAGCCACAAAGGGCATGAGACCCAGAGACTGAAAAGAAACAAGTGCTGGTGAGGTGGGGAGGAAGTGCTGAGAGCTGGTGCTCTCCTAGCTGGTGGAAGAGGAGCTGTCACACTGCAGATGTGGGTGGTCAAGACTGACCGTGAGATATTGGAGCAGAGTTCAGAGACCACAAACTGAAAAGGGTAAGTGAGTCCGCCCTATAATTTATTGGAGAAGTGCCTAAAGTAATTGGATCAGCTGACTTGTCTAGGAAATTTCTCAGCTTTCCACGTCTCCTTATTTGTTAAGATGTTATTCCCATCCCTGTTCAGAGTTAGGCAGAACCTAGTAGGGAATGAAGGCATTTACTGCAGGCTTTGCAGAGAGGTGAGGGCAGCAGCATATAGAGGCTGCTTGGTGTGGGTACTCAACATCACCAAACTTGACCTGCCCTCGAGCCTGCAGTCTAGAAAACACCCTCTGCTGTCAGATCAGGAGTTAAGGCAACCATAGTTACTGAGGCACAAAAAAGAAAAGGGAAGAGAGCAGAAGTTGAGGTGTGGTGGTGTTGGAGAATCCCGGAATTGACTCATGGGGTGGTGTGAGCTTGGGCGGGGCCGCTGCTTATTTCCTCCTGTGATTTGAAAGGTGTTCTCTTTCTCTGTTGTCCTCTGTGGAGTTGAGAGTCTGGGCCACCGAACTGTCTAGTTTATATTCTACCCCAGTGCCTGGGACATGGTTGGACAGAGGGGACGACAAGAAGTGCCCCTCTTTGCTTTGGGTACCTCACCAACTGCTGTACATGTAAAAGGTACAGTACCTGGTGGATACCTGGGAGACAGGTGACCCTGGCCTGTGGGGACCTCCCCCAGTGGCTCTCTTCCTCAGCAGCCAGCCAGGCCTGCTGTAGTTATTCCAATGAGTTCTCCAGAAAAGTACTCCGGGGCTGCGGCGGAGCTGGGGGAAGTGTTCATGCAGGTGTCAGATGATTTTCTCTAGCCAAATTTTCTGTTAGGTATCTGTCAAGATACTGCTTGTAATGCAGGAGATGGGTTGTTCTTAGGCCGTAGAGTGGGAGGTGGCAGGCAGTGGCTGTGGCCGTTGAAGACATTTGCTGTGGGTCAAGGAGACTTAACTAGTGACAGCCCATTTGCTCCTCAGGGAGCTCAAGAGCGGGCCTCTTCCTCCCTGGATCTTGGTGAGGACACCTGCCGTGCAGCAACAGGCTGTTGCTGTCCAGTGGGAGACAGCAGCTCTGAGTCAGCACGTGATGGAGTTTGTGCATCCTTGTGATTAATACATATGATGACATGTGTTCTTTAGAGCTGTGCACCTCGGTTACAGATTGACCAGGAAGGGGGAAAGTTCCAGACTCACAGATTAAACGGCCAGCTTTGTGTTAATTCTCTTGCATCAATTAAATTGCTCTTCCCTTGAACTGAACTGCTACCCCAGGATTAATTTTCTTTGGAATCTGGAGTAATTGACCAAAATACTAGGGTAGAATAGGAAACGAATGTCAGTGGGAACCTGTGTGTTTACGTTCAGTTCTTCATTATCTGTACTTGGCACATTTGTGATCATGAATTACAGCAAAGTTTTAATTCCAAGAAAGCATCTAATGCCATCTTGGACATTTCTGGGTTGCCTCTCAGAGTGAGCTCAGCAAATATAGGCTCATATTAATAATGGCAATAGAAAAGCATAATTAGGAAAGTAAACTTGCTACTGCAAAAAAAATTTGAAAAATACATCCAAAGCCAAAGCCAGACAGTAGTCATCTTTACCTTGCGTTCGCTCTATCCTGTTCACCCAGGTGGTTGGAAGTAAACTGTGTGGTGGTGGTCCTCTCCAGGAAAGGGGGCGAGGGCACAGTTACCAGCAGTAAATGTTCTTTTATTTTTTATATATTTTAAAATTTACTTTCTTCTTGCCCTCCCTCCCTCCCTCCTCTCTCTTTTTCTTTGGCTGTGCCAGGTCTTAGTTGTGGCATGCAGGATCTTTCGTTGTGGTGCATGGGCATCTCTCTAGTTGTGGCTTGTGGGTTTTCTCTCTCGAGCTGTGGCCGCAGGCTCCAGGGTACATGGGCTCCTAGAGGTGCGTGAGCTAAGTACTTGCAGCACACGGGCTTAGGTGCCCCACAGCACGTGGGATCTTAGTTTCCCCACCAGGGATTGAACCTGCATCCCCTTCATTGGAAGGCGGATTTTCTTTGTGTAAAGAAATTTTCTTTGTGTAAAATGTTGTGTAGCAGAAAGAAAGCCATGTGAGTAGGGGGAAGGAGCAGGGGAGGAGGGGGCACCCAGCCTTGAAACCAGCTGAGTGAGTTGTACTGTGCAAGGTGTGAGGGGTGACAACAGCTGGGAGAGCTATCCTGGTAACAGCCAACCTTCCTTGAGTCGAGGCTTCAGCTGCTCTAGTCTTTAGTGCCCGTAACAACCCAGTTTATAGGAGACACACCGGAAGGTCTGAAAGGCTAAATGGCTTACTAGCACCACACAACTGTCAAAGCAGTGCAGCTGGAACACGAATCCAGTACTTGGGCTCCAGAGCACAAGATCCTCACTGAATTATCCAGAAAGAGAACTTGAGGTTCCCCTAAGGGACGTGCCATAGCAGCAGGGGTGGGACTAAGCCAGAGGTTTCTCCCAACACCGGTCTGTCATCTCTGTCCTCCCCTGTGACCCCAGTATGTGGACTGTTGAAAGGCCAGCAGAGAAAAGTGGGGTAAGTATTCCTCTCTTTTCCAGGTGTTGTTCTAGAGAGATGCATGGCATCTGCAGTCTGGTGTCCCCTGACGGCATTGCCACTTGGACATTCTGGACTTGGATGAACTGGCTCTTGCCAGTGTAGCCTTCAGGGGTGGCGAAACAGGCCACAGTTCTCTGCTGACCCGTGTGTGAGGAGCCTGGCTTTAACTAAGTTGCCCCCGTGGGCTCAAGCTTTGCCCTCGGCGGCTCTTGGGTAGGATGGGTTCGGCCCTATTTTTTGCCTCCACTGCAGCTTTGGAGTTGGTTTTCTAGGAGACCTCTCTGAGAGCATAATCTTTTACAGGACAAGGAAATACTGAAAGAGAAGGCCAGCAAATCAGGAGCCTGCAGAGAGAAGGATAAGGTCTCCCCAAAAAAAGAAGTTTCCTGCTTGTACCTCGCTATTCTCCTGAGGCCCCAGAGAGGTGGGGGTGGGCAGAGGAAAGAGGAGGCCAGGAATGCAAGCACCTTCTAGGGCTTTTGAATGCTAAAAAGTGCCCCAGCTCCTAAGAGGCTGACGCTGGCTGCCTGCTTTCAGCTACTGAAAGGAAATGTTTGAAAGAGCAAGTCATTATTCCTGTGGCAGAAGCTGCCTTGAGCCATTTTCTCTGTTTTTAAATATATGTTCATCTCTAGGTAAAACAGCCTAGCACAACGTGAGCCTGCAGCCAGCCCCCTTCTCCTCGAGCACCAAGGGGTTACAGAGCTTGCTGGGGGAGGGTTCTCAGGTCAAAGCTGAGGGCACAGTTTCCTTCCTGGTGCGGGCACCTGGCCCCCAGGCCCGGCCCACCCCTACCTCCCACACACACCCTGTGGCAAAAATAGGGAAGGCTTTTTCTGGGTGGAGGCAGGAATGAAGGGTGGAAGACTTGTTCTCTCGATGCCGGGTGGTAGAAGGAGATGTTCCTGGGACAGGGCGAACATTCCCCACGGACGAAAGGAAAGAGGTCAGAGTTTTTGCAAGAATGGAGCAGTCTGAAGAGACGGCAATAAAGGACACCAAGAATGGTGGATTTTTCTATACTTGGGAACTGACGTGTGCACACACCGTGTCGGGAGCTTCATTAAGCTGGGCCGTGACAGCCCAGCTCCCCCTCACCACCAGCCGCTCCCAGGGCCTTCGCGAGTGCTCTTTGCGTGGGCTTGTGTATCTTTGCCTTCTGTCACAGTGCTTTTTGTTGTAGTGTTTAGCTTGTATCTAACTGATGTTTTAATTGATTTGGGGGAAAAAAATGATTGCTTCTGTTTTAGAGCTGTCTTGGTATTGTTCTGTGGTTTTTACTAAATTGTTGAGTACATTGGGCTCTTCTAAATTGCAGGTTTTCCTTCCCCTTGGAAAAGAGACTGATGCCTGCTTGGTGGTTCACTGTGGCTTTGGTTCCAGCTCCTTGGGCAGCTGACTCTGTCCATCCACCCATTCTCACCCCCAGCCCAGCCGAGCACTGTGTCAGCTAACTCAGTGAGCCGCGATCCAGTTCTTTTTCTTGGAGTGTGATTGCTTTTCCCTCCTCCATGCAAAGTCAGGGATGGAGGAGGATGTAAAACAGACACGTTCCATTCCCGAAACACCTGTGGCTGCTTTGCCTGTACCATGGGCCTGATGAAATAAAATGCATTAAGATCCTTTAATGCATTTCTGTGCTACAGATTCTGCCTTGGGCATTGATTGGGTCAGCGGACATGGTGTAATCCAGGGATTAATGCTGGTGGGAGTATAAATGGTTAATGCTTTCCAACAGGCTTTCCCGTACCCACCTGCTGTTCCCAACGTGTACTTACAAATGAGCTATGAGGTCAGTTAGCTGTCCCGAGTTTTAAGAAACTTTTATGTTGTTGGAAAAATGTGATTCTTTTCTTCTAATGTGCTTGCCCGGTCATTTCAGACACGAGTCAGGTATATTTGTTGTTTATGTTTGAAATAGACACTTCAGATAGCAAATGGTACCTATTGAGCTGAGATTTGGAGGCTCTGTTACCTAGGTTTCTCAGGGAGCTTTGGGAGGCCTTGGGTGGGCTCTGTTTGCTGTTTGGATAAAAATGTCAAGGTGCATTCTCTGATTTACCTCCTACCTGGACACACCTGCCTGGGGCTTGTTGCTGGTGGGCAGGCACCGGGAACAGACGTGTCAGTCTGGATAGCGCATACACGCATGGCGCCGCCTGAGGCTGCACACCTGGAGATCATTTTACAGTGCCTCGGTCCCCAAGGCTTGTCAGTATTTTTAGGTTCTGCTTGAACCTTTGACGATCTGAAATTCAAATGAGCAAGAAAGTGTAAAACATTTCTTGTGAGTGAGGTGAAAACACCGGAGCAGCTGGAGCTGAGGCCCATCCTGGTCTGAGGCTTCACTGATGAAATGGCCACTTTGGGAGAGCCCCCGAGTCGGGGGATCTGCAGGAAAACAAATGTTTAATTAATTAAAGTCCACAAGTATCCAGAGCTGCCCAGTTTTGTCAACTTTTTTTTTTTAAACATAAATTTATTTATATTTTAGGCTGCGTTGTGTCTTCGTTGCTGCCGCGGGCTTTCTCTAGTTGCAGCGAGCGGGGGCCACTCTTCGCTGTGGTGCGCGGTCTTCTCATTGTGGCAGCTTCTCCTGCTGCGGAGCACAGGCTCTAGGCACGTGGGCTTCAGCAGTTGTGGTGCGCGGCTTCAGTAGTTGTGGCTCGCAGGCTCCAGAGCACAGGCTCAGTAGTTGTGGCGCACGGGCTTAGTTGCTCTGCAGCATGTGGGATCTTCCTGGACCAGGGCTCGAACCCGTGTCACCTGCATTGGCAGGTGGATTCTTAACCACTGCGCCGCCAGGGAAGTCCCTGCCAACTTTTAAATCGTGCTTTTTTACTCCAAGATAAAGCCAATAAGCAACATTTCTGTCTGGCAAGGATTGAATAAAAATGTCAAGGGTTCAGACTTCGTGAATTTTGGCATCGCTTTGTCTCCTTTAGGAAATTCCATGGGAAAAAGACAGTTCCAACCCCTGCTCAGTTCTTCAGGTTCAGAGGGAAGCACTGGCCTGGGGATCCAGGCCTCAGCCAAGGGTAGGGGCTGTACTGCCTGCGGGGTGACAGGTTGGCTCCGCCCTCGGTGCTCCAGCTCCTCCTCCACACACCTTCCCCACCCCCAACACCACAGTGGTGCCTGAGGATGGGCGGGGGGAGTGGGGGGAAAGGGGACTGGCTGATGAGGCCAATTATCTGGTTCAGCTGCCCTCAGGGCCCCTGCCTGCCAGCATGGCTGAGAGGTAGTGACTCTTTTTCCTCAGGCCCTGGGTGTTCCTCTTGGGCAGTGATTGTCAGTGATTTTTGTCAACAAGTAAGTGACACAGGAAATACTTTACAACTTCATAGCACTTATAGTCAGGTATTGGGTGTTAGTTATATCATCTTTGCTTAATGATGGCATTTGTCAGACTGTTCTCAATCCTGGTGTATAGTCTCAAAATACCCACACCCGTCTCTGTGTGAGCAGAGGTGAGATTTAGCTATGGATGAGGGTGTCTGAATGAAATGGATGACTTTCAGATGTTAGCTTTAAAAGCTGAAGTTTGGTTCCCACCAGATGAGCATTTTTAGAAACCCGCATGTCGGACCTTTATGAGTCTTGGAAGAGTGAACCTTGGATCCATTTTCTGCCGGGAATGTGTTTTTAGACGTAAGGTGTCGAGCATCTTCAGGTCTATGTGGCCTGTGGCTCTACACCAGGAGGGCTGAGTCCAGGTGTGCTTATTTATAACTGTGAGCGGCCTGCACTGAAATGCTTGTCCTCCCACAGGAATCCCCCGGCCTCTCTGTTCAGGGTGAGGGTGACCTGAGCGTGCTGCCTCTGCGTTTCTCATTCACATGGGATCCTTTCAGGCCAGAGGGTTAAGATAGGTCTTGAATTGTACTTTTTGCCTTTTGCCTGCTCTGCCCCCTCTGTTGCTGTCCACAGCCACAGCACCCTGCGAGGAGCCCAGCATGGTTCAGCCCCTGTGGCTCCCTGGGCAGGCCTCTTCTTCGTCCAGCCCTGAGGCTGCCTGCTCAGTTGAAGGTTTTTTTGAAATGAGGGTGTAGCTGCCGGAGACCTTGCAGCGTAGCTTGCAGAACGGGGGCAGGACGGCTGACTGGTCTCACCTGTGCTGGTCGGGCCTCCTCCTCTCTCCCCATGCCCAGGATGGCCTGTCAGGAGCCAGGCAGTGGCAGGTGGAGAGGGGCCTGGAAGGTGGGCCATGGGACCTAGTGCTTAGACAGCTCTTCTGCACCCTCGCCTTTTAATCAAGGGCTTATCCCAAATTGCTCTTCTGTGCTGACAAACAAAGAAACACCCACACAAATTCTTGAGCGTTTTTGTGAAATTTACTGAAAAGAGCTCTGCAGCCTTAACGGAGCTCTGCAGCTTCCTCCTAGCCAGCATTTCTTGGAAAACCAGTGATCCGGGGCTCCCAGGAGCGGGCAGCAGTTGTGTGATATGGCAGGGGAAAGGGCTGAGGTTAAACCACATTTAGTATTATAGGCTGATCTTTTTTCAAAAACTTTTGCCTTGGGTGTTTTCCTCGCTTTTGGGGGGTTGGCATCCTTTTAATCATTATCCTACTGCTTATCTCTCCAAAGCACTGTATGTATATAGCTATCATAAGCAAAAGTATATTGAAATTGTTTTTAATACTACATGATGCTGAACTATGGGACCATGTGGATATGAATTGTACATATGTGAGTTTGATAATGATTTATAACTTTTTAAAATCGGGGAGAAAGAATTTTATGATACCCTGGATAATAATACCAAAGCCCCTGTCGCAGCTCTGCTGATCAGTTCAGTGTCATTTCTGCTTTCTTTCCCTCTGGACACTGCCTTGGCTGACCCACTCTGGAAAGGCCCCACTTGGTTTCTAATAAACGGCATGAGGAAGTGTTGAGGCTGTAAATCCCCTTGTGCTCTAAAACTGTGTTCATCACTGAAATGAGAACAATCTGCTTCCCCAGCAGCCTAACTCACTTCTCTCCATATGCCCAGCGTGGTCTCCAGATTTCAGAGAATAATTGAACGTTCATGACACTTGAGTGGTTTCTGGAAACAGGTCTGTGGGTATCGAGAGAAGAGAATAAAGATTCAC
The DNA here is from genome assembly GCF_000442215.2 of Lipotes vexillifer. Taxonomy (NCBI): domain Eukaryota; kingdom Metazoa; phylum Chordata; class Mammalia; order Artiodactyla; family Lipotidae; genus Lipotes; species Lipotes vexillifer. The sequence continues at coordinate 278,496 of NW_006785876.1, forward strand.
CACCCCCACGTCACCCCCGAATGCTTTCCTATATCCAGAACAGCCCACCCCAACTACTGACACCAAAGTACATTTAGCCAATTGGCTGCTGTCAGTGGATAATACCTACTCAGCATTTGGGACAAGTTCCAGCATGTAACTTCCACTTGGTGAGCGAACTTGACAGGAGAGGGAATTGAGCTTAATTTATATCATCTAATAACCTCAGTGCAGCAACTTGGGAAGTTAGCCTTCCAAAATTTCCCCCAGACTTTTCCCCAGTGAATTACAATGCCATATATTGTAATTTTTACCAGCTCTGCTCCCAGCTGAACTGGTAAAAATTTACCTGTTCAGTGATTTTCACCTTTCAAAAATCAAAGGCAAGTGTCAAGCGAGGTGTGTCTGACAGAGGTACACAGAACTTGAGTAGAGAAATAAGGTGTTTTTGGCTGAATGGAGAATCCTTGGGTGGGTAGAGAGAACATCCAGGAGTTCTTGTGGTTGTCGTGCCCTGTTTCCTTTTCCAGACAGAACCTGGGGCTCTCAAGTTCACCCACCGAGTAGGTGGTCCCCAGGAGTTGGTGGAAGGCAAGCTAAAGCAGAGCTGTCAGGGGCGTAGTGAGGGCAAGATTGGAGCCTCTTCCCTCCATCCCAGTCTACCTTTGACTACTGAGGTGTTAGACTGAGCCAGGGCTGAGTTAATTTCAGGGGTAATCCATTTCCTGCTACTTTTATTCAGCCAGCACCATTCATCAGGAGAGGAGAGCCCTTGGGACCCTCTTCTGCATCATCCCAATATCTTGAAGGAAGGGAAGCAGGGATCTTCCCACCCCTAATTATAGATGCTGAAGGTATAGAAATATGTCAGGACTTGGCGACAGAAATGCCTCCACATGCTTTCTGCTGCCACACAGCTGGTACCCCTACCCCAAACCCCGACCTGACAGCAGGTTCTCCCCGACCAGGTGGGCTTTGCTCCAAGAAGATGTTTGTGCTTGTTAGATGCAAGATGCATATTGAGGCCATCCACGCTTCTGCTGTGAAATCCTTTAGGAGAAAGACAACTGGTATCCAGTATCTTCAAGTAATGAATTTATCAGTAAATATAACATATACTACTAGCTCATTAATCTTCACTTTGCTTTTGAGCCAAGTGGGAGCTCAGCTTCTCAGTAGACAAAAATTTCATCTCTGTTTCTCTCCTTAAACCTAGTCCTAATTTAGAGTCAAACATATTGCCCTGCTCTCCCTGGGAAGCAGTTAGTGACGTGGTTTTCTTTTTTTGTTTTTTTGTTTTTTTTTCTGTACAGTGGATGGTCCAGGGTCGGCCTGGTCGCTCAGGCCTCCATGGGCACCTGTCCGTACTCAGCATGAGCTAAAGGCATCAGAGCAGGGCTGTGAGTGTCAGTTGAGGAATATTCTCTGGGTAAAGTTGATCTTAAAAGTTAGGGCTTTTGAAATCGTTGTCCATCATGGCCAGTCTTTGCTTCAACTTCTGATATCCTTCTAAAATCACTGCCTCCACCCCTCTTCTCTGAAAAAAATTAAGGATGGGGAGGGGGACGAATCACAGTTTGCAAGTGGTGGCTGTCCATTCACTCTGGCTGCTGGGGTCTGGGCTTAAAAGAAAGAAATCTCTGAGAAGGGATGATGTTTGCTTGGAGAATAAGTGAGGAGAGCATTGGCCGGGGGGCACTGCTCTGGGATGCCTGCCCCAAGTGCGCAGGGAGAGGTGGTTTAGGAAAGGATTCCAGCTCACTGCAGGTCAGTCCTGTGGACCTGGTCTAGGCCCGTGGGACCTGGAGGTATGACCAGATGCATCTGTTGGGATGAGGTGATGGGGAGGAGCCAGCCGAGATCTCACGCCCCCTCCCCTGAAAGAAAGGGCCAGACAGACCCAGGGAACATCGGGTGACTGTCGCTGGCACACATCCACACCCGCATCAGCACTCCTAGAATTTGACCAGAAGGGGAGAATGGGCCACATCCTGACACAGCTGTGTTCCCTTTGTCCTCTGAGCCTCTCTGCTGACACCCTGAGGGCCTCCTCTCATTGTTTCCTACCAGAGGGGTTACATCTGTGCCTCTACCTGCTCTGCCGGCCTCTCCTCAACTCTTTGTTCTCCAGCGTTGTGCTCCCAGGAGGCCCGAGTGTGTGGGCCTCACCTCCTGCCCACCAGGTGGGGTTGGAAGCATCAGGCTCCACTAAGATGCCAGTCGGAGCTCGACATTTCTGTTCTTTCCTCTCTTTAAATGTGCTTGAAGTAACCCATTTTCCTCTGAGAGCCCCCATTCATGTGTGAGCTTTGGTTTGATCACACCCACGGTCCCCATAATCATTTCTGCCCCACCCCCCGCCCTGGTCTCCTAGAAGCAGTGCGTGTCTTGTGGTAGATACTGAGGTTTGTCCAGGCCAGGGAAGCGCTGAGCTGCCAGCTCTGGGCTCTCCCGCCTGTGTGGGGCTGGGAGGGAAGGGGCTCAAGAGCCCACTCATTTCTGAGGCAGGCGCTGCTGAGTCACCTTGGGGTTCCACCCTCAGGGTCCAGGCAGGAACAGCATTGAAGGCACATGTGCCCCTTGGACGTTCTGAGGACGTCGTTGGACTTGCGTGAAAGTGCTGGCTGTCTTGTTAGAGGGGGGATGTTGTAATAGGCTCTTCAGCAGCCGGAGCCCCTGCTGCAACCATCGTCCACTCACTGGACGGCCCTCCCGCTCTCTGGACCTGAGGGAGAGCTGGGCTCTGTGCACGTGGAGGCCACCCTAATGGTCTGTCTTCTCTGCTTCCCCCACTGCTGCAGGTTACGTGTTCTGTATGTTGCATCGCCTCCCTGAGCAGCATGACTGTACGTTTGACCACATGGGCCGTGGCCGAGAGGAAGCCATCATGAAAATGGTGAAACTGGACCGGAAAGTGGGGCGCTCTTGCCAGCGCATTGGGGAAGGGTGCTCCTGAAGGCCGGCTTGGCCGCTACGTGACGCTGTTCTTAGTTCACTAATGTTAGCCTTATTTAGGACAGAGTCAGCCAGACACCTTGTACTGGGCACGCGTCAGACTACAGCCAGTCCGTTTCCTTTCCTTAGCCAGCCATCCTGGTACTGTAGTTTAGGGGTTGATGGTGGTTGAAATTGATTTCTGGCTGGTTACTAAGGTGCCTGCTAGCCATTGTATAAAATTAAAACATGAAGAATATTTTATTTTGAGCATGGCTAGTGGATTTAAAACAACACATACCTGTCACTGCTGGAGTCAAACTTACAAAAAGCCTTAAGTGGAAAGTGTTCCAGACGGAGACTCTGAGTCAACAGAGGAGGAGAAGCTGGTGTCAAGTCCCCACGACGCACATGGCTTTGCCGGAAGCTCTGGTTAGTGTTCGGCCTTCACCTCTTCACTGTCCTTAGTCCCAGTAGCCAGGATACCTGATGGCCACGCGTGCCCGGGCCATGGGAGGCTGTTGAGATTGGCCCCGTGGCTGGGCTGGGTGGTGGCCTCGCTCTCCCACTGAGCAGGAAATGGGGGTAGGGACAGGTTAAGAAAATTTACCTGACTTGCTATGAAAAAACTCTCTCATCAAACGAGAAGAGAAACAGTAACCTCACTTTGAAAATCAGCTCCACTCAAGCCTAGTCCACGAATGAGAACCACCTTTTCTACACAGGACCCTTGGTCATGAGAAGCGACCGTGGGCGCGCCCTGACCCACTGGCTCTGGTTTGCCGTTTGCCGAGTGCAGGGATCTGGCAGTTGATCAAATAAGGCTAATTGCAGCACCGCAACTGTGGCCTACAAACTGGCCTCTGCAGCTAGATTTCTATATTGGAAGTTTTTAAAAAAGATGTTTCATAGCCAGCAGGAA
>NW_006785876.1:282341-282992 GCF_000442215.2 Lipotes vexillifer
GGAATCAATAGAAGAGCTGGGAGCTGCCTGCAGCTCCGTCCCTTCCAGCAGGAGCCTCCTCAGCCCCTCCCAGGCCAAGGGGACGATGCCTTGACCTCGCCTCTCATGTCTGTGCCCCTTAGTCCAAGGGCAACCAGTCCACTTCTACCACATAGCAAGTTTAGTAAGGGGGGGGCAGCATATGTCACAGGGACAGAGGTTCGTGGCCATGGCCCAGCTTGAGAGAGACACTTGCTCAGGCAGGTGTGGGGAGGGCCTATTTCTCAGCGTGTTTCTCTTCAGAGAGGAGTTGAGTGGACGCAGGGGCTCAGGCCCAGTGGGGATGGGTGGAGATGGGCCTGTTTGCCAGTGTTAGGAAATCATCACCGATCAGGTGTTGGGGGGTGGGTAGACAGGAGAAAGATGCCCTTGAAAGCCTGGGCGGGGGTGAATGGCCCCAGAGCCCCATCTGATCCAGGCTGGTGAGGGTCGGAGGCTCCTGCAGAGGCAGTTTGGATCTGCCCGCACACAGGCTACTGGAATAGTTTAACCCAGCAACTTACCCTTTTATACCACAGCAAGTGTTTGCTCAACTCTGTCTGCAAATTAACAGTTAATACCTGCAACTACAAATGTTTTTGGTCCGAAATACTGAAGTAGGAAATCACGCTC
>NW_006785876.1:283002-283581 GCF_000442215.2 Lipotes vexillifer
CTCTCCCACCCCACCCCCACCAGAGTGGAATCCGCTGCAAAATCTCCAGCCTTAATTCTTGCTTCAGGACCCAGACCGGCATCTTGCTCTAGGGCAGCCCAGGGCAGAGGGGCCAGGTCTGCCCACGTTTACCACTGTTACCAAGCCACGGCCCTCTGGCCAGTACCTGGCCATCCTCAGTGATGCGGCCCACCTCGGCCCCCCACCAAGCTCTGATCGTGAAGAGGCCACAGGCGCCCTTCCGGCCCTCCTCAGGCCCCACCAGCTGCTGCTTCCCCGCGGCAGCGATGGGAAGCAGGCTCTCTGGGGAGCCCGGCCGCACACAGGGCTCGCAGCCCATGGTCACTTCCTGATGGTAGAGCTGGCGGTGGGGTGGGAGGGCTTGTTCCCCGGCAGTATCTGTTCTGTGAAGTTTGTTAAATGTAAGGAAAGCTTAAATTCTTGTATCTTTAAAAGAGAAAATCTTATTTAACCCTTTTGTGTTCTAGATTTACTTACACACATAGCCTAGAGCTCAGTTTTAGTTTTAACATTGTGAAAATATTAAAAGAATCTTGTAACTTTATTCTTTTTTCTCCT
>NW_006785876.1:283591-300420 GCF_000442215.2 Lipotes vexillifer
AATCGTATGAAAGTTTGGATTTCTTTGTTTTGCCGGTTCTCCTAAGTGCCACCTGGATGACCAGAAAAACAGTAAAAAGGTCTCCCCAGCCAGAGGCTGGAAGAGATGGAGGGCTCTTGTGTGCACTGTCTGGGGCTCACTTGTCCGGTAAGTGTCCAGGCTCCACAGTTGCTCCTCTGGTTTCTCTTGTGTGGTTCCACCTCAGGAGACCCTGGGGTAGAGGTGTGTCTGCTGGGCCCAGCCTTCTCTGGCAGCAGGGAGGTTACGTACCTGGGGGAGATGGGAATTATGAGCACCAGCCCAGAGGGCCCCCAGCTGTGCGAGGGTTGGGTGTGCCTGGGTCCTGGCATATCCAAGACCCGACTTAACGAAGGACAGGCCTGGAGGAGAAAGATTCCCAGAAGGGACGATCAGAATGATGTAAATGCTGTGTAGAGGCTCACCTAACACACCTTAAGATAGACTCTAGGCTAGCTCAGGATGGAGAGGTCGTGACTGGGGTCTGCAGTACCCAGGGCCTGGAAAGGCGTTCTGAGAAGAAGGTGCTGGAGAGCGTGGTCCCAGCGTGGGCCCACATTCCTCTTTTTCACCGTCCTAGAGCAAGTCAGCCACACCTCACCATCCACACGTGTACAGGGCGTGATACTCAGGCCCCACAGAGGGCTAGCTGAGATCACAGGAGATGGGCTCGTCTGGGTGCTGTCTGTCTGCCTCCTGCCCAGAGGCAGAGAAAGCATGGAGCTGTGGGGGAGGGACCACGACGCACAGGAGTCTTCCCATGATTTCTGAAGGGAAGCCACATCGCAGTCTCACAGCTGTCAACTCGGTTGTTGTGAACACACAATTTGTATGTTTGCTCACCTAGGCTGCTATGCAAAATGAAGCTGCATCCTGCCCACAAATGAACACGTATTCCAAACAGCAACAGTGCCCTTTGGGCTTCTGGACACAGTCCTCCTTTACAGATGGCTCAGAAGAGCTGTTCCCCAACCCCAGCCCAGCATGGCCTCTACCCTCCCACATCAAAGAAGGAGGTCCTCACCAACCTTTACAGACCCAGAAACCAAAGATAGAGGACGTCTGTGTTCTTGGGTGAATTCAGGTTATACACGCCTGGCAAGAGTAGCTCATGGGCCAAGCCCCACAGCCACGCTGAGGTGCTCCTGCCACCCCTCCCTCCCCGCACCGCAGTCCCGAGGCTGAGTCCGGTCCTCACCCTCCTCTGGCTTTTCTAGGTGTGAGGGTACAGGTGGGGCAGCCTCGGAACCTCAGTGCTGGAAGAGCCTGACGAGAGTGTCCTGGCTGTTCCTCAGAGCTGGTGCTGCCTCTCAGGTCCCTTCTGGAAGGGAGCTCTGAGAACTGGAGCTGCCCTCTGCAGAAGGAGGCCGGGAGAAGCTGGGCCCCAAGGCCTGGGGAGCTCTGAGCTGGCCTGGGCTGGTCAGCGGCTCTGTGCTCCCTGCCATCCCTGTCCACAGGCTTCTGGATCTCACTGTCAGCACCCAGGGCCACTGATGGGGACCCACTGCCTGGGGCAGGTCTGGGAGGGAAAACCCCTGTAGCAGCTGGGAGTAAACCAGGAACGTGGCGCTAGAAGCAGCCATCGGCGAGGACAGTGCCCCCTACACACAGGGTGGGAAGCAGAGGCCGAGAGGCATGGTGACCTTGGACAGCCTGGTCCTCTGTGCCCCACTGCTGCTCAAGTACCCTCCCTGTCCTGAGCCACAAGCCCTCGGAGGACGCTATCTGGCAGCAGATGGACAGGCTGTAACAGTGTCACCAGTGTTCCCAGGGCATCCATGGGAACCCAAGCCCTGGGCCCCAGATCCCGCCTTACAGGCCTCTCAGCTCCTCCTGCTGCTGGCTCTCAAAGGTGGCGGCCTCCAGCTGTCCCAACCACAGGGACAGCCAAGAGGAGACAATAGTGGAGGCAGGTGTAGGCAGCAGCCGCCTCCTGCTCCGGGCTCAGGGCTATAAATACTCAGGGTTCACGGGGTAAATGCACGAGACATTTACCATAAATTACAGGTGGATGATTGTGGGTCTTTAGGCCCTGAGGCCTCTGGGGGAATATTTGAGTTCTTTAGGGGGCGGGGGAAAGCAGAAGCTAACTTGGTGGGTTTGGGGGCCCCTTTCAGAGTCTGCCTTCTGGCTGGGAGAGGACAGGTGTAGGAAAGGATGGCCGGGGGCCAGGGGCTCTGCTGCCCATCTGGATAGTCAGTCACAGAGGAAGCAAAGGACCAGGCCCAGGTCAAGAGTGACTCAGCCAGATGAAAGGGAGGGCACCCTCACCCCTCTGCTAGGTTATTCCATGAGCATTATTACTTTAGTAATTTAAAAAAATAGAACAGTGATTTTCCAAAGTGTACGCCACTCCTCACCTCTGCAGTGGAGGCAGGTCCTGGCCTATGTCAGTCCAGCAGAAAGTCCTGCCTGAAGCCACGTGGGGTGTTTGGTGGGGGACATGCAGCTCCCCGCGCCTGCTGAGGTGCGACAGCTCCTGCGGCCAGTCTGATGGAAACCAGCAGAACCCCCAGGTCCTCTCCCCACACCTCAACACAGGGGCGGGGTCTGGGGTGTATTGGAAGCTGGTTTACTCTCCGACCAAACCCTCCCACCACCGTTTCCACTCATTTTCTGCAAAACACCAGGGCCTCAGGATCCTGTCCAGTAACCAGGTATGACCAGGTCAGCTTCTAGGAGGAGAAACGGGTGCATCCCAGTTGCCCTGCACATCCCTCCCCCTCCTCCAAAAACTCCTGCACAAACACCAGGCCCCAGGACGACTTCTCATTTAATATTAGAATAATGAAAACCATGGTGGCACAGAACCACGAACTGCATTTTAAATTCCTAGGGCCACTAATGAGCACTGAACTCCTGCTGGAGCTGTTATTAGGACAAACATTCAGAATGGATGGCTGCAGCCACGAAAGGAAGTGGAGCGTGGCCTGCACCACTGCAGCCACAGCTGCCACCTGTCCGGCCGCCACCCTGAGCACCTCAGCTGCACCCAGAGGAGCTGGCACCCATGTGGAATGCAAGAGTGACAGGATAGCACCAGAAAACAAAACAAAAACTTAACTAATGAGGAAAAACTCCTAGAAGGAGACACATTAAATTTTCTTTTCCTTCTTTGACACCCTTCTTCTCTGTCCAAAGGGAGGTTCTTAATTGAAGCCCACAATGGGGAGCGCTCCCTTTCTTTATTATCAAATGGCCTCAGCACACAGGATGCTCTGCTTTTTATCACAGATTAGACCTTCCTTTTTTCCCCGTGGCTCTAGAAAGGATAAGTGATTACAGTTTTGTTATCTTCTGAATTAAAAAAAGGTGAAGTTGACTGGGTCGGCGCTATCTGCACAGCGGTTTGACAATTGGGGCAACAGCATAACTACTGAGCAATTTTTGCACAATTCAAAAGCTACTTTTTTCTTGGCCAAGGAATTAGTCTAACAAACACATCCCACTCTTGCTGAAAATAATTTTCTTTTCCCAACTCTTCTAGGAATAAAACACTTTTAATGTATTTGTCAGGAGTCAACACTTCATTTACTAAGATTAAAGAAGTGACAAAGAGCAATTGAGAAGAGTCCCACATCCATCATGGGCTCATGGTTCTAACTAGAATCAGAAGAAAAACGGAAGAAGCACTGAGAATATGGGAAAACACGTGTTTGCGTGTGTGATACTGTTACAGCTGTTTCACGTTCAGAGTGCTTCGCAGCAGCCCCCGCCTTTAAGCCTGCCTTGACTGGGGCGCCACGAGGCACACACCCCGCCCTGCCCACCATGCTCAGCACCAGCCCTCCAAGGAGGTACCAGAAGGTGACGTTGAAGGCTTTCACCAAAAGCTCCAACAAACAGTGCATTTTACTCCCCCACAAAGCATGACCTAAAATGAAGGACAGGAGGTTCTGCATGTTCAATCTCTAGACCTGGGTAGTGGTTACAAAGGTGTTGTTTCACAATAAAGGGCCAGAGGCCACAAGCACCCCTCTGTCCACCTCACCAGACCTCCTCAAAGCAGACGCCGTGGGACTGCATCCTCACGGGGTTGGTGGGGAGCCACGGGCCCTCATCTGCCGCTGCCCCCCTCACAGCTTGGCCAAGCCTGCTGCCTGGTGTCCCACAGCTCCCAGGGAATCAGCCTCCACCCTGTGCTGGGCATCGGGCTCCGCGGGCATCGGGCTCCTTGGAGCTGGGTCTCATCAGCACTCCCGTTTAGCTCTATTGGTCTCTCCCCAAGTTTGGGGGCCATCTTGGTCCCGCTGGCTCATGGGGGGCAAGTCCCCTGCGGGACCAGCCAGGGCTCTGGAGAATGCCAAGCACCTGGGGACTTTTTCTTGGCTGCCCACTCATCCCTCATTCCCTGGCAACGCATCTGGTGTGTCGCACCTCGACTGGGGTGTCCAGGCCCCTCCAGCCAGGCATACATTCCCCAAACCACAAGGCTCATCAAGGAAGGAAGAGCCCCTGCCTGATAACAGGAGGCCGACCAGAGCAGGCTTTGCTGAGCTTCATCAGTGTCTGCTGGGGTCCAGAGCAGGCTTGCATCCAAGCAAGGCCTCTAGACCATCAGGGGCCCTCAGGGGAGGCAGCTGCGGGGCTAGGGGACGGCGATACCGCTGCACAGAGCTGGCCTCAGTCCTGCCCGTCCTCAGCACTGCCTCTCAGTCCCCTTCCTTCCCTTTAACTGATAACAAGGCGTGTCTGAAGTGCTGGAGGAGCAGGAGAGACACAAGCTTTATTCTCTCCAGACAGACCTCAGGGCAGAGATCCGGAAGGAATGAACACCAAAGAGAATTCACAGAGGACAGGAAGCAGAGGGTGAGCCACTGGCCATGCAGGGCACAGTTCATGCCTCTTTAGGTGTGAAGCTGAGTGTCCAGGACGCATTTAGTTACCTGTGCCTGGATGGAGAAGGGTGCTGAAGGGCTCCAGACCCTCCCCCAGCCCACCCCGCACTTCCCCAGGTCAGCAGTGATTCCTCTCTGGACAGGTGACTTCAGTTTGAGAAGAAGCCCTTGAATAGATGATACTTGCAAAACATTTGAACCCTGCCCTCTTCTGACTTCCCCGCTCCTCCTGCCTCCCCTGTGGGCAGTGAATGCACAGCTGGAGGAAGTGCTGAGTTGTCAGGAATCCTCAGCTCTAACTGGAGAAGGGGCTGGATGCTGAGGGAGGCAGCGCCAGCCACAGAGCGCGGCCAGCCACCCATGGCAAGCAAGCGAGCAGCACCGCTATTTGTTACCGGAGCCCCTCCCATTGTGAAAAGCTGTTCCCCTCAGAGGGTTCCACTCACCCCAAGCAGGGGGACGCAGACAGAGATCAGAGTCGAGGGCACCGAGGGAGACTAGCAGAAAGACAACCTTCCCGTTTAATCATGCAGCTTGAAGCTACCCTACTATTCCCGTACTGATATATCACAACTACATCACACTAGGAGGAAACAGCTGACCCACTGGCTCTTTGTACACCCATGACCAATGTGTCTTTAAGCCAGAAAGGACCCCCCGTCGGCCCCACGCCTCCTCCAAGCAGGATGCACAGAGGACCTGATCGTGACAGCCAGCGAACGGAAGAATCGGGGGATGAGCAAAAACCGGACACGATCTGATCAAGTTACACAGGGCAGTTAGCACTGGGATGGAAATTACTCAGACACACAGAGCCAGATCAAGCGACAACTGTCAGATGAGATCGTTTCAATGAGGATTAAAAGGAAAGCTGCTTAGAACTGATTTTTTTTTTTTCAATCCCTGGCTGAGTATTATGGTCTGGGGGAAAAACAGCAACCACCGATCACCACCACGCGGGAAAGGCCCACTTTTGCATTCCCGACACCGACTGGCAGGACGGCTGCCTCCACACCGCTCACTAACCTGTGGCAAATGGAGGACAGGTCCAGCCCAACCGGAAGTTGGTACACACTCACATCTGAACATTAAATTAGCTGGTTGCATAACCACTGTTTCCTTGTCAGCCTCCCAAGCTTAAAGGCTGGATACGTTTCAGGAATGACAGGTTAATAACTTGGCAATTCGAGTGATTATTAACTCCAGTGTCCACAGATTAATTTGCTCCTTGTGTATTTTGTTGATCTTCCTCAAAGGATTTTCCTTGTCAGACCAGGTGCCATGATGAGCTGCATCTGTGCCTCATTTAGGAGATGCACATGATATTTCTCAGCTCTACCCCATGCTCAACCGTTCAAAACTAAGGAAGGAAAATTACAGCATCAAAAGGGATTAAAACAAGTGATTTGCTGTTTGAACCTTTCATATAGATCTGGAAAACCTATGATTCAGCAAATGGAGAATAACTAAAAGAAATAAAAAATTATTTAGTTGCCAGGGCAATGTGTTCCATAAACGTAAACACTCTAAGGAAACCCATTTCCTACAGGGTGCCTCCAGGTAAGGAAGGCCTAATACATTCTCTTCCATTCCTGTGTTCATGTGCCATCTTTGTATTCCGACTCAGGCCTATTACTTCCTTCTGTGGTCTTTGCAGGGTTAGATTAGAGAGGTAGGGTGTTAATGGACTTGATGAAGATTGAAGACCCACTTTCTCCCCCTGGAGACCAGCCTGATTTGAACAAACTGAGGAGAACAAAGCAGCCCCTTTGTGTCCTTGGAAGGAAACCTGTCCTGTGTGTTTCTGCAGCCAGGTCCGTTCCTCGTGGGGCGGGGGGGGGGCGGGGGGAGGCATCCACAGGCATCCCTGCTTGGGGAGGACACGGCTCCTGTGCCACCTGGGCCCAGCCGAGTCACTCCACACGTGCGCCTCCTTTATTGGTGCTGCCGGTTGGCTGAGTATGAGTTGGAGCCTGGGCTGGAGTGCAGTGAGTTGCCGCTGGGGGCCTGCAGGGCGTGGGGGTCGGGCTGCTGACTGGCTGGGCTAGTGTCCCCTGTCCCCGATTGCTCGCTGTTTTCCTCCTTCTGGTTGCTCTGCTGCTCGGGACACTCAAAGTGGACGCAGTGGAACACCTGGTGAGAGACAGGAGAGACCCGGTGAGTGATGGGTCAGTGTCGGAGCCCAGAGCTGCCATGAGTCGGGACACTGTCCCCACGGGAGTGACGGCAGGTCCTTCCACTCCCTCCCACCCCGCCACTGGCACCGACAGGCAGCAACTAGAGGGTGGTAAGCGCTTTTCAATGAGTCAGCATAAAAGTGAGGGGACCGATGAGTCTAAGAGTTGCAGGCAGCACAGCATGGATTCCTATAAAATGTTCCCACTGGATTTCTCCATTTTGGGTTACTTTTGTCTCATGAGCTTTTCTTTCTTTTTTAATTAATTAATTCTTACATCTGGCAGTTGGGTTAAAAGTCAGTGGGGTTGATGGTGGCAGTGGCTGCATGATTCTGTCAATATACTAAAAAGCACTATGCTTTAAATGGGTGAGTTGTATGACATGTGAATTATACTACCATAAAGTTATTTTCTAAAAAAAGCCTACAGGGCATTACCCCAGGGGAGGACCCAGGCTTATCTCGAAGGATCCAAAGAGCAGTTGCTCACCTCCTCCTGTGCCCTCCGGAGGGGAACAAGTTCTTGGTGCGTGATCATCCGCTGGGCAGCAGTGCTGGGGAGGGAACTTCAGCCTGAGGTGACCTGGGCCAGCCGGGAACACACACCCTCACGTGGAGGAATGGCCCCCGGCAGGAGCCAGGAAAAGCCTGCGTTCCACCGTGACTCACTCAGGAAGCACCACTGAGCAGACAGGGCACCACTCAGAGCTCGGCAAACAAGGGTGAGCCTCGGCCCTGACATTGAGAACACACAGCACGGCTGGGGGTTGGGGGTGAGCCTGCCACGCCCGGAGCAGGAGGTAACTGCTGGTGTGTGAGCCGGGGGCGCGGGGGCAGCCAGAGGAGGGTCTTTAGGGATGCCCCCCCCCCCACAGAAATTCCTCTCTCCACTACCAGCCAAGTCCTCCAGGGGTCCCTGCTCTGTGGTGCCTGTCCTGAGCTCTTTGCACAGGAGAATCACATCCTCTCCTGGGGGCGTCTTCAGTCTGAAGCACACAGATCGACTTTCCAGGGAGCATGCTGGCAGTTTTAGGGGACTCAATTTCCAGATCCTCAAATTCAGTATTTTCTAAAACTGCCTGAGAACATGACTGACTTCACAACACCCTTCCCCACCTCACAGAAGGAAAGCACAGCCCTTGCCTGCCCGTGCTACAGTATGCACTGGGGCACACCGACCTCCCTCCCACGGATGCCAAGCCCTGGATGGGGAGCACCCTCCCATGAGTCATGGGCCCTGATGCCTTCCGGGTCCCCATGAGAGTGAAATTTGGCCTGAGTGAGATGTTCTGAATTCAGAACCGAACTGTATATATGACTCATGTAATTCTTTTAAACGTAACTGCAATTTTCCCAGAATTATAAAAACATTTTCAAAATACACTGGCTAAATCCCATGAATGATTCCACAATTACTTTCAGATTTGGTGTGCCTTATTCAACGAGTTGGTTAAAATATATTTTACCAAATCATGTCATCAAATATGCATTCCTAATAATCCTTATCTTCCATCTTTTAAAATGTTTATTTTTTTCTATCTCATATTAACAAAAATAATTGTATTTAAACTTATGAAGAAATTTTTACTTCTCAACCTTAAAATGTTCAAAAAATTACATTTTTCCCCCAGAGCTCTTTTAGGGGATATGCAAACAAAATGTTTGAAGGCCATTGCTCATAGCACTTAGAAGACTCTAAGCCCTCAATAGAGTCCTTTTAAAAGTTAATAGGCAGGAATTCCCTGGCAGTCCAGTGGTTAGGACTCTGCGCTTTCACTGCCAAGGGTGTGGGTTCGATCCCTGCTCGGGGAACTAAGATCCTGCAAGCCGTGCGGTGCAGCCAACAAGAAAAAAGAAAAGTTAATAGGCAGACTTGCAGCCACATGGATAGATCTAGAGATAATCATCTGTGGTGCCTGTCCTGAGCTCTTTGCACAGGAGAATCACATCCTCTCCTGGGGGCGTCTTCAGTCTGAAGCACACAGATCGACTTTCCAGGGAGCATGCTGGCAGTTTTAGGGGACTCAATTTCCAGATCCTCAAATTCAGTATTTTCTAAAACTGCCTGAGAACATGACTGACTTCACAACACCCTTCCCCACCTCACAGAAGGAAAGCACAGCCCTTGCCTGCCCGTGCTACAGTATGCACTGGGGCACACCGACCTCCCTCCCACGGATGCCAAGCCCTGGATGGGGAGCACCCTCCCATGAGTCATGGGCCCTGATGCCTTCCGGGTCCCCATGAGAGTGAAATTTGGCCTGAGTGAGATGTTCTGAATTCAGAACCGAACTGTATATATGACTCATGTAATTCTTTTAAACGTAACTGCAATTTTCCCAGAATTATAAAAACATTTTCAAAATACACTGGCTAAATCCCATGAATGATTCCACAATTACTTTCAGATTTGGTGTGCCTTATTCAACGAGTTGGTTAAAATATATTTTACCAAATCATGTCATCAAATATGCATTCCTAATAATCCTTATCTTCCATCTTTTAAAATGTTTATTTTTTTCTATCTCATATTAACAAAAATAATTGTATTTAAACTTATGAAGAAATTTTTACTTCTCAACCTTAAAATGTTCAAAAAATTACATTTTTCCCCCAGAGCTCTTTTAGGGGATATGCAAACAAAATGTTTGAAGGCCATTGCTCATAGCACTTAGAAGACTCTAAGCCCTCAATAGAGTCCTTTTAAAAGTTAATAGGCAGGAATTCCCTGGCAGTCCAGTGGTTAGGACTCTGCGCTTTCACTGCCAAGGGTGTGGGTTCGATCCCTGCTCGGGGAACTAAGATCCTGCAAGCCGTGCGGTGCAGCCAACAAGAAAAAAGAAAAGTTAATAGGCAGACTTGCAGCCACATGGATAGATCTAGAGATAATCATACTAAGTGAAGTCAGTCAGATAATTACCATATGATATCACTTATATGTGGGATCTAAAGTACGATACAAATCAACATATCTATGAAACAAAAACAGGCTCACAGACATAGAGAACAGACTTGCGGTTGCCAAGGTGAGGGGGGTGTATGGCAGAGGGAAGCATTGGGAGTCTGGGATGAGCAGATGCAAACTATTACGTATAGGATGGATAACAACAAGGTCCTACTGTATAGCCCAGGGAACTGTATTTAATATCCTGTGACTGACCGTAATGGAAAAGAATATGAAAAAGAATATATAGATGTATGACTCAGTCATTTTGCTGAACAGAATAAACGCACATTGTAAATCAACTATACTTCAATAAAATTAAAAGAAACTTAATAGGCAGGACCTGGAGGGAAGGCGAGGACATTTTAGGGTTAGAAGTGTTCCAGGCAAGGGGAATAATATGGGTGAAGACCTTGGGAGGAAAGAGCCAAGTGATGTCTGAGAAGATCTGAGCGGCAAACTGTGAGGAGAGGGGAAAGTCGGCAGCAGCGCCACTGAGAGCTTTGGAGCAGAAACATTCTATGATCTGCTGGAATAAGATTTAGGGGTGAGTGCCAGTTCCTGAGGGGCCTGATGGCACAAGACAGTCTTGTGGTAGGCCAGTAACATGACAGGAACTGAGGCTGAGGGAGCCGGAGGCCACCAGTGGCTGGGGGACCAGGAGGCAGAACCAGCACCGTGGACAAATACCTGGTAGGGCCCCGGCTCTCCTACCGGTGCTACCGTATCCCAAGGGTTTTCTCCCTTTGGCGTCCAGACTTCTAAGCCAGCCCTAGATAAGTAAGATGATGCAAATTGTTGTAAAGCTGTCATCGAACTTAGGCGCAAATGCTGAGGCTAAACTGTAAGCATGTAACTGGCGTGTAGTGATGTGCTTGGAAAGGACTGGTGGGTGCCTGGGCCTGCGTGGACAGCTGTGAGAGGCAAGCCATGTGGCACAGGGCCAGGGCCAGGCTCCGAGCCCTGGCCACCCACTGCTCCCAGGAGAGCTCAACCCTCACTCTCCTTGGGTCGGGCCCACCCTTTCCTTCCGAGTGGCCTGCTAGCTCAGAGGACCTACTGAACTTGGATCTGCCCATGTTTCCTGAGTCCTGGATAAGGGCCTGTCTTTAGAGGATAAGGCACTGGTACCCCGGGAGTGGGCAGGATGCAGCCAGAGCTGGACACCTGCCACTCTCCCTGAGAAAGGACCAGGCAGAGGAGACCGCAGGGGGCTCAGGAAGTGCAGAGAGCCAGGGGGACACGGCTGCCCCTGCTTCCTCCTGTGAACTCTACAGCCTCCACAGCTCGAGCACACGCACCGTGCACACCCACACCACACACACAGGCACACGTGCACTATGCACGCATACACGTGGCACCCTTATTCTGCAGAATCAGGTTCACGGAGAAGACAAATGTAATATCAACTGTGAAATTATACTTAAAATATAAATTCCATGCTTACCTTCCTGCATCACTATTTCTTCCATATTCCCACTTCAATTCATTTATCTACCACTGTTTCAAATTTCACCTTTCAAACTAATATGAAGCCCGAGACCACGCGTCCTCTTTGTATGGGCAGAGTGTATTTTCTCTTAGAGTGAGCAGATTTCTCCCCTTAAAGCTCAGGCTGGTGCTGCTTCCTGTGGACCCGAGTCAGCCCCCAGTCCCTCCTTCCTTTCCTTTTCTTTCCTTTCTCCCTCCCTTTTATATCAAATCTCTCCCCTTGGGCCCACCTGCAGGTGCTTACCTGTCAACAGCCATAGGGGAGGGCCTTTTCTGGGGATTTAAAACCTGTCTGGGCCGTCAGCTCTCACCTGGGCTACTCAGGGTAAATTTGAAAATCCTCTTCTAAGTAGCAGCTATTAATACCTCTTCTCCATCAGCTCCATATTCTTTGAGCTTCTGAAGTGACAGGACCACCTTCTGGTGGGTTATTGACAGTCTCTTGCTTTAGGAGCACCCGTCTTTCCAAGCACGGGGTGGGGCCATGGAGACAACCCCCCAGAACACATCTTGGCTTCCGCACACCCCCCGCCGCACTCTCAGTGGATCCTCTCCCTAGACCTCCTTGTAAACGAACAAACATCCTTCCCTTTCTCAACACCACCCAGAGTCATCTTTCGTCCCCAGCGCCTGTGTCTCCACCTGTTCTGAACGATGCACTTTACGGCACCGTCCCCATTCTGACCTGACCTCCTTACCCTGCCCCATCACGCCCGCAGTCAGCTATGTCACCCCGCTCTCGCGCTCCCCATCAGCATCTCTGAGGCTCCTGCTCCTCGGAGCCCTAGGCTGATGCTAATCCTTCAACTGATTTAACACTGTCCTGCTGCGTATTACCTTTCCCAGTGAATGGGTTTTCTCTCCTTGTGCTCTCACGAACCTCCCTTCGGGTCTCCTAATTTCTAGGCCAGCCTGTGAGGCTCCAGGGCCCAAGGCCCAGCCCCTCCTCCTGCCTGTGTCCTGACCTGTCAGTTCCCATCTGACTCAAGGACCGAGGCGTGGCCGTCCTTTCTCCCACTCAGGGCCTTGCACAAGAATAAACAAATCAATAAAAACCCTGGATTGAAAAATAAAGTTAAAAAAGATCTCAGTGCAGCCGGCCGCTAACTAACGTCTGGCTCTCACCTAAGGAAGGGTCCCCATGGGTGACGCAGTCCAGAGAGGCAGGGTGGGTTTCTGCTCCACGCTGTACCCATAAAAAGCCTGGAGGACGTGACTACAGCGAGCGCTCAATACTGCTGGTAGCCGGACCCCTGCTGTTGCCCCTTTCCCACTGTTACTCCCATTCCTCTAACTTGGGTGACTTAACTGCACCACTGTCTCTAGCCCACTTAACCAACCTGTTTTAAAATAGCAACTCGAGTGGCTATTATTCCCAACATACCTAATGGTACTGTTTTGGTGTCCTCCTGTGGATGCTCCTCCTTGGAGAAATCATAGCCATACCTCTCCCTGACCCTGCAGAGCTCAGCGTAGGCTCTGCCCTCTAAGCTGGGGGAAACTGGGAGCCTCTGGGAGGCCCGGGAAGCCCTAGCTGCCAGCAGCCTGGCCGAGCCTCCACGGCCGGATGTGAGGAACCAGGGCTGTGTCAGGGCTGCGCTTCAGGCTGTGAACCCCAGAGTCCCAAGGGTGTCACTAAGGGACCAACTAACTTTGATGCGGGTTCACTGAGCATCTCCAGAGCCAAGCGGGCTCTGCCAAGTCAAAGGCAATGCACAGGAAACAGTTAACTTTGTAAGTCACAAACAATGTGGTGAAGATTCCAAGTGAAAAAGGGTGTTTTACAGATGGAAAGATGGGTGCGGAGGTAGAGTGTGCAGTGGGGACAGAGCGAGAAGATAAGGGCGGCAAGCTGGGAAAGGACTGGCGCCTCCATGTTCCAGGCTCAGGCTGGGGGGCAGGACAAGGTGACACCACACGATAGGCATGGCCAGAGGAGCCAAACATGGTGAGGAGGGTTTGGAGGTCAGGAGGTCCAAGTGCATTCTTTCATTCACTCACTCATTCATTCATTCATTCCAAAACACGAGGCACCTCCTGCACCCCCTCCTGTGAGGCCTGGCCCCCTCAAAGGGTGCACCAACCAGTAAGGATAGAGACATGTGAGTGGACAGGCTCTGGCCACCAAGGGAGCCATGAGGGTGCAGAGGAGGGGCCCCCAGTCAGCCAATGGAGCGGGGGATGCCACCTGAGCTGAGTCGGGGAAGATGAGGCAGTCAAGCAGAACTGGTCAGAGGAGGGAGGCCTGGTGCAGGACGAGGGTGACCACTGTGGACTCCCAGCCAGTGTGATGACAAAGAAAGGCGGGAGTGGGGGAGGTGGGGAGCAAGGCGGCAGAGGCAAGAGGCCATGGCTCAGGGGACTGGGCGAGGGCCCGGCCTGGACCTGGGCAGGGAGCCAGGGTCACCGGACAGAGGAGAGTCTTAAAAAATTAAGTATTTCTTGAATTAAAAATATTACAAAAAGAATACATTTATGGTGACAAATAATACAAGTGCCTGAGGAAAGAAAGTAGATGACAACAAACCCTTAAACTTGAAATCCCCTGAGGTAGAACATAGCAATTTGGGATAAACAGAAAAGAATCATTTTTAAAGGATAAATAACAGAACCTGATAACAGGCTTGGTAAGACTGACACAGGAGAGGGAAGGATTCTTCACAGCCTCTAAGGATCCTCTGAGAGGATGGAGGCTGGGGGACTATGGTGCTGCAGCGGGCACAGCACGGGGGTCCAAGGGGGCTCCAGGCCCAGCCAAGCACCGGGGATCTGGACTCATCCTCAGCCTTCCTTTCACTGCTTTTGTTTTTTAAACTTCAGTGACCTCACTGAGCATAAACACTGGCCCGAGGCTAGATCACACAGTCCCTGCTGTCAGGACTTCTACCAGGTGGAACTCAACCCACGAGTGGTGAGTGGAATTCAACCTCAGGGTGGAGCAGCTCCAGAATCTGTGCTCTCTCCATATCAGGATGCCTCCTCACACAGACAACATAATAGCAAGTGAGAAGGAATACACAGCGTGAGAAATTAATTTCACCTGGAAGGGAAGATCAGGGAGGAAGGTGTGTATAAACTAGGCCTTGAAGCCAGGGCCGGAGTGGCCTTCCAGGCAGAAGGGACAGGGAAGACTTCCAGATAAAGGCTTGGGGCCTCACTCTCGCCTTCTGTACAACAACTTGCCAGCTCAGCTGTCTCAGTTGATAATCCAGCCCACTGGCCTTGAACCTAACATGACAACAGTGCGAAGCCAACACCCAGCCAGGTCCTGGAGCACCATGGTGTCTGTACCTCACCATCATCATCTTGTGCAAGACTGGGGTTCTTCCCTTAGGACCGACCCTAGGCCCCTTCGGATGTGCACCCGTTGCAAACAGGCATCCAGAGAGGGGGCCTGTGGGCGGTCCTGACTCTGTTCCTGGGAGCAGGGGTGGAAAGTGAGCCTGTCCTGGAGAAACCGGCACCTTCTCTGGTGGCCAAGTTGTTGGGGCTGGCCTGAGATGCCTGCCACCCCTGCAGAGGTGCAAAGGTGCAAAGGGAAGAGAGGCTGGGATGCCTCTGCTCTTTTCACACAGACACTGGAGGTCGCTGTTGCCTGGAGCAGTCATCACTGCCACGAGGGGTGGTGCCAGGTGCCATGTGGAAACTGCAGCTTGTCCCTCGCACCCTTAAGCTCCTCTCCCCACCGAGCACCTCAGGCCTCCCTCTCGGTGGAACAGCCAGGTCCTGAGTTTCTCTTCGCTCAGAAGCTTGTGTGATTCAATTTCTTTCCTCCGAACCTTCCCAAGACTGAGATACCCCTTGGAAAGGATGTGACCAAAAGTGAATGAGGCATACAGGGCAGAGTCACACTACTGATTTATGCAAAACCATGACCCCAGTCGCCGCATCATTTTCCCTTCCCTTCTCGGCAATCATGTATCCCATTAGCCTGTTTGATTGCTGCTGCTCACGAAGGGGTACCTTCGCTGAACTAGCTTCAATGGCTTCTGGATCTGTCTTCTGAGAGGAGCCAGTTAAATTGGAATGTAGTCGTGTGTATGAATCTGACGCAGCCTGAGTCACATCCGTGTGTCCTTTTTTGTAGCTGCTGTTTATTATCACTTTGCCTTTCCTCTCTGGGAGCCATAATTCTTGACGTGTTTGAGATAGTCTGGGGTGAACCCCGGAAAGGATGTACACAAATGTGCTGGCCCCTTCTTGGCGAACAGGCAAATTCCTTGGCTAGCCACTGTTTGCCGCCTTTCATTAGAGGGATTCCCTGAGCACTTTGTTCAATGTGTCTTCAAGGTTTTTAAAAGCAGAGAAGCCTCTGCTAATTTTCCCAAGTTGGGCTAAGAGTCCACCGTGAACTGTAGCAGAAATCAGGAAAATTTAATAAATGTTGATCAATGACTCTACCTTGCCTTTCTGGTTTCTCCTGAGTAATTTTCACAGATTGCTTTCATGCCAACCAATACAAATAGGATTTGAGCCAAGCTTTCAACTTACATTTACATCTTTATAAAATAGATACCTACCTCTCAATGATATCTGCCTAGAAGTCAGACACAGAGACGTGGCTTCTGAATTATACACCCTGAAGACTTCCTCTCTCCTTTCACAATGTGTGGTGTGGCAGCGTCACACACACACTCAGCACTCAGCAAACATTAACTGAGCCTGAAGACAATGACAATTACATCTTCTTACACTCATCTCAGGAACAAGTTACAAGTCCATCTTTAGATTGTAGAGATGTTTTATTTTTGTTCCTTCAAAAAGGAAGACCAAGTGTTTCTAACAAAACATTGCAATTGAAAATCAAAGTTTCACGTATGTACATCTGAACAGCCCAAAACCTAGTTTTCAGTTAAGGAACCCATTTCATAGGCAGACACTTCCAGTTTGTGAGCAACAACTTTTCAGCATTGCTTAGGGGTGACAGGATAACCCCATAGTTTTGCACAAGTATTTATGCCTACTAGGTATGGGAATAAGCTTCTTGGTGACACTGCTTATATACGGTAACAGTTTTTTTAACTTTCCAATGTCACTTTCCCATCTTCACATAGGCCAGGGCACTCACAAATAACTGGAACTCCACTGCTTGGAAGGTTCTGGAAAACAGCCTTTCCAAAATATATCACACGGACTTCCCTGGTGGTCCAATGGTTAAGACTCCGTGCTTCCACTACAGGGAGCACAGGTTCAATCCCTGGCTGGGGAACTAAGATCATAAGATCCCACATGCCATACGGCCAAAGGAAAAAAAAAGAAAGAAAGAAAGAAAAAAAAAAAAAAGAAGAGAAGAAAAAAAAAGAGAAAAAAAAAAAAAAAAAAAAAAAAAAAAAAAAAAACAACACCCCAGGAAGCCCCACAA
>NW_006785876.1:300461-304680 GCF_000442215.2 Lipotes vexillifer
AAAAAAAAAAAAAAAAAAAAAAAAAAAAAAAAAAAAAAAAAAAAAAAAAAAAAAAAAAAAAAAAAAAAAAAGAAAGAAAGAAAACACATCACCTCAGGCAGTCCCAGAACTCCCGACCACCGATTTCTACGTGTGCACACACTCAAGAGCTCCAGGGAGTGATTCACTCTCTTGTCTTAATTAATTTGGCCCTAGAGTGGTAGACGTACCTTTTTATTTTTGAAAAACTAAAACAAAAAAGGAGAAATATTCTAGTTCCCAGGTAGAACCGGGAGACATGGCCTTACCAGGGCTCCTCCTCTCCCCGCAAGGCCGCGCGGGTGGCCCCACTGCCCTGGGCAGCTTTTCACTTCATCCAGGTGACGTGTCTGCTTTGTCTCGAAGGCTTCCAGCTGCAGGGAGACTGCAGGCCTGACTCACCGCTGGCTCTGCAGCAGGACATGGCTGGACATCATCCTCACCAGCTGGCGTCTCTATCCATCCTGCTGCCCGGCAGCCCCCAGGCCTCACCTGCTCAGGTGCTGTGTGCACCTCCTCCCAGGCCAGTTGTTTGGTGCAGAATTACTGCTGCTCCACTACAACAGGCATAAGGCTTGTGGAGTGTCTGAAACAAAGACGTGCTCCCTGTTGTGTCACTTTCCCTCTCTTTTTCCAATAAAATCTTTCCTAATGGACATTTAAGTATAAAGATGCCTATAAAATATGCCTTTTTATAATTGTGCTATAAGTTAAATATTTTTCTGCTTTTTTTCTGTCTCACTGGGAAGGAACCTTTAAGATATAGTTCACTCTCCTTATTTTAAAGACAAGTGTCCTGAGAGCCAGGGAGGTGAAGTGACTTGCTGGGGGTCACACAGCTTGTTGGGCATGAGGCTGGCACCAGTGCCAAGGTCTCCTGGTCCACACTGGACAAGGCCCCTCCCTTCCCTCCACCCACTTCTCTCTCCTCCTCAGCTCATTCCCTAGCTCCCCACCCTGTGCATTATGGCTGTGTCTCAGATGACATCCTCTGGACGATACTGCCGGGGAGGGAATCCTTGGGGATTCAGACAGGGAGTGACCAGACCTGGGGGGGTGGGGCCTGGGAAATAACTGTCACTGGGCCAGGAAGGAGCTTTTTTTTTTTTAAAGCAGAGTCTGTTTCCTTCTTTTTGTTTTTTCTTCACTAGAGCTACATGTTGCTATGGAAACAAGGATGGCACAGGGAGCCCAGAGCCACTCACCGGCCTGACAGTGCCTGTAAATAAATTCTGCCTCACTCCAGGCTCAGCGCTGAGTGGTCCTGGAGGGCAGCTCAAGCAGCCACTTACAGACTCTCCATCCTGCTCGTGCCAGCGGTGCAGACCCTCCAGCGGCAATCTCCTTGGAGCTCATGGAGGGATCTGCACTCCCCGCCCTCCCAAGCCCGCCAAACACAGCCTCATCCCTGTCTGCCCATCAGGATGACCTGATCCACTTTTCAGATGCCAAAACCCCTCCTCAGGACCATCCCCGTCAGCCGCCACTGCTCCACTCACTCCATCACTCGGCCTCCACCAGCGCTGCTCCTCGCAGCATCCCCCCACCCCCACTCCAGGTGAAGGCGTCTTCTCGTGGGTTGACTTCTGTCAGTCGCTGAAGCTGCAACGCCCCCCAAGGAAGGGCCCTGCCTGGGTTTCTCTCTTGGTTCCAGCCTGGCTGGTGCACAAAGCCTGCCCGCAGGGACCGTCTGCTCACCAGTGCCTGACTCGATGACCTGGCCCGGGCAGAGCTGGGCTCATTTCTGAAGCTTTACCATTTATTATGCCTTTTGGGGAGACAGAGCAGCCTGGATGTTAAGTGCCAACTGCCTGGATTCAAACCCTGGCTCTGCCACTCACCAGGCATGACCGTGTGCGAGTCACTGAACATCTCTCAGCTTTGGTTTCCCCGGCAATTTATCCCTTTTGCTTAAACCAGAACATTTTTATTGTGAAAACCATGCACTAAAAGGTGCATGAAATACAAATGTATAGCTTGCTGAATAACTATATAGTCAACACCAGCCGTGTAAACCACACGCAGGTCAAGAACCAGAAAAATCGCTGGCGCCCTGTGGTCCCTTCCTGATCTAAGCCTCCCTGCTGGAGACCCACAGTCTGGCTTTAATAATAATCATTTCTTTTCTGTGTACACATCCTTAGATGTTACAGCTTAGTTTTGCCTGTTTTTGACGTTTGTATGGACATAATCCTACTACATGGATTCTTCTGTGCTGGCTTCTGTCCTTCAACATGCTATAATGTTCATCCCCGTGGATCGCGGGGAGAAGTTGCTTCACTAAATCTTTTCCTTTATTTGGCTGCCTGATGGGGAGAGGGAGAGATGGACGGACAGACTGAACGATTCATCTGCTCACTCACGCAGCAGGTACTCTGCTCACATGCGCCAGGTCCAGGCTAAGGCTAGGATACAAGACAAATACCACATAGCCTGTCTCCTCAGCTACATAAATTCAATACGTAAATGGAGACCTGAGAGCTGCCTACAGACTGTCGACCCCATCCTCACTCTCTATTACTGACTAGGCAAAGGCTTTCCCACGGGTCTTTCCATACTGCAGAAAGTTAGCTTTTCCTACAAGTCCTTTCTAACCCCCGGGGCTGCTTGTGCCCCTGAGGTCTCTGCCTCCTAAAAAAATCACTCCAGAACCTGCTCTCCAACCCAGGTTTCATCAAAGCCATAAGAAGAAACAGGCGTAACTTGTATTTCTTTTAATAGACTGACAGATTGTCATAGGTCCACAGACAGACCTCATTTGGACCCAGCCTGACCTCCTTAAGGACAAAGCAGTGTGCCTTTGCGGCTTCGCTGTGGTAACTAGTGAAATGAAAATGAAGGGTGTGTGAGAGGAGCTGCATCAGAACTAGCACGGCTGCTGCATGGCACGAGTGGAAACTTCAGATCCACCAGGACCTGAAGGTGGTCCTATTGACAAGGCCACGTCCAACGTCCTTCAGACAGGAGAGCCTTAGAAAGGGAAGCAATGCCTCTTCTCGAGTAGCTCGGAGTCAAGTAGCAGTTGAGGCAGGTGGGCTGAAATGACCTCGCGGTTGCACTGGTGACTGAGACCAAGAGAAAGTGATGGAGGAAACAGCCAAGGAGACCTTTTTGGCTACAGGCACTGGGAAGATTCAGATGAATGAAAACAACTGAAGGAGAGCAGGATGGAGGGGGCACTCGCTGAAAGACAAACTGACACGTGCCTGCCATCTAGTGCTAAGCGTGAGAGGAAGACAGAGGAAAGAAGCCTGCAAAAGGGCGCAGAGGGAGGATGGTATCCAAGGGCAGAGCAGAGAAACGTGAGAAGCACGCTGCAGGGAGGATTACAGAGCAGAGAGGAGGAGCAGGATGACAAACTCGCTGGCAGGCAATGAAAGGAGAATGTTCTAAGAAGTTAAGATAAATGACAAGGAAATGCTGAGTACACAAGGCGCAGGAGGTCACTGAAGCAAGTGGTGGAGTCTTTGGGAGGTAAACATTAGGGGAATTTATTGACAGAAGTCGTAAACGTAGCTAAAAAATTAAATGAATTCATCGCCATGGTGCTCACAAAGGAAAATGAGAGACAGATGCCAGGAGCAGACATGCACTGCCCAGAGGACAGGGATGAAATGCTGAGGAAATCAGAAGCGTGCCCAAACAGGTGATCAAGAAATCTGAACGTCCGCAGCCCTCCTCGGCTGCATCACCTGAGAGCTGGCCCTGATCCGGGGTGGGGATCAGTGTGCAGCACAGATGCCGAGCCTGACGCGGGAAGGCCTGGCCGGCTACGGCAAGACAGACACATGCCCGCATCGGGCAAGAATTCCCCATCAGTTTTAGCTCTGGACACCTCTGCTATCCCGCTAGCAGCTGGGATGTCTGGAGGTGGGGGCAGTTCCTGAGCCACCGGCAGCTCTGGCCACATACACAGGCCACTTTCCACCTGCTGCCCGAACAGCCGCCCATCTCTGCTGAACGCTCTCAACTCTCAGGAGCTCCAAGCTGCGCTTCCCCACCGTGCCCTGCACGGACCCCCCTCTCCGGGTGGGGCAGTGCCTGCAGAAACCAGTCTTACCTGGGAGACGTGGCACATTTCTCTTTCCGCTATCCACAAAGACCATCTAACCTTCCCACGCTAGAAACCAACTCCATCTATGCTTCTTGAAATTCCCACACAGTCTTTGGGCTGGTAACATTTGGCATCTAAAGGGAAAGA
>NW_006785876.1:304692-316747 GCF_000442215.2 Lipotes vexillifer
GGGAAAGAGGTCCGGTCCTGGCTCTGACTAAACCAAGGCCACTGATGTCACTCAGCAAACAAGCAGGGCCAGACTGAGGAACCCCTGCCTCCGCTCCACTGTGAGGAAGAGGCTCCCTGACCGCTGTCTTCTCATGACTCGGTTCTGGCTCCATGGGACTCGGGACCAGGGTTGTCCTGGAACCCCGCCTGCCTTCCCCGGCCGTCGGCGCCATCACAGTTCCCAGGCCTGGCCTCCCCAGGAGTCCTGCCCAACCGACCCCAGTCACCCTCCTTCCCTCACACCTCTGACCTTTGCCCCACATCCTTGCCCTTCTCTAAGAATGGGGATATGACGCCCAGAACCCAGTGTGCTGCAGTAAAGAACGTTCTCTTTGAGGGTTCACTACATCCTTGGTGCTCTGTGAAATTCAACTCTTGTGCCTTCTTGTTTGTTCTGAGAATGACAGTTTATGGCTCTTGCCTTATGATCCTGGTCATTGTTTATTTTATGATTTGAGATGTTCCCAGGTTGGCAACACTACACTGAGGCTTTTTTTCTTGATCAATAACCCACTCAATAATGCAGCTGAGCAAGTTGCTCATCAGCCAGATATGACGGGTCACCCATTAATTAGTGACCCAAGTCAACCCATGCAAACTGGCTGGTCCACTCTCCAAACTGGCAGGTCCAAAGTAGCTGGGGCTCCCTGCACAGATATTTTTGTAAACTCATCAGGGAGAGGGGATCTTGCACTCCAGCTTTAGAGTTCTGTAAGGGGAAGTTATTTTTCATCTTGTCTCTGAGGTGATGGGCTTGGGGCTGAGGGCTGGAAAAAGACTGACCAGACTTGCTCCAGTGCTTCTCAGCCTTCTCTGACTTAAGAATTCCTTCTGTTGTAAATGATAATTACAGAGTCCCATTTAGGAATTAAAGAAAAAAATTTGTCTTTTTTTTAATGCATTATATAAGAAACAAGTGACTGCAAATGAAAATATTTAATTTTAGCTTCATATACTATTATGTAAAGATAAGTTCAAATTGTTTTCCAATTTATTAAGTAATACATACATAATTTAAGTGGTAAGAAAAATCGAGATTTATTGGCAAAATTTAACAACTATGATGTTTGGTTTGGGGCTCAAATATATATTAAAATGCAGATTCAAATTTACTTTTGTTCCATCATCAAAAAAAAGAAAAAAGTGTTTTTATGACCTGATGTTTAGAATTCTTTAATTTTATGCTTTAAAAAAATCAGTTGCTTTACTTTTGTAATTTTCAGGTTTGTTTTGAAATGAAGAGGTAAGAAAAAGTTTCAGGCTTCTGTTTATAAGCTCTTCTCTGCAAGAAACACATTGTGGGCATGTATCATTTTTATTCTAAGTAAATAAAAAGGCAAAATGAATATAAATTATCACAATATTTGTACTTCTTAAAATACTTTTTGAAGTACCAGAAGCACCTTGATGTGCCCTGGAGAATTCTGAGTTGACAAACATAATGCATGAATCCAGGGCCAGCTGCATGATGTGTGGGGCTCAGCGCAAAATGAAAATGTAGAGCCTCTTGCTCAAAAAGGCAGGAAAAAAGCTTCTCCTTTGCTCCCACAGTGTCTCTCCTGACGTGTCCTGGGGTTTTCATTTGCTTTTTGATGCTGCACTCGCTCGGGCTCAGGCTTGGGGGAGAGCCTTAGGTCAGGGCAGGCACTCACGGCACCCTAGGCCCTATCCTGGGACTCGCACGTGAGACTCACACCAGATCCTGACTCTCCCCACAAGCGTGCGAGGCCCCCACTGGGAGTGGCGGGTGGCGGTGGCCACAGGGCAGGCTGAGGAGGGGGAGGCTGGGCAAGTCCATGCACCAGGGGTCAGGGGGTGGGTGGCTGAGAACCTGTCCCAGGAAGGTGAGGAGGGGCGGGGCTGGCCTGCAGGTCAGCCGTGGCTTGGAGCCCTGGTGGGCACTCCACTGTCCCACGGGGGCTTCCCTTATAAAAGAAAATTCAAAGGTAAAATTGCCAAGACTATCAAGAGGGTGCTAGAGAGCATTAAACCCTAAGCTCTGAGCCCCCTTCTGGATACGAGCCCCACTCAACGGCCCTGGTCACACACCCAGGAAGCCGGTCCTGTACAGATCTGAGAAAGTTCACATTAAGATGAAATTGCAGGACAGTTACTAATTTTATGCCTTTCATTTATTACCTCAAGTTTCAACCTTACTGTTCCTTATGACTGCGGTCTTTAACCAGCGGTCAGGTCTTCAGGGGTGCACGCTAAGCACATCTGACTGTAAAAGCATGAGCTTGATGAGAACCTGCCGGACTCCAACCCACCAGCACCGGCGCTTACTCTATGCCCACCTGAGAAACAGAAAGGCTAAGTAATAATTAACTTATGTATTGATTATTTTGCGCTCAAAATGTAAAGAGATGTCCTTCTCACCTTAAACGGTGTGAGTGGACCCTGAGGTGCCTCTGTGAGCCCAGCGGGGATCCACGCTGCTGAGGGGGGCAGTCCCCGCGTGCCTGGCGCAGCCCTGGGCTGCGCTCACGGTCCTGGTGCAAGCACTCAAAGCTGCCCCCCCTCACGCTCTCGACTCACTGCGGGCACTGTCCTCTCCTCTCTGATCTGGAGGAACCCAGTGCACTTCTCCAGAGAAAAACAGCATGTTTGAGGCCCAGGAACCTCACCTGTCTGCTGCCCTGACCGCAGGAGCCCAAAGTGGGGAGAATAACCTGCCCACTCTTCCCTCGTGAAATCCAAAGGTGACGGAATATCCACAAACAGCGCAGCCCAATGGAATGGCTGCTGCCCCGGGATCCAGGCCTGGGCCTAGGTGAGGAACAGGCCAGGGAGGAAGAGGCTCACCCAAGAACACTTATGTGTAGGCTGGCACAGGACCGGGTGGCCGGACAGAAGAAACCAGCAACTATGTGCCTCAGCTGCCCCACGGGGCTGGGGCTCCTTGCACACCATGCTCAGAGGGCCCAGGGACCACTGAGACAGCTGACGTCTGGGAGGGCGGAGGACTCTGAGGACAGGGCGTTTGACCTCTCCAGGTCTCTGCAGAGTGGCTGGTAGGCGGAAGCAAAGCCGCAGGAGCTGGCTTCCGTTCGCTGGTGAAGAGATACCCAGAAATGGTAACGATGTCCCCACTGTGCAAGAGCAGGACTTTCTTCTGTCCCAAGCTGAACAACAGGACATTAGTGGGTAGAACAAATAGCTCCACTTAACTCAGGATGTGGCATTTACCTGTACACCAGGAAATATCACCGTGTCTTTCAGGAAAGGGGACCCTTACCTCATTTGCTGTGTTGTGTGTCCCAACGATTCGAATGAAGGAGGCCGGCCGTCTTTCAAAAGTTACTGATTGCCAGGACCTGTGAGGAGAAGCACAAGCATTGCCTGGTTAGACCACCCAGTTGACCCTGCTGACAGCACGGGGCCAGCAGAGCCCAGTACATGGACGGGGAGGGCCTCCTGCGCCGTAGGGGGGCGGGGACAGGGCTCCACCCACTGTGGGGAGATGGGCAGGAGCACATGGTGTTCCCTACAATCTCATCAAAGAAGGCGCCCTGCCCTTCTGTGAAGGTGATGGGATTCTCATAATGCTCGACATAAGCGTGAAGGGCAGACTGCGTGCACGTAGTGACAAGAGTGTGGCCGAACAGAGGAGTGACCAAGGCTGGTGGAGTTCATGAAGTAACAGGGCCACGATGGGGCTGCCCTCAGAGGGCTGTGGGCTGAATGGATGCGTCCAGGTGGGCGCAGTGACTTCGCTGGGGAGCCCTGGGAGGAGCTGAGGCAGGGCAAGGGGAGGACGGGGCTGGGCGGCACTTGCTGCAGTGTGAGCCCCAGGCTCCTGTCTGAACCCCTCACCCCACCCCCTGAGAGTGGTGGCACCTGGGGAAGAAAGGCAGTTTCTCCACAGGCCTCCCTCCAGCCCTCCTTTTCCCACTTCCAAATATGCCCCCCAAACAGTTTATTCTCTGGACCAGCCAGTCTCCGGGTGGGCTCAAAAGCAGCCCCACTATTTTAAAAGCCATTCCTCAAGGATCAGCAGGGGCTGGGCCAGTTCATTTAAAGCCCAGCCGAGCGGGCCCCAAGCCGCCCCTGAGAGGAAGCAGTCTGCTCCCGGTTTACCGCCCCGTTCATCAGAACACACGGGGAGCTCAGCATCCACAGCTGCGAACACCAGTAATACTTTCATAAGAAATGTGCGGAGTTCACAGTTGTTGCATCCCTCCTCTGTCCACACAGTGGAAGTGCCAGCTGCTGGGAAGCTGTTTCCTGTAATTGTCTAATTACCAAGTAATGCTACTAAAGAAAATACATGTATTTGTGGTTTGTTTTTCCCCCTTTGCTTTCAGGTGTTCCATCTTCTCTCTCCCTGTGAGCTTCCCACTGAGACTGATTCACTGCTGCCTGGACACCAGACCCCTTAAGGTCATTAAAAAGTCATTACCATCCTGTGTGCAAAGTCTGTGCCTCCAGAAGCATGTTTCTGGAACAGCATAAGAAAAATCACTCTTTGTAAAAAGGCTATTATTCATACATGAAGGTGATGCCATCTGACCATCCCCAGGGCCTGCACTCCTGGCCCATTTTCTCAGTGTTCTGCTCCCAGACCCACGCAGCTCCCTTGGAAAGCCTGTGGGCCAGGGTGGGTCTACGAGGAAGGCCCTGTGGGGCTTCAACTCTGGGCCTGGGCTCGCTCCCACAGGCCTCAGGGTCACTTCTGAGCTAAGCAGGGTAACTGAGCACAGATCTGCATCCTTCCTCCGGCAGGTCAGGGGAAGCTGGGGTCCACACTGTGAGGGCATCAGAGTCCCATCCCTGCTGCTAATGCAAGAGGCAGCACACACCAAAGCTGGTCCACCCTGCTTCTCAGCCCACCCCTCCAGGACAGGGAAACAGGACTCGGGCAAGTGACCTCAGCCGGTGACAACTATTAGGTTCAGCCAGTTTCACAAAAAGGACTGGGGTAGAGAAGGGGGCGGGAGTGGAGCAGACAGCGTAAGGACTTTTCTTCTTAGATTTCTAGTCCTATGCTAATCCAAAAAATCGCCTGGCACTTCTGGACGTGAAGGTATAACTTGACTCTTGTAAGCTCATGGTACTCGACAACATGCTCAGGGCTCTGAGAGTGCAGACAGGCCCCTAATCATTCCCTCTGTGGAAGACCCCTCCTCCCTCCACAGTGTGGAGTGGAGGCCAAGGCCCTGAAGGAAGTGAGGGTTCGCCGTGAGTCATCCTGGGCAGAGCCGGGCCTGAACCCCAGTCTCCCTTTCCTCACCATGGCTCCCTCGGCTCCCATCTCCTGCCCTAGCCTCTGCGGCGGGTCTGGGCTGGCACCACCGGCCCCCACCTCTGCTGGGGGAAGCAGGGCTGGCAGGGCAGCAGCCTGAGAAGGAGGGAGCGTTTGTGGAGTAATAAGATCAGAAGGCTTCAATTTAATACCAATCCTCCATTACCCTGCATTAATATCTAATCACATTAGAGTTCATTTTCACTAACACAGCCCGAGTTGAATAGATGATTTCATTTTCAGCAAACTGGATAACAACCCCAAGACCAAAATACGAGTAGGAAGGGAAGCTGGTGAGGATGAGATAATGAGCATCTCTCCCTCCAAAATATCAGATTCCATTTCCCCTGAACTTTTTCAAAACAACTTTCAGTGCTGCCCAGTGGGGAAAGGATAAGGCAGCATCAGGACACTGTTACATCGAAGCCACATTTGTAATCAGGGTGCAACCTTGAGAAGGGTTCACGCTTCACAGGGCCAGGACACCATCACCACCACTTAGTCTACACAAAAGCTTGACTGCCATTTTTATTGAGCTTACGGAGAGCTGTATAAATATTCCTACTCGCCCAGGACTTGGAATCTCTTTAGTAGGCAACACTGCCAGGAAGACAACAGAACAACAGGGGTGTAGCACCACTCAGTTCAGAGCCAAGACTGGGTGCCAGGAGGACGTGTCTGAACAGGAACAATGGGTGTCAAAAAATACGTGCAGGTCTTTGCTCTGAGCACCTACCCCAAACAGAAAAACCCACACGGGACTGAAGTCCCAACTCTGGCACTTGCCATCTTTCCAGCTGACAAATCACGCCCGCTTCCTGAGCTGTAGTTTCTTCATTTGTCCAATGCTGACAGAAATAATACCACTCCCTTGGTTACAAAAATGCATCTAGAATGAGGTCTTGATTATGTTAAACTGTAAATAACCTATACACGCACGCATTCAAAGAGGAATGTCTACAAGAATGTTTGCCAAAACGTTTGGATGGAAGAATTTCAAGAGACATTAATTGTACTTTTGTACTTTTCTGTAGTGTTTGAGTTTGGTAGAATGTATATGAAAGCATTAGAAAAAAGTACCTATCTTGCCTACCACCCAAGGCTTTAACACAGATCGTGTGACATGAAGCAAGTGAAAATGCCAGCACTGTATTATTACGTAAAATATTTGCAGTTGAGAGGATCACTGGGGGACAGTCAAGACAGCAGGTTTTAATCATGGCCTTTCATGAACTAGAGGTAGGATGGCAAAGTGGTTGACAGCATGGGCTCTGGAGCCAGGCTCCTGGGTTTGAATTTTTACCAGTTCTGTGACCTTAGGCAAGCTGCTTAACCTTTCTGGGCTTTAGTCTCCTCTCTGTAAAATGAGGATAATAAAAATACCTATCTAAATTTTTGGTGTGTGTAGATTAAATACATTAACAAATGTAAAACACCTAGAACAGTGCTGGCATACACTAGGCTCTAAGAAAAATAGCTGATATTGTTATTACTACTGTAATTACCAGCCAGCCATGTGAACCTGGACGAGACACAGTTTCCCTGGGTCCCATATGTGAGTCACTGAGTTTGATGGTGTATGATTTAGTGACTACTGCAGAGGTTCCCACCACCCTCCCATCAGCACCCATTTCCTGGAGGCAGACAAGGTTGCTGGGCTTTGAAGGAATTAAACAAGCATTTGTTGAATACATTCTTGAGGTTGGTACCTGCTGGGTGTTATGGGAAACATGCAAGATGTAGTGCTTGCCCTAAAGAAGCTTAGGATCTCTCTGGGGACATAAGCTATCCTTCCATGAACTAGTCAGAGAACAATGCAAACAGTACTGTGGTCCCAACTCATAAACTGGTAGTGTTCCAAAACTTCCCTGGTAATTGGCTATTTGAAGCTTGGAAGCAATTTTTTCAGAGAAATAAAGCTATACATTTTGATTGAGTTACCCGGCCCACCCATAAAACTCAATTTAACCCATAATGAGGCTGAAATACTATGTATATGAAGTTTAAAAATGGAAGGAAAAAATGTTGTTGTTGCCATAGTAGTAATTAAACAAGCCAGAAAAACAAGTGATTTAAAACAATCTCTCTAAAGCTACTGCTTGAGGAATGAGGATTAAATACTGCAATGCATATAAAATCCTAGGGCTGCAGCTGAAATATGGTAGGTGGTCTGTTTACAAGGAGAGTGAAAAAGTGGGCCAAGAACTGTCCTTCTAAAAGCCTATTCGGCCTGCAGACCACCATGTGGTTTACGGAGTGCTTCACAATCGCTGTGAACATGCTACTCATGAAAACATACATGATTGTAAAATTTTTTTTTTACTATTCTGGGAGGAGATATGCTGAATTCATGATAGTGGTTGTCTCTCAGGAGAGGGTGAGGAACAAAGGATACTTCAACACCAACTGGAATGTTTTATTTCTTTGATTAAAATAAAAAGACAAAGTGTATGTGAAAAATATTAACTACAGTCAATTCTGGGGATGAGTATGTGAGTGAATGTTATAATACTTTTCATTCTTTTCTGCATTTTAAACACTTCTTAAAATAAATAAAAAGAAAGAAAGAGAAGAAAGGGATTAAAATGGTGTCTGTGTTTATGTCAGGGGAAAGGTGGAGTCAGTCCCTCGGTGGGGCTGGGGGTTTGCCGGTGGTGCAGGGGGGTTGCCAGGTCCCAGGATAGCGGAGTCTTTGTCTGAAGCAAGCAGAGGACAGGAGAGCTGCCTGGTTGGGGAGGAGGGTGTGGCTGCCCTCTGTGAGTACAGGGCTTGTGAAAGTGGCTCTGGGTGATGAGAGCACCACACGGGCCCTAAGGGCTCGGCTGAGAAGGGCTTCCCATCCTAAGCCGCATCCTGCCTTCTCTGGGGATCCTGCAGATCCTATGGCAAGGCCTTTTCAGCTCTGAAAAATTACGTGACTTTGCTCCCTACGCTATAAAGGGAAAGCAAATGTCAGACTTTTTCTGCAGCACACGTGGTGGACACCAGGGAGATGGCCAGGAGTGTCTGGCCAGGGCCAGACTGGCAGTTAAACACAGCAAATTGAACACATGGGTTAAGCTTTGCTCCCTCCACTAAAAGGGCAGTAAGAAAATTTAATGTATGTTTCATATCAAATATATGTGCTACAATACACACACACACAAACACAAAACAAGCACAAAGAAAGCATGAGGAGATGTCACCATCTTTCTCTGCCAACACCTCAGAGAGAAACACACAGGAAGCAAGCGAATTCACACTGCAGACTCTTGAGTCACCAGCTACTTCTGAAGGTGGGGGGCAGGCCGAGGGCTGGCTGAAAGCACGTAAAAGGAGCAGATGGACTCCTCAACCCCCTCTCCTTCTTCCTGCACAGCGGGGATGAGCCCTTTTCCACCTCGGCAGAGACAGGAATTTCACTCTGGAGTCTCTGAACAGAGAGGGTCTAGACTCTGGGACACCATACACAGCAGAGGGTGGGACCCTGCAGGGGCTGAGAGCTAGGAATACACGGAAGTGAATATCCCAGATGGCAAGACTTCCAGCCCCCTTCCCTCCCTCAGGCTTTCAGGCCACCCGTGATCCAGGCTTAACCCCCAGGCAGGGGACTGGAGGATCCCTCTGAGACTCAGAGCAGCCCAAGAGGAAAGACCTAGAGATACTGATCTACCTTCCTCCTCTCTGTCCCTTCATTCTTCCTTCTGTAAATATTTATCAAGTGCTTAATGAAGAAGGCCCTATTTTAGACTCTGCCCTCAAGTGGCTTTTACCTTATAGTGGGAGAGAGAGACAAATAAAAGAAACAAATATATCAGGGTTAAAGAAGGGCTATGGAGAAAAGTAAAGCAATGTAGAGGGTCACGCCTCTTTAGATAATGTATTTAAGGAAGTTCTCCGGTAAAGTAACAACTGAGCTAAGAAATGGCCGTGCAGATCTGAAGCGCATTTCCTTGAGAAGGAACCTAAGGTGGCCAGTGTGCTGGATCTGAATGAGTGGGCAGAAGTCTCTCTCCCAATGAAACACCTAAGCCCTGTCTGATAACCTTGAATGAAGTCCACAAACCCGCCCACACTCAAAAAGC
The DNA here is from genome assembly GCF_000442215.2 of Lipotes vexillifer. Taxonomy (NCBI): domain Eukaryota; kingdom Metazoa; phylum Chordata; class Mammalia; order Artiodactyla; family Lipotidae; genus Lipotes; species Lipotes vexillifer. The sequence goes on from NW_006785876.1 coordinate 314,043, forward strand.
TTTCTGCCTGCTTTCTCAGTGCCTAACGCTTAATGGTAAACAACCAGTCAAAGATCACCAAAGACTCTATCATGAAAGATAGAGACCAAACCAAATAGAAAAGAAAAGTATCTCAAAGGATATAGATATAGTTCAATAAGCAGAATAAAACTTCAGGGAAACTTATATTACCACCAGAAAGATAAAAGAAAACAGTATCACACCCTTGAAATAAGAATAAAATATGTGAAAAAGAAATACTTGGAGAACAAGAAAGCGCTCTTGTAAATTATAACTAAGGGGCTTCCCTGGTGGCACAGTGGTTAAGAATCCGCCTGCCAATGCAGGGGACATGCGTACGAGCCCCAGTCCAGGAAGATCCCACGTGCTGCGGAGCAACGAAGCCCGTGCGCCACAACTACTGAGACTGCGCTCTTAGAGCCCGTGAGCCACAACTACTGAAGCCCGTGCGCCTAGAGCCTGTGCTCTGCAACAAGAGAAGCCACAGCAATGAGAAGTCCACGCACCGCAACAAAGAGTAGCCCCTGCTTGTTGCAACTAGAGAAAGCCCGCGCACAAGCAACGAAGACCCAACGCAGCCAAAAATAAATAAATACAATAAAATTATATATTAAAAAAAAACCTATGAATTGAAATAAGTAATTCAACAATATAGTTAGAAGCTTAAGTTGAGGAAATTTCCTAGAAGGTCAAACAAAATGGCAAAGATAGAAAATAAAAGAAAAAGGATAAGAGAACGAGATGATCAAACCAAGAGGTCCACTATCCAATTAGCAGATGTTCCAGAAAAAAAGAGCAGAAAAAGACATGAGCTGTAAAATGTAAAAGTCACACAAGAAATTTTCCCAGATATGAAGGACGTAAGTTTCTAAGTTAGAGGCCACTGAGTGGCCACCACAATGAATGAGAAAGCAAAGCATATTACTGAGAAACTTTAGAAGATCTAAATGTTTCTGGAGGGGAAGACAGAAGGTCAGCACAAAGATGTGGGAACCAGAATCACATGAGATTTTTCAAAAGCTTTAGCTTAGATGTGCTCTGAGCACGGGAACAAGGCAGTAGCATTGTTTGAACAGCAAGAGAACAGAAACAACCTAAACGCTCATCACTTGGGACTGGTTAAGTAAATTATGGTACGTCTCTATCCCTACCATGAAAGATTGTGCAGCTGGAGAGACAGGGAGGGAGAATTTCTAGAGATATCCAAGGTGTAGAAAAAGTTGTATTAAAAAATGGGGAAAATACACACATTTTTATATGTTTATACATTATCATCTCTGGAGGAAGGGGTGGGTGGGAAGGAGACATTTCACTATCTATAGTTTTACATTTTTAAACCATATTAAATATACTTTCTTTGAATGTATTGTCGTTTCAAAATATTTTTTAAAATTTTAAAGAGAAAAAAGGAAAGCAGTTGTCTCTGGAGAGTGGGGTCTGGGGTGAAAAAGGGTGAAGCAGGGGGTTGTTGCTTTTTTGTTATAAGCCTTGTGCTCCTACTTGACTTTGAAAGCTGAACATGTATATCTCTGATAAAAATTTAAAAGTTCAAAAGTTTAAAAACAAAAGAACAAAAAAAAACAGAGCCGAGAAAGGGAGAGAAGCCTGTGGTGACGAGGAATGGCAAGGATACGTGGGGAGCGTTTTATTTACAACCTTTGGGTGCAAGGCTAGAAGGAAAACGTGAACCTTCAGAAAAGATTCTCGAAAAGGGAGGAAATATTAAAGGCTGTCTGCTGTCAACTGAGCGTACGCAGTGGCGGTGGCGCCTACTCCCAGCCGTGTGGCACTGAGCAGGGCCGGGTGCTGAAGGTCTTGAGTGAGCCTCCAGGCCTACCTGGCCTGAAGACCCTCTGACGGATCTTTATGAACTCACCTCTTGCGCTGGACCCCCAGCTGCCTGCCGTTCCTCTGTCCCTCTGAGCACTCTGTTCTTCGTCTGCCTTGCTGCTGCCATGGGCCAAGGACCACACTCATCTCTTTAATCACATCTGAAGATGCTCCGTGGACCAGGCACGTGAGGGAGAGTGCGTCTTCCATGACGTGGTGAGGTGGGAACCCTTGCATTGTAACAGCCTTAAAACTGGGCCCTGCACGCACTCCCGCTGGCTCCCAGCCTAGCACGTCCCGCAACCTGCTCACTTGCTCAGATCTCTGGTGCCAGGCTACGCTGAAGCCTTCCTTGGTGCAGGCCTCAGCGACCAATCTGGCACCTGGGAGTTAATTCTTTTGTCTAGCAGGATGCTTAACTGGATTTTATAGCCAACTCACTGCCCCGACTTACACAGAATTCTGGGCTCGTGCCATTCACTCTGTCTGTCCCTCCATTCAACAGCTATTTATTGAGAGCCTTCTATGTGCCAGGCTTAGGAAAAACGGTGCCAGGTTCGTCTAACCTGACTGCAGCCCTGAGGTGGCAGGGAAACAGCTTGTCAGGAGCCACTGGGATTCGTGATCATTTAGTCACATGCTGATCAGCCAAATGCTTACTGAGATCAAAGGTCATGCAGGGAAGGCTCACATACTTTGCTGGTTTACTGAGTATTTTTTAAAAACTTAAGTTAGCTGCCACTTACAAATTAGAAGATTTCGGGCTTCCCTGGTGGCGCAGTGCTTGGGGGTCCGCCTGCCGGTGCAGGGGACGCGGGTTCGTGCCCCGTTTCGGGAGGATCCCACGTGCCGCGGAGCGGCTGGGCCCGTGAGCC
>NW_006785876.1:317067-347926 GCF_000442215.2 Lipotes vexillifer
AAAAAAAAAAAATTAGAAGATTTCACATAAAAATACAAATTTCTGGTTTCTCTTGAAAACCAGATGATCTGGCATCCTGGGGTCGTCTTGAGAGAACACTGGCTAGTTCCGAAGTAAAGGTGATGGACTCAGCCCCTCCAGCCTGTGGCGTCTCCCCCATGCCCAGGAGCCTGCCCTAGCCTGCCTCGTACATCACCTACCTGGCCCAGGAAGTGGCCAGGTTTCCACCCAGCCTTAGACAGAGTTCAGGCAGTGTTAAATGGAGAGAATTAAATTTCTAACTCTTATATAGGAATCCCAGAAAACTCAACACTTTGGGGATCTAGCAACAGAACTGATACACAAATTATGTTTCAGTTTAAAAAAAAAAAATCTATCTATCGTCTTACACTGATCTCTTCTTTGCCTCGAAACAGGCAGAGTTGGGGTTCATGGAAAGACGCTGCAGCCGATACAGTCCCCAGTAGCTGCTGCCTGCTTCCTGTGACTAGCTTAATGGAAGTCGGGTCCTAGCTGGAACAGCGGGTTCTCAATCCTGGTTGAACATCAGAGTAACCTATGGAGCTTCTAAACCTTCCACCTCCCGGGCCACACCCCAGACCAATTAAAGCTCAGACTCTCTGGGGGTGGGCCCTGCCTGAGTCTCATCTGAACTCCTTAGGTCATGGTCAGTTTTCAGCCTTGGTGGAGCCCCTCCTCAGGCTGCAGTGGCTGGTGGGGAGCAGTTTGCTAGGACGACGCATGTCATCTTCTGTCCTAATTATAGTCCAGATCAGCCTTCCCCTAGCTTCCTCCCGCCCCTAGGATTTCTGGACCTAGGGGGGGCTTTTTACACTTTCTGACCAAGAGGGATTTCAGGCCTCTCTGGTGAATGCACTTGCATTTACTGGTCCAACCCGAGCCAGTCTTGGCTTTACCTTCCCTGCTCATAGCCTAATTTTCCCTTTTAGAGAAGTTTCCTTTCAAAAAGAAGGTCGGGACCCTCCTGCCAGTTCCTCCTAAGAGTCGAGCTGAACGCTTCTAACTCTGTGGCACCTACAGAAAGGTATGTGTCCTGGGACCTCTGTGGAGTGTTTGAAAGAGAGTGCGGGGGAGACAGACGAGAGGGGGCTGTTTCCATACTCCACATTTAGCTCATCCCCCCATCCCCAAGCTCCCTGCTCCCACTCTCTGCCATAGAGCTCTCCTTGATTCCCCTAAGGGGATGCAGTAATTGATGATTAGCATTCCAAAGCTTGGCTTACATCCTGCTAGCCCGTCATATTTAATTACATTTTAACTATATTCGTCTTCGATAATAGCACGAACATAATTTAGATAATTATCTCTCTCTCTCTTATTCTCTGACTCTGTCTCACTTAGAGCTCCTGCAACAAAAATTGCTTTCTCGGCTCAAACACATAAACAGACTCTGGGGCCAAGTGCTTTTCTCTCTCTCACAAGCAGCTGTTCTAGAAACACAATGGTTTTAAGTATCATGCAGAAAAAAAGAAAATTCATGTTTCCTTCTGCTTCTGTATTCAATGTTTCCTTCTGCCTCTGTATTCATGTTTGTACATAGCTGGTGCTGGGAGTTGCTGTGTGTTTGTGTGCGTGTGTGTGTGTGTGCGCGCGCACACACACACACACACCTGCATCTGGGCAAGAGCTTTTGTGTGGTGTAGAAACTGGGGAGGCCTTGTCAATCCAATTAGTGTCTATAAAGCACCCTCTTGGTCTGGCATTTCTTTCTTACAAGGTTTAATGGTTTCCCTCGCAAATTTAAACTCTGTTGAAACTTTTAAATGTCTGGTAAGTCTTTTGAAGAGATGCATTCTTTCTAATAGGGTTTCTGTCACACTTGGACCTTATAATTAATGACTCTTACCCTTGCCTATTATCTGCCTTCTCCAGGAGATGGTCAGGAGGAGAGAGAAAGCTGGGGCTCTTCCAAGGGAACATGTGTGTGTCTTACCACAGAGTCAGGAGTCCCTACAGACCCTCCCAAACACCAGCTGGGTCACCTGCCATCCAAGTTCCTGGCCTAACAGCGCCCCTCCTCTTCCCCCTCAGGGCAAAAGGTATTCTTCAGCAGCCTTTGGTCACTGGTTGTTCTGATGAAGCTGACCAATACAGCTGAGCTTTTTAGGTACAAAGATGTTATGCTACAAATTTTACACCTCTAAGGAGATTTATGAACATATAAAGGGAACAAGAAATAGGCTCAGAAATAGCTACTACCCAAGATAACCTTGCTCAAAATGTAGAGATCTAGAGCCTGAAAGAATTTCAACAAACCAATTCACAAGACACAGTGTGGAGATTGGGAGGTCCTCACCCACAAATTCTCCACGTTCTGTCCATTTCTTTGGAGTTCTAGAAGGCTCAAAAAATAAGGATTTTGTATAAAAAGTTCACTTTGGCTCAGCTTTGTCTGATATTGAACGATTATCCATCATCTTCTTCAGACAAAACTCATTACTCATATGGTTCTAGGTCCACATCACAAACAAAAATCTTTTTCTTCCTCTGAGAACCACCAAGTTGTCCCTGCACTGGGGGGACTGGCGGGAAGAGGCTGAACAGGGCTGTGTTTGTGAATTAACAAGGGTACTCTTGCCACCACTTGTGAGAGGCCAAAAGTCCTTGCTGTCCCTGGAAATAAACACTCAGAGCAGACTTCAGGAGCCAGGAAGTGTCTAGACCAACCTTTTGCCATCCTTGGGCTGAGTCCACCAACAGCCCCTCTGGTGTGATATGGTCCACTAGTGGCTGATGAGCAGAAGGGAAATCAGCAAGCTGCCCATTCTGGTCACTGAGTAGTAACTCTCGGCACACAGGCGAATGAGAAGCCAGTCAACGTGGTAACCAGGAGAGGTTGTGGAGTGCTGTCCTTGGTGGTGGTAAAGAGGTGCACAGATGTGGCCCTCCCTTGGAGGTGAGGAGAGCAGGAGAGCAAGGGCTCTTCATGCAGCTGAGGTTTCACATGTTGTGACGTTCCTTTTCGTAACAGACTGGGCCAAGCTGAGCCAGGCCTCTGGTGGGGCTCAGGGGGCTTGAGAAGGGGTGAGGGAGGACTCGCCTCTCTTCCCTTGTGGCCCTGAACAGGCTCCAAATACCTTGTTGTTATACCACGTTGTTCATTACGGAAATTCCTTCGTTTGATCTCTCAGTGTCCAGCTCAGGAGCTTGGAAATTTTGCTGAAATTTTCATGGAATACAATCACCACCTGGGTCTACATCTCCACAGAAAGGATGGGGGAGCTGGCAGCTCGGCTGCACTTTCTGCCAGCAGGTAGCTCTGGGGGCTGGTAGGGAGGGCAGATTCGGTTGGCTTTCCCCAGCAAGCACAAGACTCAACGGAAGTGTTGACTCAATGACGTGAGTGGCTCTCGCCCCAAGAGGCTTGCTTCCTCCAGGGCAGCGCCACCTCCACATCTCCCCTAGAACCCTCCCTCCCTGACGTGCACGCTGGAAACATGAGGACCAGGCGTGGGCAGGAGCCAATTCTCAAATGTTAAGAATTTGGCAATTTCATTTCCTAGTGTTTTAAATACCGAAAGGACTTAGAACACAATTAGGACTAAATGCCCCCTGAATTTCACGTTTAATAAAAAAAGGTTGCTTTTATGGAAATCCATGCCAAAAGCCTGTGCAGCACAAAGCCCAGCCCTGACCTCAGCAGCCCACAACACTACACATGGCTAAGCCAGCCAGTGGCCTCCAGAAGGACCACCAGGCATTCTCTGAATCAAACCTGACCAATTTCATACCTAAAAATTACACTAAGCCCCTGCAGGGAGTCCAGATCTGATGACATGCCAAATTTGTTCAGCACCTCACACTGGGGAGATATTCAGTAAAAACTTAAAAATAGACTCTCCCTCTCCAGCCAGTAAAGGGCCTGATATTTGCAACTGAACAGATAAGATATTGGGGGCACTGGGGAGAGCTTTAAAAATCTCCAGCATACAAAAAAAATGTTTCATGATGAAAACTATCGCTCTTAGCACGGAGCCGCCCAAGATTAGCCTAGAGCCATTTAATGCACTGAAATCTCTGTGAGTTCTGTAATGAAGAGGTGATAGGTGTTTGTGGCAGGCCCCATAAAGGCCTCTTCTGGAATTTGCATAGGCTGCCACAGTCAACACAATTAAAGCAAGACAGTGAATGACCCGCAAGCAGATGTAAGGCAGTACGTGCATGTGACAGCCTTTCTTCTGGGACATTTTCTGATGGTAAAAAAGTTGAACTAAAAAAAAAAAAAATCATCTCTTTCTCTTTTCCAGCACTTTCTTGATTAAAAAGTCACCGCCACCTTCACCTGTTGGTGACTTTCTGGATCCAACCTTTGTTGGCCTAGACTTCTCTTAAGACTTAGAAGAGGCACATGTTCTCTTGCAGGCCCCTTGCTCTCCAGGGCTGGTTCCAAGTCATCCTCCGACCCCTTCCCCGGATTCTTGCTGTACGCGCTGGCCTAGACCCAGGCAAGAATGAACTTCCTCCGCGACCTTGCTCTGCTCCGCTCAGCACCTTCAGCCAGGCCTCCGGCCGGCATCATACTGGTGCCATCTTAGAAAGAGGCAGCTGCTGGCTCCCGTGAACTCACAAAGCACAGTGGACAAGGAGACAGGACAGGAGATGACCAGGGCATGTGCTAAACACATAAATTGAATAATTTAGATAATTTATGACACTACAGTCAGATGCCAAGCCAGGTAGGAGGATTCAGCTGGGCAAGGAGAGAGGCTGGAGGTATGGCAGGCCAGGGGTTATCTTCAGATCCTTTCAATTAGGCACAGTAACAAAATCAGGGAGAAAGAAGCTGCACAGGAGGCACCTCGCTCTTTGCGACGAATTCTGACTCCCCTTGAGCCAGCAACCTCAGAGATTCCCTCCTCATATTTTCTTTTTTGTTTTAAATAAATTTTATTTATTTATCTATTTATGGCGCTGCATTGGGTCTTTGTTGCTGAGCGCAGGCTTTCTCTAGTTGTGGCGAGCAGGGGCTACTCTTCGTTGTGGTGCGCAGGCTTCTCATTGTGGTGGTTTCTCTTGCTGTGGAGCATAGGCTCTAGGTGCATGGGCTTCAGTAGTTGTGGCTCGCAGGCTCAGAAGTTGTGGCTCGTGGGCTCTAGAGCGCAGGCTGAGTAGTTGTGGCGCACAGGCTTACTTGCTCTGCGGCATGTGGGATCTTCCAGGACCAGGGTTCGAACCTGTGTTCCCTGCATTGGCAGGCGTATTCTTAACCACTGTGCCACCAGGGAAGCCCCCTCCCCATATCTTCTGAACCTAGGCTGTGTGTGTGTGTGTGTGTGTGTGTGTGTGTGTGTGTGTGTGTGTTTGCATGCTTAAGATTTGATGCAGTGCTTTTCTTAACATCCGCTTTGAATTCTGTTCATGCCCCCAAGGCTAAGACATCAAACAGTGGCTTCCTTACTACTTCATAGTAAACAAGCAACCATGAGACACAAAAATATGGCTTCCTTTCAGGTTGTGTTTCAATCTACCCCTAGTTATTCACTGTGCTAGTCTCCTGCCCTGAGGGTTTTGCAGAGTTGAAGCCAGATGCCAAGAAGTCAAACTGCATTCAATGAGATTAAAAGTTATCCTTGGCACGTGGAAATCTCCTGCCATGAAATACTGTAAGACCATTGCTGAAGCTAAATCAGCTTATTTTTCTGTATTATTTCTTGGGGAGGAAGGCTGATGAGTGAAGGCGATGGGTGAGAAAACTAACCAGTAACTCTTTCTGATTCCACTGTCAGGCTTTAAAATCAGATAGATGAGCTATTAATCTCAGAAAGCCGGCAGTGAATGTGTGTAATAAATTTGTCATCATTTTATGTATAAACTCTTGGTCATGAGGGCTTACTGTCTGGCAGTTCACCTTTTCTGTGATATTTTCTATCCCTTGTATTTTGGAGCGGCTTAGAAAGAATATTATTTTTGTTCCTGGAGATTGGAACATAAAAAGCTCTCTGAGTGATGGAGATGTACAGGCAGGCTTCATGTCTGCCCCTGGGCTTGCTAGGCAAACAGTTTAGTGATGCTCGAGTGAACAGCATCCGGGGACAGGAATCACTCGTCCAGGTCCAGGAGCACACTCATCCCCCCAACAGCTGCTAATGAAGGCCCTGTTAGTGCTGGATGACGTCGCACACGCCAATTGGCTTTCTGTCAAAGACTGTCGAATAGAGCTGTTGGTAATCACAGCTGGCAAGTGGTTTAGTCAATATTTTTGAAAAGTTCAGCCAAGTGTGTGAAAGCACAAAGTGGATATTCCTAAAGTTGCTAGATGATTTTTGCTCATCTCCCTGCTTTGTTATGGCTCTGCCCCCATTGGGATCTCACTGGTGTCCTGCTGAGCAGTCCTGAAGGGCTGTGGGGTGTGAGATGCTGAAATGGATGAAATTTCAGCTGTTTTGTCATTCAGCTGTTTTTTTTTTTTTTCCCCCATCAAGTCAGCAGAACTCTAGATCTGAAAATCTGTACTGAGAAGCCTTTAAACTAGAGATTAACAACAACCAAAAACCCTCCTAATACCACTGCCATTAATAACAATTCCAACCTTCGCCTAGATACTGATCCGAGGAGAAGACCCCTCAGTATTAATTTTAAGGCTTTGGGAAGGATACCTATATTTTCGCCCTTTCACTCATTGAAGGACCATTGCTCTATTCTATAACTGAAGATGACAAATGTCCTTTTGGAACCATTTCTTCTGTATGTGGCAGAATTAAGAATGCAACTGTGACACTGCACCACCTGTGGACTCAGTGCATGTGATGGGTGATAGCTGTACCTCTGGGAGATCCATCTTCGCTTTTGTGATTTTCTTATCTTCAATTTAATAACCTCTGTTGGAAAGATCATGACTCCCAACTTTGAGTCAAAATGTCCTGTTAGCAAGGGGATCTGGGACCCAGAAGACTGGTACAGGCTCTGCAGAATGCTTCTGAGAGCCCCTGGTTGGGACCCCTTTTCATAGCAAGTGAGTCTGGTTAGATGCACTAGTGTGCATATTCCACAGAAATGCAGGATTTGGGAAACATAGGTTCCCTCTGAAGATCTAGATGTTGGGACTCCCAAGTCTGGGTCCACATGTGTAGTAGCTGGTTTATGTGCCATATTCCTAAACTCTATTATTTCCCTCCAGCACAGGAGTGCTTAGCAGCTGGCAAATTCTGAAGAACTTGCCACGGCAGTGAAATTCTCACTGGTCCTCATAACAGAAGCAGTACACGATGACCTGTGCTGTAGCTGTCACTAGCACCTTCACAGTCAGTGAAGAATAGAGTAACTACCTTCTGGAGAGAACAAAGGTGATGCTCTAGTCCATAAGAGGTGCGTCCATAGTGATTCTGATGTGCTATCCCGGGGTCTCCAACCTGAGCACCTCAGCATTGCTTGGAGGGTGTGCTGGCACAGACCGCTGGCACCCACCCCCCAAGTTTCTGATTCAGTAGGTCTGGGGTGAGGCCTGAGAATCTTCATTTCTAACACATTCCCAGGTGATGCTTACTACCTGGGCACCATGCTCTGAGACCCACTGCTCTACTCTATAACAAAGAGGATGAGCTTATGTTCTCCCAGGTAGGAAGCAGCAAGTTGGAAAAGTCTAGGGAGGTTTTAGAATAAGGGAACCAGGAAGACTTAGGAAGATAATTTTAGTGGCAGTGAGGATGGGGGATTGAAATGGAGGTGATACTGTGGGCAGGAAGGTTCCAAATTCAGTTTTCAAAAGTACTCCATAGATACCCTGGTTAGGTGGAGAGGTCTGCTGGCCAGGGATTACCTATGGGAGAGGAGCTGGGGTGAAGCAGGAACTCCACCAGACAGGAGCCACAGTGTCAGGGTCTGGGTCCGGGTTCTGCCACTCACTAGCTGTATGGCCTTGCGTGAATCACTTGCTCTCTGGAGTCTTTGCTGTCACACCTGGAGAACACCTATCCTGCAGGTAGTCAGGAAAGTTAAATGAGGCAGAGGCTGGAAGAACACTCTATAAACTGTCACTGTAAGTTTCAGATACCCTCTGCTGCCACTAGCTGTGTCCATGAGCAATTTCCTGCCTGCTGCAGCAGCCCCCTGACCCTTCCTTACCTGTGGATTCTACCCAGGCCCTGGCCCAATCTTACCCCCAGTGAGCGGGAACACAGGAAGTCATTCAGTTGTTAGGTGAGCCCTACTATGGGTCCTACTCTCGTGTACCTGGATCCTAGAAGTCGTCTCTCACTTCATTCCTGGTCATTCAAAAACTGTGTCATACCCCTCGTTCCAGAAATTATTCTATACTCAAGTCTATGCCTACCCCCTCCAGGGTCAGCAAACTTTTACTGTAAAAAGGCAGATAGTAAATATTTTAGACCACACAGCTCCCTGTCACATATTCTTCTTTATTCTTTACAATCCTTTTAAAATGTAAAAACTGTTCTTAACTTAGCGGCCATATAAAAACAGGCTATGGCCTGAATTTGGCCCCAACTGCTGCTCTATCCAAACCTTAAACTCCCTAAAGTCCTACAGTCGTGCCCTAACATTTCCAGCCCTCCTAGGGCCACAGTCTGTTTCTGAACCCCAGTTTCCAAGGCTGGGTCCCTGCTGCCACTTGCCTGGGACACTCCCTAAGCTGTGTTATTTGCCTTTGGTCTAGAACAGCCCCCTGGACCTGTTGACTTCCCTGAGGATTGCTTACCCTGACTTTCACCCCCTCCTATTACAGAAACCTTCCCAAATATCCTGTTCCATCGAAGTACGTTGGGCCCATGTCCACTTCTCGAATTTCCTGGTCTAAATTGTCTATCACCAATTGCCTGGGCTCTAACCCTTAGATTGAGTGTGACCATGGACAGAAGCTCACAAAAAGGACAGCCACGCTGAAGCTATGCCTGGGCAACTTTATAAAGGAAACACTCGCTGTGATCCCGACATCATCTTGACTTAATTTTTTCTTTTATAAATTTATTTATTTATTTATCTTTGGCTGCATTGGGTCTTTGTTGCTGCACGCGGTCTTTCTCTAGATGCGGCGAGTGGGGGCTACTCTTCGCAGCAGTGCGCGGGCTTCTCATTGCGGTGGCTTCTCTTGTTGGTGGAGCACGGGCTCTAGGCGCACAGGCTTCAGTAGTTGTGGCACGAGGCCTCAGTGGTTGTGGTTCGCCGGCTCTAGAGAGCAGGCTCAGTAGTTGTGGCGCACGGGCTTAGTTGTTCCACGGCATGTGAGACCTTCCCAGACCAGGGCTCGAACCCGTGTCCCCTGCATTGGCAGGTGGATTCCTAACCACTGTGCCACCAGGGAACTCCCTTGACTTAATTTTTTATTCTCAAATCCCAATGATCAATAGACTGTATATTTCCTAGACACAAACTTTTATTTATTTATTTATTTTTGGCTCTTTTGGGTTTTTGTTGCTGTGCATGGGCTTTCTCTAGTTGCGGCGGGTGGGGGCTACCCTTCCCTGCGGTGCACGGGCCCCTCACTGCAGTGGCCTCCCCTGTTGCGGAGCACGGGCTCTAGGCATGCGGGCTTCAGCAGTTGTGGTTCGCGGGCTCTAGAGCACAGGCTCAGTAGTTGTGGCACACCGGCTTAGATGCTCTGCAGCACGTGGGATCCTCCTGGACCAGGGCTCAAACCTGTGTCCCCCTGCATTGGCAGGCGGATTCTCAACCACTGTGCCACCAGGGAAGCCTGACACAAACATTTAACGAGTAGGTACATATGACATTTAATTTCTATGTATATGAAATGTAATTTCTAGTTCTATATAGCATTTTATCTAATTGCGGAAAAACAATCCACTCGTTGAGTCTGGCTTTCTAGATAGACCCTCCTCTCTCATAGGGTTTTTTGTGAGTGCCCACCCAGACTGTGACCAATTTTGGCAACACCGACAGCTACTAATGACTAACTAGCTCTTTGTGTAGGTCTAGTAAAAAGCAACACACATCCAAGTGCTGTTCAGTCTGTTCCTTCAGAAGGAAAATGAGGCCATTACTTTATTACTTTCTCTTCCTTAGACTAAATGTTCTCTCCTTACTAAATTAGCCACCTAAGTCCACCTTCTCAAAGTTCATCTTTCTGATTAATTCTCTGACTTGAAATTGTTCCAATTTTGTCAGACCAACTAGGAGTCTGTCATGCATCTCACATGCGAACTGACAGTGGAGCAACACAACCACAAAGTTGTGTGGCTTACTGAGAATAACACAGGCCAGGTGGTCTTGAGATGGGTGAGCGTTCCTACTGGAAAATTAACTCAGCAGTCACACAAGATGAAGAAGCAGATAATGTTGGCCGTTTTTGCCATATGAGCCACCATTATACATTTGTTATACTTTTCCACAAACGTGATAACCTAAAATACATACACAAATACAAATAATCCCCAAACTGAGGAAGGAATTCAGCTATCCCTGTCATCTCAGAGACGCTCTCCAAAGAGCTGATAATTAGACCCTCTTTGGCTAATTTATTTTTAATATAGCATATCAATGGTATTTGATACAGTAATATGGTATGTAAGATACACGAGTTATCACGGCTCTCTGTGCTTGAAATACTGAAGTCAACAACTGTGGTCGTGAATTTGTTAAACATCTAGATGAAAGAAAGGCGGTCCGTGTTGAAGGCTGCAGTGTCTGGCTCTCTGGGCCAGGTGCACGGACGGGTGGTCTAAGTATCCTAGGGGGTACTTTGCTTGCCCCTAGATAATTCCACACTTGCAGCATTCACGTTCTCTGCGAGGGAGGGTTTGGGGTAAATTGGAGAAAAATCGAAACTGATGGGCAGCTGAGGATGAAACCCCCGAATGTCCCCCACCAGCACCATCTGTGGATGTTAGCCGTTGGTTGGTGAAGGAACCCGTTTACACTGTCATTTACGTGGGAACCTTGCCTCTGGGCAGCTGGGGAGAGACACTTTCGCCAGATGCCCTGTTTTCAAGAGACACCAGTTTTATGTTTGGTGGGAAATGTTAACAGTGAGCCTGCAATGCAGCCGCTTATAAAAAAGCAAAAAAGAAAAAAAAAAAAGTGGCCCCACCTTGCTTGGCACTGTTATTCTGGGAGACTGAGCTTTCCAGCCCCACTGAAGAGCAAGCTGTGTTCAGCGTCAAGCTGAGGAGAAAGATCCTTTGAATGGGAGCATACTCTTGGCTTTCTTTGAATAAGCTACTTTGGCAGTGAGAAAAGCTCCTTACCACCCAGAAGTAGCTTGTACTTGAAATACTGCTAAGAAAGGGGTGGAACACCATCAGCATTCTCACTGGGACTTGAAGCTATCCTTCTGCATGGTTTGACAATATACACTTGTACTGGCCAACAAGGGACGCTTTACTCAACTCTCATAAAGTTTTACAATGTATGATTCATTTCAGAAATGAGACTTGATAATGCAGATTTATCACAATGAGAAGCCTGCCTTTAAAATGTGATTTAATGATGCCTATACTTATTCACTGACATCTTTATAAAACTGTTAGTGTGGAAATATATTTGTCTTTTCGACAAATAATTCTTCCTTTTACAAGTGTCGTGCAATACAAGGGCCGTACATTAAAGATGCAGTGGAAAGGGTAGCCGTGGTCTAATTATGCCAAGGCAGCCTTGCATGGAGCACTATTGCTGTCTTCTTCAGATTCTGGGGACACCACCAGGCACAGCAAACATCTCTTCCTTCCCTGCAACCCCTACCCACACGTGAGTCCCAAGCTCAGGGCTGCTACTGTAACCAGAGGGAGAGGAAGTCTCCCCAAGGTCACACAGATGCAATAATGCAGTAAATAAACAAGCTTCTGATTATGATTTAATGCTGCTTTTCTTCCTACCTAAACTTGGTTTATGAGCAGATCTTGATGATTTAACCTTTCAACCAATTAGAACAGAAGGTTTGATGGACAACAAATGAATAAATAACATTTTAGTGCAGGAGACAGAATCATCCTCCCCTATTAATCAGTCCCTCTGCCTGTGTGCAGGTAACGCGATATTTATCACGCCCTCTCTTACAGTCCCTTGGGGTGTCATTTCATGGCCTACCAGTAAAAACTTCACATTTACAGCAACTGCCCCTCTATTACTGTCGATAACATCTAATTGATATGTCAAACCTCAAAGAAGTGCAGTAAATTGAAACGCTGCCTCCCCAAAGAAAATAAACTGGCAAACAGGTAAATCAGCACCTGCCTTCCTGTAATCACCCAGCCACCCCCAGTCCAAAGCCTCCCACTAAGAGGCCACTGGCACCATCTTTCCTTCCGTCTCAGATATCTAACACCTCAATGCACAAACACAGGCCAAGAGCACCATAGAGTCATGCCTACAGAATGTCACAGTGAACCCCGAGCTCAGCGCACAGCAAGCCACTGCAATGAAATCATTTTGCCAGTGAAAGCCCAGCGTGACAGTGGCACCACAAGTATTAGGTGGGGTGTACTCTGGAAAAGAACAATATTAACAACTAACAACAATAGTGCAGACTTCCTCTGAAGAGTAGGCAGTGCTGTCAAAGATGTGATCTCATTTACCTTCCAAATATCTCCACAGTGCAGGGAGGAGCTGGAATAATTACTCATTGTTTAGAAGAAATGAAGCCCAGAGAAGGTAAGAGACTGGTCTCAGCAGTTACTATGAATCAAATATATCTGACATTGAACTATAAGATTTGTCTTAAAAACAGGGCTCGTTGCCACTCAAATATAACACTTAAAAGTATTAATAAAAACGCTTAAATATCACACTGATGAAGGGAGAAAGGACTAAATTAGCACTGATAATTCATTCAGCTTATTTACTTAACAAAAGAGCTCTGATTTTAATCATGGACAAAATGAGATGTAGTATATAATCCCGTGGGGGCACCATGAACTGAAAAGGCTCTAGCTGAAGAGCAGATCACACTCATCTCTGTCTCTCATAGGAAAAACCACACCTAGCAAATGTAAACAGATAAGTAAAACGTACATTTAAAGCTAGATGTGTTACACACACGTAAGCAGGTCACATGGCCACATGTGTTCTTTCTGGCATCCCATTCTAGTTTTCCTCCTACTACTTTATTCACTTATTCTTTACCTCTTTTTTTGTCTTTTTAAAAAATAGATCTGATGTGGGCAAGCCAAAAGAAATGAGGCTCTAATCCTGAGTTTGGGGGAAGATATGTAGATTATCACAACGATTTTAAAGCACTCTAACAACCGAGCCCACCAAACTACAGTGCTAGGCCATCACCCTTCTAAGAAGGGGAAGGTGTGCCTACACAGGAATTCTGAATTTAGATACTCAGTCACCTTTCTTCCCACCCAGGTCCTCGCCAATCACAGGTCTGCCCTCACCCTGTCACCCTCCTCCTGCTCACTTTAACCATTTCAGCCAAACATTTTCTTTGTCCCCTTTGCTCCTTGCCTTTTTTTAATCTGTCACACGCAGCCCCAACATTTTTCCTAAACTTTCCCAATTTCTCATCTTGCTCTGGAAATCCCTGTCTTGGTCTTACTTCTCCCTCTGGGAGTTCTTAACGATTCTGAGGTATGGATAACTCAGTAATAAGATTCGAGTCTCATGGCCGCACAACCTCCTCTTCTGGGATTTCATCTGTCTTTCTGGTCCAGCTGGCAGCCCCTGGCCAAGGGTTCCTAATCTTGGATATGGCCATGAGCACACTTCTGGATGAGGGCCATCTCATAACGATGAGGAAAAAAGGACTGTCAAAACCAGTGCCACTTCTTAGGGAAAAAGGAGCCTTGGGGCAAAACCAATGTTAGATGAAACACAAAGGCTTTTAGAGATTACCAGCCAAAGTTCATAAAACGTATAAACAACAATGGAGAGACTCTGTACCGGAAGATCTGAACAGGGGTAAGGGAATGCCAATGAACGAAAGGTAAAAACGTAACAGAAAGAGCTTGTCTAAGACAAAGATGTACAGGAGAGAGAATGATCCATCACTGAGCCAAAGACCATATGTAGCGGGTTCAAATATAAAGCTAACTTTTTTCTCCATTTCTGATTTTCATGATTTATATATTTAATCAGAATTATTCAAATATTGTCCACTACACATTTGTAGCTTAACATGGGGCTTGTTTCAGAGTATGTGTCAGGTGGTGCTTACACTGCTTACAAAGCTTGGTCGTTCAGAATGAAATTGTAATTTCAAGGTAATAATGAGATGTGATGCTGCAGTTCTACAATCTAATTAGTGTAAATCCATAAATGTGGGTCAGAAAGTCACATTTAGTTTAAGGTAACTAACCTCTGATGGAATTCCTGCTGGTACATTGTGACTGTCTTAATGAGCTCCCTTATGAGATGGGCACATACCACCACCATGGACAGAAGACAGGAAAGCACATGTTTCCTCTGCATGTGCCCCCAGGGCGGCCTCTGCATTTGTCCCTACATGCTTGGTCAGAAGTCCATTTACTCACTTCTCTGCATCTGGAGCCCTAAAGTCACCCATCCCTCCTCCCACGGACAAATGGAACAAGAACAAATCAGCTAAGGTAGTTGCCATCTCTTGCCCAGTGGTGTGCCCTAGCATCTCTAAGATCCATTTGAATTAAGTCACTGGCAGTCACATTCAGAGGTAACAGGAAGAGGCAGAATACTCAGGGTACATTAGGAAGCTAGCCTAGCAGAACTTGAAGGTGAAGGCCAAGGACGTCCCCATTTGGTAAGATCTATGAAAACGGAGACATTCTCTGGCCCTAAAACTGCTGATGTCCTCCTGGGGAACCATTCTTTTAGTAACTCAAAAAACATTGTATGTGCCACGCATCATATGCATGCTAGGAATGTAGGTAGGAACAAAGCAGGCCCCTACTGTTATGGAACTTAAAGCCTACTGGGAAAGACATACATAAATAAGTAAATTACAAATAACATAAAATTATAAGTTGTGACATGTATTAGGAAGGAAAAGAAATTGGTGCTATGAGAGAATAGCAGAGGAGGCCAACTCTAGCTTGGTTGGAAATGGTCATTTACCAGCCAGGCAAAGAGCAGAGAGATTAGGGACTACCTATGAGAATGCAAAGAAGCCTCAGGGGCAACCTTGGCTTCAAGGAGCTTATGATCTAGTTGAAGAGATCTAATGTGCGGGATCTTAGCTCCCTGACCAGGATCAAACCTGCACCCCCTGCAGTGGAAGCGCAGAGTCTTAACCACTGGACTGCCAGGGAAGTCCCTAATGACATCTTCTCTTTGTTTAGAGTTTTACCACTTAGAGATCACCTCCAGTACACCAATTCACCAATTCACCTGAGGCAGATGACACATAGATAACAAGAGAAGACTAACAAGCACAGCTCAATCAGCGAGCACAGTCCATTGGCTGGGACAGAATACAAGGCTAAAGATAAGAGGTGGATTAGCTTCTCCACTTCCCAGGAGTCCCAAATCCTAAGGCACAACAGCCTGTCTTGCCCCAAGGTACTGAGCTATTCCTGTGCCTGCCTGCTCCCTTATAAAAGCACCTGCTCTTGGGCTTCCCTGGTGGCGCAGTGGTTGAGAGTCCTCCTGCCGATGCAGGGGACACGGGTTCGTGCCCCGGTCTGGGAAGATCCCACATGCCGCAGAGCAGCTGGGCCTGTGAGCCATCGCCGCAGTTTAAAAAAGCACCTGCTCTAACCTGCGCTCTCTGCTCCGTCCAAAGGAATGTTAGGCTTGTTCAGGTTACGAGAAAGAGGTCACCTCAGGTTTCAGAGAGGGGATGAGAGGGCAAGACCCTCTCTCTTGCAGATGCCTATCCCTACCTAGGCAGTCGGACTGCACAATTCAAAGAACGGTGATCTGTGCATAAGGAAATGCCTGTGGCCGCCCTTCTCAAGACGGAGCAACAGGCAGGCCCTTGGACGCTTTCACACCAACTGAGCAGAGCACCGCAGAGATAAGTGAGTGGGGGGCCTTGCTTCTGCTGCAACCCTGCAAAAGGCAAGTCAGCAAACGGGGGCTTATGGCACACAGCACACCCTAACCCTAACCCTAATCCACCACAAGGTGGTAGATGTGCGTAACAGATCCGTGAGTGGGGATGAGACGTGATCAAGATGAGTCTAGCTGGGCAGCTCCAACTGGCCCCAGAAAAACACACACAACAAAAAAGGGTGAGAAAAGAAAGGTTAAGAATCTAGGGGAGATGCCATGACTCTTGACTTTGGAAAACTATTAAAAACTCTCAAACCTGAGATGTGGGTCAAAGAACACTTAAAATCTCATGGTGCTTGCTCAGGTGTGAGGGCACATGGGTACGCGTGCAAGCACATGCAGTCCCAGAATTACCTCCCCAACCCCCGGACGTAAGAGGCTTCTAAAGCCATTTGTGGTACCATGGGGATCCAATTAACCACAGTCTCTCACAAACAAAACACTAGTTAGACATAAAAAACTGCTGTGGCCCATCAAAGGCAAGCCTACAGCTGACAGAGCAGCCCTGAATAAAACAAAGACCTGAAGACGGCAGGGTTGCCTTGCAAGCAATCGACTCTCTAACCACAATTTGACCCAGGATTTTACAGCTGAAACAAGCAAAGGTTGGGCAGTGTGAGTGTTACCACTAACAAGTGTGTCCTGGAGAGGCCTTCTCATTCAGCATGTGCCTCAGGCTCCCCTAGTGCAAAGTCACTTCCCAGGGAGACCAAATGCTGTACTGCAAGGAGACGCAGAGCATCGTCTAGAGAGGCGGTCAGATATTTCCTTTCTTCAAGTTTTCAGAGTTCTGGGATTCTGATTGCTCTCCAAAGGAGACCAATTCTGGGGTTTGTGCTTTGAAGTCCTGGCTGAAGTCATTAGTGTTGCCACTTAATGTTGTTTTAAGAGCACATATTTATTATGTGGTTCACAGTCATATTCTTCTACCTCCTGGCTTCAAATTCCTCAGATGTTTAATCCAAAGATTCTTGAAAGCCTAACCAATGAGCCTCTCAAAAATAGCTAAAGAATAAAGAGCCACACAATGAAGCCTGGCTGAATGCTCAGGAGCCCCCCCGCTCCCCGCCCCACCCTGCTTCGGTTACTGTCCTTGTCCCCTCTGCTCTGATGGGCAGGATGGAAGGAACATAATCCAACAGCAGAAAGTGGCCAGAACAGCACGGCTGGCTGGCCCCAGGGGCAGGCTGAGTTAGCTGCTTGAGGAATAGTTTGAGAGCTTCAGAAGAGGCCACAAACATATCTGCAGAAGGTCACAGCTCCGTGTCTACGAAAAACAAGTGCTCGCTTTCCCTCATGCTTGCAGCTCCTCCTGTTGACGGAGCTGGGGGTGAGAGTGTAAGGGAACAGGTGGCGTGGGCCTGGCAGTCTGTCCATGCTGAGAACCCAGGCACCTCGAGTCTGATGACTGGACAGACTTGAGAACAGTGGGTTCTGTTGCAATTGGCACTTCTGGAATGATGTGTGGTACTTTCCTCAGAAGAAGTCCCTCTGCCTCACCCTCTGGCCCTTGGCTGTCCAGCCTGCTGAATGGTTGCCCAACTCTGCTCCACTGTCTGCCTCTGGGCACCAGGGCACAGAGTTATGAAGAGTTTTTCCTGCCCTCCCTAAAGGGGGCCACCCCCACTTCAGCTTCTCACCTGGAAGACTTCATGTCCCCACTGCAATGGCTCTAGCTCAGACTCCCATGACCTCTCATCTCTAACTGCTGCTCCCTGGCTTTCCTGTCTCTGGTCTCTCTTACTACCAATTCAGTCTACTTATTGTTACAAGAACAATCTACCTGAAAAAGCACACTTTTATCACTCCTCTCTTCTGCCCAAAGAGTAAGGTTAAACTCTCTGACATGGAATCCAGGGATTTCCACAGTCTGTTTCCAGTTTGTCCCTCCAGTCTTCTCTCCAGCTTGTTTCCTGTTGGCACATTAGACTTCAGGGGCAGCCTGGAGCACACTGCTGGACAAGCCCTCCTCATCCTCTAACCAAAAAAGGGCAGTCCCTGGACCTTCCATCTGCTCTCCAATCATGCCAAACCGTGCTTATCACCTAAATGTGCCAAGCTACCTCACACCTCATGCCTTTGTACACGTTCTTCCTTCTGCCTGAAGGGCCTCCAAATGCCCTTCCCCACCCTAGCTGGTACCCCGCCCAGCACCCACTCATCTGTCAGGGTTCGGCATAAGTGGTACTTCCACCCAGAGACTGTTCTCAACCCTTCTCAGGTAGAATGGTCACTCTCCCCACTGTGTCCCACACTTCTATGGTGGCATCAGGAATACTTTATTGCACTTACTTGTTTATATATCCCTCTCTCTGGACCATATTTGGACTCCATAAGTTCAGGGACTTTTTTTTTTTTTTGATAGTAACTGTCTCAGAGTAGATGCTCACTAAATGTGTGTTCAAAGTGTGAATAAAAAATTTGAGTGCCAGCCTCTGGGGTTAATAGAATTAGGGTCTCTTTTCCACAAAATAGCTCTGCACACATTTAAAGATAATTATCATGACCTCACAACTCCCTCAGTCTTGTCTTACTTGGTCTTGTTTTATCCCTAGTTCCTTCAGTTGATCCCCCCTCCCCATGAAACAGCTTCACCTTCCTGAACTCTCATCACCTGGTCCCTGTCAGTGTACCTCTTTAAGCATGAACACATCTGTCCTGACCAGCACAGAGCACAATAGGAAGGTCGCATGGGCATATGGACACTACACAGTCAGTGCACACTAAGACTGCCCAAGGTCTGCAGCAGCCTCATCCTAACCATTACCTCGTACTGAGTTTGTGGCCAATTAAAACCACAGCTCTTTTTCACATGAACTTCTCTCAAGCTTGACTGCCCCCATACTGTACTTATACAATTGATTTTCCGAACCTAAGTGAAGGGCATCACATTTATCCCCATTAAGTCCCATTCTGTTGGTTTGGTCCCACATTAGAGGTTGGAGAGATCATTTTGAATCTCGTGTCTGTCATCTATCACAGTAGTCATCCCTCCTAGCTTTGTCTCATCTAGAAATTCAGGAAGCACGCCTTATGTCTTTTTTCAGGGCACTGATAAAAACAGCGAAATGTTGAAATGTCCAGGACCAAGGACAGAGCCAGAAGGTGCATATCAAGATCTATTTCTCTCCTCTCCCCCGTCCCCATCCTGGTCTCCAGTCCAGTCCATCAGCAATATGTTTTCCACAGCCAACCACTTCTCACCATCTCCAGTGTCACCATCCTAGTCCAAGACCCTGTATTCTCTTTATCAGGGTTATAGCATCAGCCTCCTTACAGTTCTCCCGGCTCTGTATTTATCTCCCTACAATTCATTCTCCACACAGCAACCAGAGTGATCTTTAAAAAGCAGAGGGGCTTCCCTGGTGGCACAGTGGTTAAGAATCCGTCTGCCAATGCAGGGGATGCGGATTCGAGCTCTGGTCCAGGAAGATCCCACATGCCGTGGAGCAACTAAGCCAGTGTGCCACAACTGCTGAGCATGAGCTCTGGAGCCCGCGAACCACAACTGCTGAAGCCCGTTCGCCTAGAGCCTGTGCTCCACAACAACAGAAGCCACCACAGCGAGAGGCCCGCGCACTGCAGCGAACAGTAGCCCCCACTTGCCGCAACTGGAGAAAGCCGATGCACAGTAACAAAGACCCAACGCAACCAAAAATAAATAAACAAATAAATTAAAAAAAAATAAAAAGCAGAAATCAGATCATACTACTCCCTTGCTTAAAACCCTCCAATAGCTCCCATTGCTCTTAGAATCAAATTCATCCTCCTTACCAAGACCTAAAGGTCATATACAATCTAGATGCACAGGCCTCCCCATCTCCTCTTGTACTGCTCTCTGACTCCTTCTCCAAGCTTCAGCTGCCCTAGCCATCTTTCTATTCTGCATACACACCAAATTCATTCCTTCTTCATGGCCTTAACTCCTCCTTAAATTCTCTTCCCCCCAGCTTTTGTGAGGTTGGCTTCTGTATCACTTATCTCAAATGTCACTTTTTCAGAAAGGCTGTTCTGACTTCCAGTAGCTGTTCCTTGCCTACCACAGTCTTGTCACTATCTACATACTACCTTGTATCATTTGCTTCATAGCATTTATCAGTAGTGAAAACTTATTTTTCTGTTACTGCCTGTTGCCCCCTACTAGGATGTAAACTTGATGAAAGTAGGGATGTTGTCTGCCTTGTTCAGTGCTTAACACTTAGTAGGCACTCAATTTATTTATTTCTTGGATGAATGAAAAATAGTGAGATTCACAGAATCAGGATAAGTCAAATATATTTGCTATGACTTCACTTGCATTAATAAAAATGGTCCTTGGTTCCATTCTTTCACCATTATTATCATCAACTTTGTAATTAATATTTTATGATGTCATCAAATAATCAAACTGAATTACTAACATTGAGTTAGGTCAGACAACAATTGGTAGTAAAAATGCATTATGTAAGATAACACAGACATGCTACTCAAAAACTATGTACTATGAGAGACGTCTCTGATGTTGGTACAGAATTAACATCTCGTATGTAGCTTGTGGTTACAGGATTAGATTGTTTTCATCATCAAAAGAGCCATTTATGAGGGCTCTGGCTCAGTCAGGTCAAATGTCTCTAACTCCTGTATTTATATATACTTATATATATTCCAATATAACATTAGGGGCAGGGATCATTCTGACTTCAAAATCTGAATTTTATTGACTTAGAATCCCATTACAATGCCTGTGTGAGACTTGATTTACAGTAGGAACTCCTACTGTTGACCCCGTGGCCAACACACTGAAGCCGGCTATAAAAGGGACTGGATGACCCATCAAGAGCCACTGAAGCCTGCACTAGCTCCCAGTGGCTTCTGTGGCCCAGTTACATGTCAGAAAGGTAGGATCATCCTTTTTATTGTGACAGCAATGCCCTCTGGTCTGTGCTTTGCCCTCTTCACACCCAAAAACCCCAGAATGAACTCTCTGGATTTGCATGTAAATTAAAAATGTGTTAAAGCAGTAATTCCTGGTCTAGCCACAGATCTGTGGGGAGAGAGCCTTGAGAGACAGGGAAGAGTTGGGGCAGGTCAGGAAACCAGGAGAGAAGGGAAAAGAGAATCGATACCCCACGCCGCTCTCCTTCCTTCTCAGAGGAATCTCAAGGAAAAGGCAAAGAAGATGTCATGGACAGGAAAGTTCTGTTTCCCTGCCGCAGTTTTCGTCCAGCTTCCTTCCACAGCTAAGAACCCCACCAATAGCAGTGTCGTCCTTCCATGAGCTGAAAGCTGCAGGGGTCTGTAACCCAGAGTTATCAAATCTGGACAAAGAAGGGACTTCCTACTGCCCAGAGCTGTCCCTGCTGCCCGACATGGAGTCCTCCTTGTAGGGCAGTTTCAGCTGTGGTCAGGAAATGTGCCCCAGACTCTTTTTTTCTTTGGGGAAAAAACAAAAACAAAACACAACTTTACTGTGACACAATTCACACACCAGAAAATTCACCCTTTTAAAGTGT
Organism: Lipotes vexillifer; assembly: GCF_000442215.2. NCBI lineage: Eukaryota > Metazoa > Chordata > Mammalia > Artiodactyla > Lipotidae > Lipotes > Lipotes vexillifer. The sequence continues at coordinate 338,463 of NW_006785876.1, forward strand.
ACAATTCAATGGTTTTTAGTCTAGTCACAGAATTGTGCAACCATCACCACAATCAATTTTAGGACATTTTCATCATCCCGAAAAGAAACCCCTTACCCTTTAACAGTCATCCCTTATTCCCCCAACACCCCCAGCCCCTGGAAACCAATAATCTACTTTGTGTTTCTAGGGATTTGCCAATTCTGGACATTGCATATACACGGATCATACAAATATGGTCTTTTGTGACTGGCTTCCTTCATGTAACAAAATTTTTCAAAGTTCACCCATGTTGCAGCATGGATCAGTACTTCATTCCTTTTTATTGCTAAATAATATTCCATGGATATACCACATTTTGCTTACCTATTCATCACTTCATCGACATTTGCATCGTTTCCAATTTGGGGCTATTATGACTAATGCTGTTATGAATACTCATGTACAAGTTTTCAAGTGGACATATGTTTTCATTTCTCTTGGGTAGATACCTGGGAGTGGAGTTTCTGGGTCCCATAATTTCTTTTTAATGATTATGCTGTCCATGAGTTTCTTTTTTTTTATAAGTTTAAAAAAATGTTTTATTAATTTTATTTTATTTTTATTTATTTTGGCTGCATTGGGTCTTTGTTGCTGCACGTGGGCTTTCTCTAGTTGTGGCGAGCGGGGGCTACTCTTCATTGCAGTGTGTGGGCTTTTCATTGTGGTGGCTTCTCTTGTTGCGGAGCACAGGCTCTAGGCATGCAGGCTTCAGTAACTGTGGCATGTGGGCTCAGTAGTTGTGGCTTGCAGGCTCTAGAGCGCAAGCTCAGTAGTTGTGGCGCACGGGCTTAGTTGCTCCGCAGCATGTGGGATCTTCCTAGGCCAGGGCTCGAACCTGTGTCGCCTGCATTGGCAGGCGGATTCTTAACCACTGCGCTGCCAGGGAAGCCCTATCCATGAGTTTCTTGCGTTCCAGTTGTGATTTTTAAGTTCTAGATTAGGAAACAGATGATCGGGATCATTCATGCACATTAACATGTACTGAGCTTCGACCAAGTGGCAGGAGTGTAGTAGTGAACAGACCAGATTCAGGTTCTCCCTCATCACTTAAGAAGAGGTTTGCAATTAAAATGGTTTCTTTTGAATCCTTTAAGTGGTTTTACCATCTAACCAGGCCTAAAATCCTCCCCTCCCTTGTCAAGTCTGTGAGTCTAGTTTCAGGATCCATCAAGGAAGAGCAGAAGGGCTTTCCCACATTTAGCCTGAGTTGGGGATTCTAGCTCTTCCAAGTTTAGCCTGGAGAGGTCAGGATAAGATTCAAAGAGGGGGTGCCACTGAGCTGGACATAAAGAATGACCTAGAATTCACCAGTCAGAGAAGGGGCAGTGGGTGGAGAGGGACAATAAAGACCAGCATTCCAGGTAGTGGCAGTGGCATATGGAAATGTCACAAAGATGAGAAAGCACAGACCATGTCCAGAGAACAAGTAGTAGCCCACAGCAGTGAAAGCAGAGTGGGAATACAGAAGCAATGAGAGGAGGTGGATATAAAGTTTGGGGTCAGACTGAAAGATCCTGCATGTCAGGCTGAGGCATCCGGATTGTGGGAAAGTGGGTGTATGAAAGCTCTGTTTCACAGTGGTAACTCTAGAGGTAGACTGGAAGACAGACTGGAGGTGGAGGGAGGAGACTGAGGAGAGACCACCTGAGAGTCAGTGAGAGGACAGAAGCAGACAGAATCGACTTAGACAATGGAGAGCATGGAGTTGAGTATGACTAGATGTTTCTAGGTGGCGGAATAGATGGATGTGAATACAGAAAAAGGCATTAGATTGTGTGGGTCATTGTGTGAAGCTGGTCATGGAGGATCCCCCAGCCCCTCTCGCCGGAAGTACAGAGCCCCACAGGCTGCCCTGTCCCTTGGTGATGGAGGCTCCCTTCATGGGCAAGAGTAAAGTGGAAAGCACCAGTGCTAGCTCTCCTGACTCGTTTCTACCAGAGCGCCTCAATCCTAGAGGAAACCAAAGAGATATTTTCCTTCACCATCTCTAAGAGACACAGAGACACATTAGTGGGGCTGGCAGAGTCTCTCCTTCCTAACATCAGTCATCCATGCATCTGGCAGGCATACCCCCTACCTCTCCTACCCCACGCTTTTTTTCCCTGAATGACGAAGTTCTTTTTTTTAACAATATATTTTTAATTGAATAAATATGACATGTAACATTGTGTAAGTTTAAGGTATATAGCATGTTACTTTGATGCATTTATACATTATAATATGATTGCCTTTATGGCAATGTTTATATTACATAACTATAGTGTAATAGTATTGTCTATATTCATTATACAGTGCATTGGATCTCTATGGCTTATTTACTACTCGTTACAAGTTTATACCCTTAAACACCATTAATCTTATCTCCCCACCCCAATCCCATCCCCTGGTAACCACCACTTTACTATCTGTTTTTTTTGTTTGTTTGTTTTCTACAGGTTTGACTTTTTTAGATTCCATGTCTTCTGAGTGAATCACACAGTACTTGTCTTTCTCTGACTTATCTTACTTAGCATAATGTGTTCAACATCCATCCACTTTGTCACAACTGGCAGAATATCCTCCTTTCTCATGACTGAATAATATTCCATTATGTACATGTACATCTTTTTTATCCACCAACTGACTAAGTTCTTAAGCCAGAGAACCTAACCTCTCTTACTGAAATCTGACTTTCTTATTTGTTTGTTAAGAGGCTGCTGAGAGTCTTGCCTCCCAAGAGCTTCCTGGGGAGGCCTATGATGTAAGAAATCCAACTTTCCAGGACACAGGAAAGAGTTCAGTGAATTCTCAACCTGAGCCTGGAAACAGGACAATGAGTAGGAATGTAGCACTGACTCTGTGCCTCAGTGCAGTGCGTGCTCACATTATTTGTTGAAAAAAGGCCCTTTTATAATTTCCAATGATTAGAGATACATAAATAGCTTCAGCTAGATGTATTCAGAAAACTCTGGGAGCCATCAGCAGCAGTTCAAAACAAGAGGCAGGCCTTCCCTGGTGGCACAGTGGTTGAGAGTCCGCCTGCCGATGCAGGGGACATGGGTTTGTGACCAGGTCTGGGAAGATCCCACATGCCGTGGAGTGGCTGGGCCCGTGAGCCATGGCCACTGAGCCTGTGCGTCCGGAGCCTGTGCTCCGCAATGGGAAAGGCCACAACAGTGAGAGGACTGCATACCGCAAAAAAACCAAAAAAACAAGAGGCAACCGCAGTCTTGCCTGCCTAGGCTAAGAATGCTAGAAGGATCAAGCAGCAAGGGACCATGAATAGAACAGGCCTCTTGCCCAATCTGAATCCTCCTAGCAGGAAAGGAGGGTGGAAACTAGAGGAGAACAGCCTCCAAACGTTTTCCTCATATTCCCCAAGAAACCAGAGATAAATAAAGATTCAACAGAAATGAGGTAAAAGATACAATAAAGATGTAGTGTAACATAAAGCTCTTCGCAGAAGGGTCCTGTCATTGGGCTTTTGAACTACAGTTCATTTAATGAGGTCTTTTTATTTTTTTTAATTAATTTTTTTAAAATTTTACTTATTTTTTTATACAGCAGGTTCTTATTAGTTATCCATTTTATACATATTAGTGTACACATGTCAATCCCAATCTTCCAGTTCATCACACCACCACACCCCCACCGCTTTCCCCCCTTGGTGTCCATACGTTTGTTCTCTACATCTGTGTCTCTATTTCTGCCCTGCAAACCGGTTCACCTGTACCATTTTTCTAGGTTCCAAATATATGCATTAACACACGATATGTTTTTCTCTTTCTGACTTCCTTCAACAGTCTCTAGATCCATCCACTTCTCTACAAATGACCCAATTTTGTTCCTTTTTATGGCTGAGTAATCCTCCACTGTATATATGTACCACATCTTTATCCATTCATCTGTCCATGGGCATCTAGGTTGCTTCCATGACCTGGCTATTGTAAATAGTGCTGTAATGAACATTGGGGTATGTGTGTCTTTTTGAGTTATGGTTTTCTCTGGGTATATGTCCAGTAGTGGGATTGCTGGGTCATATGGTAATTCTATTTTTAGTTTTTTTAAGGAATCTCCATACTGTTCTCCATAGTGGCTGTATCAATCTACATTCCCACCAACAGTGCAAGAGGGTTCCCATTTCTCCACACGCTCTCCAGCATTTGTTGTTTGTAGATTTTCTGATGATGCCCATTCGAACTGGTCTCATGAGGTGATACCTCATTGTAGTTTTGATTTGCATTTCTCTAATAATTAGTGATGTTGAGCAGCTTTTCACGTGCTTCTTGGCCATCTGTATGTCTTCTTTGGAGAAATGTCTATTTAGGTCTTCTGCCCATTTTTTAACTGGGTTGTTTGTTTTTTTAATATTGAGCTGCATGAGCTGTTTATATATTTTGGAGATTAATCCTTTGTCCATTGATTTGTTTGCAAATATTTTCTCCCATTCTGAGGGTTGTCTTCTCGTCTTGTTTGTAGTTTTCTTTGCTTGGCAAAAGCTTTTAAGTTTCATTAGGTCCCATTTGTTTATTTTTGATTTTATTTCCATTACTCTAGGAGGTGGGTCAAAAAAGATCTTGCTGTGATTTATGTCAGAGTATTCTTCTACGTTTTCCTCTAAGAGTTTTATAGTGTCCAGTCTTACATTTAGGTCTCTAATCCATTTTGAGTTTATTTTTGTGTATGGTGTTAGGGAGTGTTCTAATTTCATTCTTTTGCATGTAGCTGTCCAGTTTTCCCAGCACCACTTATGGAAGAGACTGTCTTTTCTCCATTGCAAATCCTTGCCTCCTTTGTCATAGATTAGTTGACCATAGGTGCATGGGTTTATCTCTGGACTTTCTATCCTGCTCCATTGATCTACATTTCTGTTTTTGTGGCAGCACCATATTATCTTGATTACTGTAGCTTTGTAGTATAGTCTGAAGTCAGGGAGTCTGATTCCTCCAGCTTGGTTTTTTTCCCTCAAGACTGCTTTGGCTATTCGGGGTCTTTTGTGTCTCCATACAAATTTTAAGATTTTTTGTTCTAGTTCTGGAAAAAAATACCATTGGTAATTTGATAGGGATTGCACTGAATCTGTAGATTGCTTTGGGCAGTATAGTCTTTTTCACAATATTGATTCTTCCAATCCAAGAACATGGTATATCTCTCCATCTGTTTGTATCATTAATTTCTTTCATCAGTGTCTTATAGTTTTCTGCATATAGGTCTTTTGTCTCCCTAGGTAGGTTTATTCTTAGGTATTTTATTCTTTTTCTTGCAATGGTAAATGGAAGTGTTTCCTTAATTTCTCTTTCAGATTTTTCAGCATTAGTGTATAAGAATGCAAGAGATTTCTGTGCATTAATTTTGTATCCTGCAACTTTACCAAATTCATTGATTAGCTCTAGTAGTTTTCTGGTAGCATCTTTAGGATTCTCTATGTATAGTATCATGTCATCTGCAAATAGTGACAGCTTTACTTCTTCTTTTCCAATTTGTATTCCTTTTATTTCTCTTTCTTCTCTGATTGCTGTGGCTAGGACTTCCAAAACTATGTTGAATAATAATGGTGAGAGTGGACATCCTTGTCTTGTTCCTGATCTTAGAGGAAATGCTTTCAGTTTTTCACCATTGAGAATGATGTTTGCTGTGGGTTTGTTGTATATGGCCTTTATTATGTTGAGGCAGGTTCCCTCTACGCCCACTTTCTGGCGAGTTTTTATCATAAATGGGTGTTGGATTTTGTCAAAAGCTTTCTCTGCATCTATTGAGATGATCACATGGTTTTTCTTCTTCAATTTGTTAATATGGTGTATCACACTGATTGATTTGTGTATACTGAAGAATTCTTGCATCCTTGGGATAAATCCCACTTGATCATGGTGTATGATACTTTTAATGTGTTGTTGGATTCTGTTTGCTAGTATTTTGTTGAGAATTTTTGCATCTATATTCATCAGTGATATTGGTCTGTAATTTTCTTTTTTTGTAGTATCTTTATCTGGTTTTGGTATCAGGGTGATGGTGGCTAATGAGGCCTTTTTAAATGAGTCTCTCTGGAGCATGGATTAGAATCACATAAAGAGGTCAGGCTTCCTCCTAAAGCTCAGGCTGAGCTCCGCCCATTCTAGCTAGCCCTTCCCAGGGGATGCTCTGCTCACCCTGGGAAACCAGCCTCTTCCTGAATCCACCCACTGAGGAGCTGGGCCAACTGGGTTTTTAATTCAAATTTTAGGCAGGATGGTCACACTTCCTTAGATGTGAGACCTCTTCTCTCCAGACCTGCAGGAGGGCTCAAGTTTTTGACTTTCAGGACAGAGAGCAAGAATTTGGTTTGGATTAGTCTAAATCTCTTTTTCCATTCTACCATAGTGATAACCTTTATCTAATTCACTGTAAGTCTGAACAATCTGTTACAATTCCATTAAAAAATAATAAATTGCCCCCAAAATATAACCACTCATTCATCCGAAAGTTCATTCATTCATTTGTATATGGATCATTTCTAAGCTCCTACCACATGCCACGCTCTCTACTGTTTTGGTGATTCAAAGACATAGTCCCTGACTCTTCAGGGGTCAGACAAACCTATAAATGTATCAGAAATCGTCTTTGCAGCACATATTGAATTTCTATGCCCACAGCATCCAGATTCTCCACATCAGCAGTGGGGTATTCTGGGAAGACCCCAAACCCCCCTTAACCCCATCCTGTTGCATCCAGCACAGCGCTAGGCAGAGAGCAAGGGCTGGATAAGAGCACACTACAGACTGTTTCAACAGGCCTCACTTTGCCTGCCCCAGCCTTTCAAATCTTACCTTTGGCAGGTAGAGTTAAACACAAAGCAACAGCCTTGCTACTAAATGACAAAAAAAGCACAATCCGAGGGTCGATGACCTTTGTATTCATTTAGACAACTCAACCTTTCTCAACCAGAGCAGTCATCCACCTTCTGCTGTGAACCTGAATTTGGCTGCCACATTTACATGCATAATGTACTGAAAAGCCTTCTTTATAATGTTTACTTCTATGTTTCTTCCAAATGAAATCACTGAAGGGCAAATCTGATTTTCAAATCAGTTTTAAAACATCTGCCTTCTAAAAACGTAAGAGTAAGGATAAGACTTTTAGATTACAGGCAAGGGCTGATTATTTTAACTGATACCACTGTATCCATGCTAAAAATACAATTATTAGGACATTTTTAATGCACACCCAACATTTAATGGATGTTAACGGTTCATTAGGAAAAGGCTTCCAGGCAGATATGTTCTCAGTGATTTTTGGAGTAAAAGGTGAACTTCCTGACCCTTCTTTCAACACCAACTCATCTGACCTGTGCTTCAGCACCTTTATTTGTTGTTCCACATGACTGTATTTCTTTCAAATATAATTTAACTATACATGTTACAGTCTCCATCTCCAGGAAGCTCAAAAGTATTTAATTCATTTCAGTTTGTTGTTATTATCATTTTTCCACTTTCCAATAAGACTATGTGAGATTGTAAGCTTTTCTCTAGAGATGGAGGTTGTTATGGCCATCTAGGCCCAGGTATATGACAGTAAATCCTGGTGTCCAGACCTAAGGAGATGCAGAGAAGCAGCTACAGGGGTTGATTCTACCTCATATGTAAGAGTTAAAAGCTTACACACATATGTTTCGTATGTATAGCACACACGTATGTTGGTATCTCTATATCTGTCCAAACAATACACTATCCAGTAGAACTTTAGAACAACGGTACATAAATATTAGAAGGAACTTTAGAAAAGTATGATGGATTTTATGTTTTACATAACTGTTTCACGTTTTTATTGATAATATAACAATAAACTGTACTATTTTAATAAAAACAGCCCTGGGAGTCCAGCACTAAGCCTCGTTTTAGGAGTGGTGTTTTACAGCTGTAGAGACAGAGGTACAGGGAGAGTGAAGGGCTTGCTGAAGGATGCTCAGCCAATCAGTGACAGAATCGAGGCTGAGAGCCAGGCTTCCTGGTTTCTAGTCCAGGGATTTAAATTTTGCCTGTTTTACTTCACTCATGTGCAGTTAATGTTGCCATACTACATACTTTTCTTTCTGATGGCAAGATACTGGTAAATATTTCAAGGACATAATCACTAATATAAAGGCTGAGCTTGAAACCATTTTACATTTACAACAAACAATTCCAACACGGGCTTTCACTTCCATGCCTGTTCCATGCCCCAACTTTCCTTGGGGGTGGGGCAGTCAGCTGGGGCAGCCACACTGCAAGCGTCAGCCCACTCCTATGGGCTCTTGAACTTTGTGGTCAGGTGGACTTTTGCCTGGCATAGCACCAACCTCATAGTAGGAACAGTTGACCTTTGAACAATGTGGGTGTGAACTGCAAGGGTCCACTTATACGTGGATATTTTTCAATAGTAAATACCATAGCATGACACGGTCCGGGGTTCGTTGAATACACGGATGTGTAGGAACTGTGGGTACAGAGGGCTGACTATAAGTTATTTGTGGATCAACCCCCATGTTGTTCAAGGGTCAACTGCACTTCATAAAATGGGTTGAAGGATAAAGGTCTGCACAAGCTTCCAGCAGGTAGATACTGTACTCTCCTGTCAGTACAGAAGGAGTCTTGAAAAAAGGCAGGCGGGCCTGGAGGATCAGAGCAAGGGCTGAAGTGAAGCCAGGGGTGGCCGCATTTCCCCACCCCAGATCTCTTAGAACAAACCTTCAGGATTTCTGTGCAAATGCAAATGCAGCTCCAAAGAGAGAACTGCTTCTGAAATCTGAGCCTTGGGAGGAGGGCTCAGGTTCCACTGCAAAGAACTTCGTTTGGCTCCCAGGAACACTGGCTGAAGTGTAACAACTGAGGTCACTACACTTCAAGGTTTAAGATGAAGAGGTCAGTGACAAAGTTGAGCTTGACGTGCTCATCTTAGCGGCAAATGGCCCCAGACCTATGGTGCGCACCAGATGGACAAGGTCATGGGAGATCAAGTAGAAATCAGGTAAGGAAAAAACCACGATAACAAAGATGTTTGTAAACCCGTGCTTCCTAATTTTTCAAAATGCCTGCTTTATCCAAAGATTTTCATATGTGAGTATTCATTTGACACTTAGACCTTCCCGTTTTGTGTGCGCCTCGGATCTCTCTGGCACTCTGGCAGTCTGGCGAAGCTTATGAACCCCTTCTTAGAATGGTTTCAAATGCATAAAACAAACCACACAAGGAAACCAATGATATTGATATGCAGTGCTGCCCACAGACCCCTTGGGCAAAATGACACTGAAAGATCCCTGCCCTGAGGGAAAAGCGCAGGCAGGCCTCAGCACTTGGCATAACGGTGCTACATGGGGCCCGAGACTCTGGATCTCTTTATAAGCTAGAATTCTCATTTCTCAAGAAGACGTAAGTTAGACATTCTTAAAGGAAAGGCATGCCTCATTTAAGAAATAATAACTATGACAACGGCTTTCACATTGCTTCCCTACA
>NW_006785876.1:348112-360179 GCF_000442215.2 Lipotes vexillifer
CCCTACACCCTTTTCCCCATTCGCTCTCCATTATGTGATTTTCCTCCTCAGCTCCCTTTCCAAACAGCATAGAGACCAGGAATTGGCAACAGTGTTACAAATTTTAGGTTCTCTCTTTGAAAATATAATCCTGAGTTTTCCATAGCTTTCCCCCCATTACTTTACTTTTCACTGTACTAAAATTAACAAATCATGTGATGTATACATTTCTAAAGGAGAACACTCGTCTGTGACATCATTTCAAACAACTTGGGAAGCTATGCCCAAACCTGAAAGCCAAATACCCAACATCCTAACAGAAGCTAAACAGTAACATTCAAATCAAATGTAGGGCAAACCACTCCTGCTTTGAAGTAAAGACCCTCATTCTGATCATGACTGACTGCCAACACACAATGTTCAATCTGCACCGGGGTGGGTCTCCGTGTAAAATTCCTAAGTGGAAGGATCACAAGACTATAAATTCTAATTTAATTATACCGATCTAAGTAAACCCCAAAGACAACCTGCTGGGCTAGATATCAAATCCCAGGAAACAACTGGAAAATGTGGGCACCAGTGATACCACAACTCCAGAGATTTCAGTAGAGAATGGTTTGTTCTATTGGTGTTTGATTAAAAGTCTGCTCCCACCCGAGTCAGAGCATTTATGTGCAGAGTTGATTCAGCTCCACATGCAGGGTAGCCTTTCAGTGGAAGGCCCTGAGGGAGGGAAAACACAAAACAATAGCTCCCCAGACTCCAGAGCCATTGAGATGGTGTATCTGGATTCAGATCTGAGAAGCAAAGGGCTACAAGAGTATAGAGGTACCAAATGGGAGAGAAGCACTTTTTCTGAGCGCCGCTGGAAATGCTGGCGTCTGTAAGAAGCCAGGTCCCTGCCCAAGCACACATCTCCCACAACTTGCCGATCACCATCCTAACTCTGTAAAAGTGTGACTTGTTTGTTTTTCAGTTCTAATAAACTTTCTTCATAAACTGCACACTAATTCTTCTGTGATTTGAATGAATTTTTAAGCAGACACGGGAAACAAAGAATTATTCAACCTCAGTTTGCTTTTTAGGTGACACTTGGAAAGAGTCAGCTGATAGGAGTGTCTTTTTTGATGTGTATGTTGTTTCTGAACTAGACTACAGGCAAGTGGTCTATCTTCTCTTTTCTTTATAACCCCATAAAGAGCTCTGCACACAGAGAGGATCAGTCATTCTAATGAACATATCCAACTTTTTGTGCCAAAAAGGCACAATCATTTTTTAAGTGAGGTCAGCTCAAGCAAATTTTGCATCTTATTTGCCACTGTTCACTGATATCCTAGTTTTAGCAAGTCAGACACACCGAAGTCCCAGGCAAGAAATCTGCAGGAAGGCCAGCTCTGTGACAGATAAAAGGTAGTGCCCAGTGATCATGGAAGTACCAAGGTTCCCATCAAAATGATTCATAAGACTTGTGATATCACAAAACCAACAGCTGCTGGTCTCGCTCAAGCCATCTGATAGGGGTAAATGGTTACCAAGAGGCCTACAGAAATAAATGAATGAATAGATAATGCCAGCTGTATCTCAGAAAGGGAGAAGACAGTCTGATGAAAAAGCAGTCTTAATTTATTACAGAAAAACACTGAATTTTACTGTGTTCTGAGCATCAAGGGAAAGTCAAGGGATGACCTAAAATGGAGGTAAGAAGGTTTACAATGTAAAGCTGTGTCCATTTCTTTTCTAAAAGTATTTCCCAATGATTAAAAAAAAGAAATCAGAGCAAGAACTCCAACCAATCTGGACAGTGTGTGACTCGGGCGAGAAGAGTACACAGCATAACGGCCTTCCTTCCTCTCTCTAGGAAGGGCACCGAAGTCACCTAGGGGGAGCTCACCTTATACTTAAGATATAATCTCTTACAGGAAATTTAAAACAATAACTTGAGACGTGGCAGCTTTATCATCCAAGCTACTGGGCTAAGCTTCAAGCTACTAATCCCTTGAGGAAGAGCACAGCCAGGAGACAGCTAAAACAAGCTTAAGAATGTATATAGTCATTTTATTATAAATGGCTACTTCAGACCATTTTATTTGACTTTGACTTTTTAAAGGCAAGATTAGCTATTACACATTTTGGACACACTTGGAAAATAACTTGTCAATCTAGCTTGTGAAAAAAGATGCCTCTGGAAATTCATCATATGGTGAGGGGGCAAAAAACCACTCACATTTTGGCTATCACTAAAAGCCAAGCAGAAAACTCCTGTTATCAAGGATAAGTGGAAAATTACTACTTATTATATGGTATTACACAGTTTACAGAAACTGCAAGTGCTCATTACAAACTGAACATCACACTTATCATCAGAGAGGGCAGCCAGAGCACTGGCACAGGCATGCAACAAAACATGCTCAATTTGCTCTGCCTCCCTATGACTGAAGTTATTGTTTCCAGTACAAAGGTAACAAAGAAGTGGATGGGCTGAGTGTGCAGGCTGCAATTCTGCCATCTCCAGGAAGATCTTCTCTGCTCAAAGGCACACTTGAACTTCCCTCTAGCAGGATGAAGGGAGGACGAGTGATCTTTATTTATCCACCAAGGCCAAGCTCACTCCCATCTATGTAGCATGTGTTTCCAGATTTAGCATGCTGCTTGCTCCCATAAATGTCACCCCTACTGATTCACTCAGAGAAGATTTGGTCTAGCTAAGTATGTCAGAATCCACAAATGCCTCTATTTACATTTGGATCAAGGCCCCTCAGTTACTACTGGTCCCGAGCTGACTGGGAAAGCGTAGCTGACAAGCCCATGAGAGGAGGGAAGCACCCAACACAGTGCCTGACCTAGAGCAGTGGCAAAAATATGTCTACTAAGTTATGGATGGATCAATAACATGTTTTTGAGTTAACATGGGCCTCTGTCCCACGAATTGCGGGTTTTAGCAGGGCAATGATTCAATATGAGTTGAATGATAATCTTACCTAAGGAAGCAACTTAAGGAAATATGCCCAAGAAAATCAGTTGTTCCATCCACAAATATGAATGGCTTAGAAGACTGTGCCCTGTCCTCCCTTCTCATCTCCTCAGAAATTTATAAAGGTAATTAATATTAATGTAAGAATATGATATTAATGCAATGTGAAAGTATAAATTTGAAAACCAGACTAGAAATCCCAAATTGAATGAATTTGTAATTGTAGGTCACAGCACATGCCATGTCTTACTAAAAACTTGATTACTAGACGTTACTGTGGCTCTCTGTCCTCGCAGCGCAATACAGCCACATATCTGAGCATTTGAGGTCTTCAATTAATCTACCTGAAGTACCTATGAACAGGCAGAGGCTGTGATACAGGGGCTCACTGGTACTGTGAGAACATGAACTTTGGAATCATATTCTCTTGTTAGTTTAAACCTGGGATCTCAACATTAGATTAGTATAGGTTTGGATTTTTATTTTAATTAGGAAAAATGAATTGAAGAGTTTCAGAAATGTGAAACAAATAGCCAACCTTCCATGAGCCCCTCCTTCTCCCACCCCCAGCACACCCTAGAGAAAAGACTATACATTTCAAAGCTCCAGCAGTCTGAATTTCTATTAAGCCTATATATCCATTGCCAAATCCTACGGAGAATTCAGTAACTCCCTAGAGAATTAGGAAGGTAACAAGAACAATATAAACAAGTTACTTGCATCTGACACCAGCAGTACCAACATGTCTGCCCTCCTTTGCCTGAGCATCCCCCCCGCACACGAACTGGAGATGAGGAAGCAAGGGATATTATCCAGAGTTTTTCACCAGAGGAAAACCATGAACATTCTGGGACAAATTTAATTGCAACTCTGCCTGGAGGTAGAAGGACGAACAAGGTGACAACTCGCCACTCCTTCCTGGTCAAGACTGTACAGCCACGTCACTAAGAGCACAAACATTCTTTTGCTCAGTTTAGGTTTTTTTACGTGGGCTCTGGACTGTTGCATAAATTTGGATACAGAGGTGAAAAGTGTATGAGCAGAAAGCACTCACTAACTCCTTCCAAAACATCTGGTAAATGTGTGCAATTCCAGATGATCACCACTCTAAAACTACGCTTTAACACTTCGTAAGAAATGTGTATTACTGACAACTCAGTACATAATTTACAACCACCATGGTGAAATTCACTTACATTCCATGTCAAGGGATCATGAAAAGAAAATGTCAACTGTGGGGAAAATATGCTTCATGGATCTTGGCTTAAAACAGAGGAAAAACACACATGCAAGTCTCTTTTGGTAGAAGGAAACAGTCTAATAAATGGCTTAATGAACAATGTAATGATTTTTTTTTAAAGTAGGCAATAGGAAGAAAAAGGGAAGGAAAACAGAGGCTAATAACTCTAAACCTGGATAATGAAGACCTAGGTAATCTGGTTTAGAGACTATACTTTTAAAATCAAGTTTTAAAGTATGAATTATGATACAAGTGCTCATTACAAACATTAGATTAAACATTAATAAGCTGGTCAAATTAATACTGTGTGGAGGAAGTCGTAGTGATAGCAAGGTAGGAAATTATATGAAAATGTAAGTGGATTTCTTTGTAATCTATAGTCCTCATCATACCTTCTTGAAGATGAGTCTATTTCTGACTTGTATGTCTATCTGATTTTCAAATCTGAAGCTCATAGGTCCCTTTGGTCGGGAAATTACCAGTTTTCCCAGCTACCATGTACGCCAGTAGTAGGTGGGTAGGCTCACATGCTTTTTTCCAGAAAAATTTCCCTAACCCCATGCCACTTTCTGACCATGTCTATATTCTTACAGCCCTTATATGTCTGTTTTTTACTATGGTCTTATAGGCCACACAAAATTCTGGGAAAAGAGGACTCAGAATCAGGAGATCTGGACCCTTTCATTAGATGAGGACTTGGGAAAGGCAAGTGTAAACTGAGAGGCTTGTGTCAACTGAGAGGCTTGGACTATGTGTAAACTGAGAGGCTCATGTGTAAACTGAGAGGCTTGGACTATGATTTCCAAGGTACTTTGAGTCACAATATTTTATGATTACAGGATCTTGTTTTATATTTTACATTCTCTCTGTGTGTGTGTGTGTGTGTCGCGATGGCTCCCCAACATTCAGAAGTTGTATAGAGTCTGTAAGTTCCTTCAGAGGAGAAATGTCTTCCTGGTTCCTCAGTATTTTCCTTTACAAGGTAGCCTCTACCTACTAGGGTCACTCAACAAATATGACTCAATCAAAGTTGGTCGGGCTACGGACTTGATGACAGACCTATGAACTACTGCAGAGGCTACTCTGAGAAAATCTGGCCCTGTACTTCCGTGGGCGGTAGGGGGGATGCCATTGCACCTTGAAAAATGGCGAGATTTTCAGAAAGCAAACTTCCTCCCAGCCTAGCCCCTTATTTCCTCCCTTCTCTGAAACAGATCTAAGAAAAAGTGAATGTTATCAACTTAGATGTAAACAAGTTACAGTGGGCATTCAGCTAATGGAGCAGTTACTTGCATTCGGGAGGAGAAAGATCAAGGAAGAACTCACAGAGCATTTCTAGCTGGGTCTTGAAGGGAAGAGAGGATGGGTAGAGACATGAAGATCAGCCAGCGGAAATAAAGATAATTAGCTGATCTAAAACACTGACTTATTTGGCAATAGTAATTGGACCAGACTGAAAGTTAAGTAGGATACCTGTAAAGACAGAATTAAAGAGATAAAGGTTAGAAAGTTTGGCAAGAGTCAGAGAGATATGGTAATTATATATTTGAAATCTGGGCATGAGGTCTAACAGCAGGACAGAATATTTGAAAACAAGAAGTTTGGGGAAAGCTGGTCATACAGAAATAGAAGATGACCCAGGCAAGGACCTGAGGCTTTTCTCAGGCACTGGAGGTGCCTGTACAGGGGAATAAGGAATCACAGCCAGATGAACCCAGCAACAGTGTTCCAGACACCGGAACAGCAATGGATGCAGAGTATAGATTGAGGGAAGTCCACTCGAGGCCACTATAATATTCTGGGAGAGAGGTATGAAGGTCTGAATTAAGATGGAGGCAACATAGGGAATAGAATAAAGGAAGACATGGTGTAAAACAAAAGACATGGTACTTGACTGGCTGTGGAAGGCGAAGAAGAAAGAATCAAAGGGGTAAGAGATGCCCTGGAGAAGTTGTACTACCACCAACATGAGCAGGGACATCAAGAGAGGGGCTGCTTTATGGGGAAAAATGATGATGAGCCTAGGTTTAGACAAACTGAGTTTGAGAAGCCATTCTAGAAGGGGCCAACATTTAATAGAAAATATGAATGGAAAAGACCCCTGAAGCCAAGAAAATAAATCAGTAAAGGAAGAGTGCCCTTTTAGCTCTAAAAATGAATTCTATGTGCATGCTGGTCACCTGAATTCACAGGAACACTTTCCCTCATCCTTTCTTTTTTTTAACCTAGGAAGAAAACACCAGCCTCTTAGCACTCTGGGATTCAGCTGAGTCAGCGTTAATCGTGGCATGATTAACAAGACAGCACTTCTCATTCCAACCCAGGACAAACTGAGGCAGGTCATTCTAAGAAGATATGGTCAAAACTACACTGACTTTCCTTCCTGCTGCGTTTGTTCACTGACCAACAAATAGGCTCTGCTTTCCTTTTTTGCAGATCACATGCTGACCATTCATTTTAATAAATGGATTTCTATGACAACTGTTATTCTGGTGTCTTTAGGTGCCCAGTTTGCTTGCCTACTCAGGGTTATGTGACTCTGACTAGAGGCCCAGGGGAGGGGGGCAGACTGCATTGTATTATTGGCAATGCCTATATCAGGAAAGGGGTTAATCAAGGGTTGGTCATGGTAAGGGGTGGGCGGGTGCCTCCCAAGCACCTCTCTGGACTCTCTGAAAGCCATCCTAAAACCACGGGAGGGATCCAGAGCTTCAGGATCCCAGAGTCAGACCTGTTCTGTGGAACAAACTCTAACCCTGCTGGGAGAGGCACACGGAGTGCCTTACCAAGTGGTTTAGAGTTCCACCTCAGAGATTAAGGCCAGTTTTTTTTGTTTGTTTGTTTTTAATTTTTTAACCTTTTACTCTGAAAATCCAGAGAAACAACTGAGACATAATAACCTTTCAAATTTGGGATTTTAAATCAAATCAATTTCCAAAGTAAAAGGGACACAGCTGGCAAACAGTTTTTAAAGCACTCAGCTCCTCCATAAAGAAAAACTTAACTCTCTCTGTGAGTGTTTAAAAATAAAAGTAATGGACTTTCAGCCAGTAACCAATCTCAAGTGATAAACTGTTACTGGGGGATCTAAGTCATTAACTTGAGGGGCAAGGATAGATGGTGGAGAGCAGTGAAAACTAAACTCTGGAAATAACTGAAGCTGTGGAATAAGGCTATAAATGAATCAAGGATGACAGATCAATAATGGATTAATAACAGGATGCTGGGAAGACACATTTCTAGTCTACAAGGACTAGACTATCGGGACTATCGGGGCAACAAGCAACTTTTATTTTCTCCCACAAACTCTTCCTTGTTCTATGTGACAGCATCTGAGCTGGGATGGACAGAGGTCCTGATTGAGCCCTGTTGATGACAAGAGCTCCAGACAGGAGGACAAAAGAAACCAACACGCATGCATGATTGGAGACAGAGTGGTAGCACTCATCCATTCATTCATTCAAACAATACACGTGCTAGGTCCTTGCTAGGCGACCATGGCTAAGAGTGAGTGAAACAGACCAAATCCCTGCTCTGATGGTGCTTACATTCTATAGGGGAAGAACAACAGTAATTTAATAACCTTGCTAAGCAAAGTGTCAGTGCAAACTGTAGTATCAGCTGCAAAGGAAAGGAGCTCGGTTCTCTGAGAGGGAATATCAAACAATGATCGCCACAGGTGGTCAGGGCAGACTTCCTGAGAAAGTGGACTTGAGCTGAGAACAAAAGGATAATAAGGGTTAACCAGACAAAGGGCAGGGGTGTGGGCTCCAGAGAGAGGCCATGGCATGTGCAAAGGCTCTGTGGGAGGACAAAGTATGACATGTGGTGGGATGTGAGAGGAAGCTAGGCTGATGTGAACATGGGGAGCACAGGGAGGGTGATGCAGAATAAGTCTGGAGAGGCAGGAGTGGGGCAGGTTGTGTAGGCCCATGAAGAATCATGGCCTTTATCCAGAACACAATGGGAAGCCAATTAAGGGTTCTAAGCAGATATAGTACAAGAGTTGTGCTTGAAAAATGCCACTCTGGCTACAGTGAGGTAAACTTGAGGGAGCGTACAGAGAGAATGTCGAGGGGTCAGTTAGCAGAGCAGAGGAGAGAGGAGACAGATGATGCTAGCTGGACTAGGTGGTCTTGACTTATCTTTTTCATCTGGACTATAATATTAATATGAAAGCTATTTCCATAAAAAAGAAAAATCTTTCTGACTACGTACATTTTAAGTGTACTCACACAGCTCACTGAGAAAGTTTTATTGAGGCATGCCTCATTTTTTTTTTTTTAAATAATAGGCATGGAAAAATTATTATCCTCACAGAATAACATGGCTTCTGGGTTAAGCAAGGAAGAGGGAAAAGAGCTCTCAGCTTTTCTCTCCTGATCATTGGCTATCCAAGGGGACTTCATTTCCTTCCAGAGCCGTCACCTGTCAAATGTTCTGGGTGGGGAGAAGCCTCTCCACTGGTGGTCCACAGAACCTGCCAATAGCTCTAAACTTACAACTCAGTTCACACACTTAGCATCAAAATCTACTTTCCATGTGGCTTCCAACACAGGGGTAAACTTTTCCTTAAAAAGTTTCTGTAATACAAAAGGTAAATCCCTTCTCTAGACATGCAAGGATAAGTGACTGACTCCCTTTTGATGTTTTTTATTCCAAAATATTCATCTACTCCAGCTACTTCATAACCCCATAAACAAAAGTATGATTAACAAGTGTTTCCTAGTCTGGTCTAACAGATAGATGCCTTCCACAAGGCAGGCTCTGATACCTCATCATTAACACAGGGGTCTGCCTAGTACCAGACTTTATCCTCTGTGTTTTATCTGAATTCTGTTATTTTTTTTTCATTTTTTTTGCCATTCCTCTTACAGATACATGTTTCTCTATCATTCAAGCTCTAAAACTCCTGACAAAATTAACACCAATGTTTGCCCTTTAAAAAAAAACACACAGGAAAGAACATGACTAGCTTTTTTCATTACTGTCAAATGCTGTGTAGAGAAATGGAATTAAGTATGAAAAGAGAAAAATAAAATCTCCATCGAACATTTTAAAAGTGACAATTACATAACCAGAGCCCATTAACTGGCTCACACTTCAAGAAGGAGCAGCAAGCACACCCCTCCAACTGCTCAGGGAAGGGGATCTGAGGAGGGCAGCCCACCCATTACCACAGTAGACTCACAAAAAATGGTAATATTTCAATACAGGACCTATGCAACAGCCAAGATCTGCAATCCCATCCTGGAAACTAAAACTTGACACTAAACAGGAACTTCTCATCAGCGGGCTCAATGGTGAAGTTATTTTCTCCATTAAATCCCACTTTCTTTCTGTTGCATCACATTAGTGACCCCAAGCCCTCTACACACAACCCCAGCTCACATGATTAGCAGTGAACTCCTGGAACCAACCCAAGATTTTCGTTTTGTTAAGTGCCAGCCTAAGAAACAAAGCTGGTGGAAAGGAAGCCTTTTCCAACTTTATCACTAACAATGGCAAAGAAGATGCAGCAAGGTAAATAAACAGTCTAGGTTTAAATGTCCCGTTTTTCAATCTTGCTACACTTTGGCAGAGTTTACTGAGGCTGTGACTCTCCACCTTTAATTTATCCCCTTGTCCTCAACCACTGCAGCACTCAGAGAAAGAAACATGACTTCTCATTCTAAGATTCCTAGTGAATAAATAGAAACAGACCCCAGAACAGAATGTTGCCCCTCCCCAGGACTAAATGACAGAACATTCAGCAAAGGGGACACACTGCTTCTCAGATAGGAATACTGTCAGGCTGAAGTACAGGGAGCAGACGAGCTTTTCCAGGTGACATAGAGACTGTCAAAGTGCTTCTCAGGGAAGGCCCAGGGGAGAAACTTTCTAAAGTTAGGATGCTATAGAAATTGCCTGATCCATGGTAGTGTTCCACGGTCTCAAGTAGGCCAGGCCCCTCTGTGTGGGGAAACCCAAGAGGAAATGGTCTTCTGAAGTCCTGGGGAAAGACGAAAGGAAGAAGTACTCTTGGAGAACTGGGCTCTGAGAGGCCCAAGGGCAGAAGCATAAGGAAAATGTGGCTCAGGTGTCCTTTTCAGGGAAGCACTTGTGCTTAGGGTAAGTGACTTCAAGGTTCTGAAAAGCTACTAGGATATTGCTATGTACAGCACTTACTTAATTAATTTATTGCTGACAGTAAATAAACCATGCCACTCTGCCAGCATATGCTACTCAAATAATGTCAAGAACAAATCTCTACAAGACATTTATGGCAGCAGCTAGAAAAAAACTCTTTTTCAAATAAAGTTTTCCTTTTGATTTTAAAAGAAGTCCATGTAAATTGGTCAAAAATGTAGGAAACTAGAAATAATTTCCCTAATCCCAATATACAAAGTCAACCATTATTAACATTTTGGCATATTTCCTTCTGGCTTTCTTCTTCCATTGTTTTGTTTCCTACTTGTGATTATAATTCTATAATTTTGTATCCTGTTTAAAAAATCTTGTATAAGTATTTTAAGTTATTAAAAACTCTGTTTCTTTTGTTTTTTCGGTTTTTCTTGGCCATGCCACATGGCTTATGGGATTTTAGTTCCCTAACCAGGGATCGAACCCGGGCCCGAGAGCTCGGAGTCCTAACCACTGGACTGCCAGGGAATTCCCTAAAAACTCTTTACAACATCATTTTAATGACCACTTAGGCTAGGGAAGAAAACTTACTCAAAAGGAAATCTGGTTAGTATATCTGGCAGACAGATGGACAGTCTGTGAGAAAATCAGCCTAAAATCTAGAGACACTAGATAGTTCCAGACTAGGACCACAGAAATCTCAAGTGGAAAAAGAAAATCTTCAGTATTACCCAATTTTTTATATCTAATTTTTTATATTTGCCAAAATGTTTGCCAAGGTGGCACAGTCTTGGACAGATGATGGCCTACATCACTAACACTCTGGCAGACAGAATTATTAGTCAATGGAACCAAGACAAAGTGAAGAAACAGTTAAAAAATGAACATGTAGGAGGTCAATATGTAAGGAGCACATGCTGGCAGGAAACAAGACAGCTGCATAACACAGGAGAAATGCAGCCAGGCACAAGGAAGGAAAGGGAAAGGACGTGGGGTCACTGGGGAGTATCAACAGCCCATGCAGTAGAGCTTCTGGGACTGCAAGTTCAAGATGGCCAACATTATAGGCACATTTACCTTGCTCCCTTCCTGGAAACCAGTGAGGTGACATCAAAGAAGTACAAAGGAGACACCTTCATAATAGTGTTGCAAACTCAAAAGAAGGCTATTAGCAAATCAAGATTTTGTTGAATTTCTAGAAAACGGTAGGTGGATGAAACGTTATTCATAAATCTGAGGGGAATTGGGCAGATTTCCATATAATAGCAAACTGAGCAGGATGGAAGAAAAATGACCCACATCCAGCCATACCAGTGTGAAATTTAAGACCTCCAAGGATGAAGAGAAGATCCTAAAGGCTTCTATAGGGAAAAATAAATTACTACAAAGAATAAGAATCTGATTATATCAGATTTCTCATCAGCAACATTAGATGATAGATGGCAATAAATCCAAGCTTTCAAAATTCTGAAGGAACTGAACTCTATACCCAGTTAAACTATGATTCAAGTATGCAAGTATTCTGAAAATTTGCCTTCCACATACCCTTTCTGAAGAAATTACCTATAGATTTACTCTGTGCAATGCTCATAAGGGATCTTCTTAACTAAGACCCAATCAAGTCATATTTGGTTTCAAATTCACCCAGGAGAGAGAAGAGAAAAGACAGTGTGCCACCAGGGTAGCAGCAGGCATTCCTCCTCAGGGGGAGTCCTTGTAGCTGTCCATACAAATGTACAGGAGTTATTCCTGCT
>NW_006785876.1:360203-436487 GCF_000442215.2 Lipotes vexillifer
ATGTACAGTAGTTATTCCTGCTGGCATGCAAGTGACACAGCTCAGGTGAGTGTATAGACTTACTCTGGGCAGGTGTGGGCCTCTCTGGTCTAGAAGCCTTATATTTCAAATTGAAAATAATATCTCTTGTAATAGTTCCATAAACACAGATCCCAGAACTTTCATGAGGGACATGTCTAGTCACAAGTCATCACACTCAGGAAACCCAAAGCTATGACTTCCAACCAGATATTAAAAGTCCTCCTAGCCAGATGCAACTGACCAATCAGGGGTGATTTTTATCATAAGCAATGTTGCCTAATAACCCAGCTGACATTCCATTTCGATCAGATTTTCAGGGGAAGAGATCTAGAAAGGTAACTGGGCCAAAGGACAATATCTCCTGCAAAGGAAAAAGGGTTTTATTACCCCTTTACTCAAATTCTACAAAAAGATCACAGCTGTAGAGTAGGCCTAGGAAGCAGTCTGTTCAAAAATTAACCAATGATGGGATGTAAACTGCTTCAGCCACTGTGGAAAACAGTATGGAGTTTTCTCAAAAAACTAAAGATAGAACTACCATATGACACAGCAATTCCACTCCTGGGTATATATCCGAAAAAAACAAAGCCACTAATTCGAAATGATACATGCACCCCAATGTTCATAGCAGCATTATTTATAATTGCCAAGATATGGAAGCAACCTAAGTGTCCATCAACAGAAGAATGATAAAGAAGCTGTGATACACACACACACACACACACACACACACACACACACTGGAGTACTACTCAGCCATAAAAAGGATGAAATCTTGCCATTTGCAACAATATGGATGGACTTGGAGGATATTATGCTAAGTGAAATAAGTCAGACAGAGAAAGACAAATACCGTAAGATATCACTTATATGTGGAATCTAAAAAATACAACAAACTAGTGAAAGAAAAAAAAAGACTCAAAGATATAGAGAAGAGGGACTTCCCTGGTGGTGCAGTGGTTAAGAATCCTCCTGCCAGTACAGGGGACACGGGTTTGATCCCTGGTCTGGGAAGATCCCACATGCTGTGGAGCAACTAAGCCCATGCGCCACAACTACTGAAGCCTGCACACTCCAGGGCTGTGTACTGCAACTACTGAAGCCCGCGCACCTAGAGCCTGTGCTCTGCAACAAGAGAAGCCACCTCAGTGAGAAGCCCGTGCACTGCAACAGAATAGCCCCCACTCACCACAACTACAGAAAGCCCGTGTGTAGCAATGAAGACCCAACGCAGCCAAAAAATAAAAAAAAAATTTTTAAATAATAATAAAGAAAAAAGATACAGAGAACTAACTAGTCATTACCAGTTGGGAGGGGAGGAGGGACCATATAGGGGTAGGGAACTAAGAGGTACAAACTATTATGTGTAAGATAAGCTGCAAGGATATACTGTACAACACAGGGAATATAGCCAATATTTTATAACTACAAATAGAGTATAACCTTTAGAAACTGTGAATCACTATATTGTACACCTGTAACTTATGTAATATTGTACATCAACTATACGTCAATTTAAAAAAAGGGGGAAAAAATTAACCAGCGAACGAAAGTATGCTTCAGAACTTCTGTAACAGGAAAAAGAGGCAAAATTAGGAACTCCAGGAAGACAAAAAGCTGGCTAATATGAAGCTAGTTATTTATCATTTGTGGAATACTTCTGAGCACTTGTAAGAAAATTGAATCTGTGATCTGAACACAGTACAATTCTTCCAAGAGGGGCACAAGTTCAGTGACGTTGAACAGCATTTCCCTCACTACAGAGCCAATGAATTACTAGATCTGTAGGGAGCAATGTTTATATAATCATAATATTATAATGAGTTCTTAGTGGTTTTCCCTTTTCAGGATCAGTTTATACCCAACACACGGAAGATTTAAATAAATCAAAAAAACAAAAAATAATATCATAAATCTTCACCATGTCAATGAGGTGGGACAGCTAACAGATGAGGAGAGACAGAGGGAAATGTAGGGGTGGTAATTTCTTCACTAACATAGTAGGGAGTCAAGATACACTATCCACAATTGATGGATCAAAAAATAGAGGTTTAAATACATTGTTTAATTTTAAAAGGTAAGTAATAGTAGAACTAAAAAGAAAAACATAACTAACAAAAAATGAGGAGTGGTTAAGTGAGCTAAATTCCTCATTTATTTTTATACCAAGGAGTTAGTGAAGTTGATAAATAGATATAAAAATATTATTTATAATTGAGAAGTTATAAAAACTAAAAAAAGTCAAAAGTAGTTACTTCTGAGGAATGAAACAGAAGATGGGAGGGTAAAAATTTACTTTTCACTTATATCTTTTTGGACTGTTGAAAATAACTTTCCATGGGCATGTTTTACATTTATAATAAAAAAAGAAAAACTGATGGTAGTATTTTACTGTACTGATACAGATTTAGGGTTCAGCAATTTAGAAGACAGTAGAGAAAAGGAATCAACGATTAAAAAGTGAAATAAGGGACTTCCCTGGTGGCGCAGTGGTTAAGAATCCACCTGCCAATGTAGGGGACACGGGTTCGAGCCCTGGTCCGGAAGATCCCACATGCTGCGGAGCAACTAAGCCCGTGCGCCACAACTACTGAGCCTGCGCTCTAGAGCCTGCAAGCCACAACTACTGAGCCCACATGCCACAGTTACTGAAGCCTGCATGCCTAGAGCCCGTGTTCCACAACAAGAGAAGCCACCGCAATGAGAAGCCTGTGCACTGCAATGAAGAGTAGCCCCCGCTTGCCGCAACTACAGAAAGCCTGCGCACAGCAACAAAGACCCAACGCAGCTAAAAATAAATAATTTATTTTCTAAAAAAGGTGAAATAAGGTTAAAAGGTACAGGAATAGATTATGTGAAAAAAGAGAACAAAAAGTAATTTTATAAAATCAGCTGATACATTTGTGAAAACATACATAAACCTTGAGGGCATTATGCTAAGTGAAGTAACTCAGACAGAGAAAGACAAATATTGTATGATCTCACTTATATGTGAAATCTAAACAAACAAACTTATAGAAACAGAACAGACTGATGGTTGCCAGGCGCTGGGGGGACGGGGTGAGGGAAATAGGAGAAGGTGGTTAAAAGGTACAAACCTCCTATTATAAGATAAATATGTTCTGGGGATATAATGTACAGCATGGTGACTATAGTTAACAGTACATTTGTATATTTCAAAGTTACAAAGAGAGTAGATCTTAAAAGTTCTCACCATAAGAAATAAAATTATAACTAGGTGAGGTGATGGATGGTAAACTTGTGATCATTTTGCAATATGTACATATACCAAATCATTGTGTTGCACAGTCTAACCTTATACAATGTTATATATCAATTACATCTCAATAAGCTGGGAAAACCCCCAAATCAGTCAATATAAAAACAGGATTATGTATGATAGAAAATGAGCCTTTATCCTGAAAGCTCCAACTGTAGCAGGCCAAAAAAGGAAACTATCCCAACCCAGGAGCAGGAATTTATAGGAAGACATTGGAGAATCTCACTTCCTAGGTCTTTTTCAGAGGACAGCAAAAATCTGTCCTTTGATTTCTTGACTAGATAGAATGTTATCAAGAGGCAGGGCTATTGATTTCTAATGGTCCTATAGAATTTCATTTATAACATGACTTGCATACTTTACTTCACTAAAAAACAGACTACAGGGCTTCCCTGGTAGCGCAGTGGTTGAGAGTCCGCCTGCCAGTGCAGGGGACACGGGTTCGTGCCCCGGTCCGGGAAGATCCCACATGCCGCGGAGCAGCTGGGCCCGTGACCCATGGCCACTGGGCCTGCGCGTCCGGAGCCTGTGCTCTGCAATGGGAGAGGTCACAACAGTGAGAGGCCCACGTAACGTGAAAAAAAAAAAAAAACAGGCTACAATACTTGAAGCTAATAGGATCCTCTCTTGAGGACTGCTCTGGAGTACATTAGTTCAAAAGAAAAGGCTTTCTTCTTTTATCATCTACATATCTTCCATAAGATGTTACAGGAAAGCCTGAACGAACTTGTTGGCCAACCAATACATCTTCTAAGAACTAACTCAAAAATGGGAGGCACAATAGATTCAGGTTATGTCTATAAACATTAAATCATAACCTTTGGCTCCATTGATTCCTAGAGGATTAATAGGCACTCGCCTTCTTGCTACTACTCTTGTTCTTCTAATATATTATTTATTAATTTGTAAAACACTTACTGCTATAGTACCTAAGTGCTAACATACAAGGTTAAAAACACTTTTATTATTCAAACCCACCAACTAATGCAAACAAAAATTTAAAAAGAGAAAAAATAAGATGCTGATGACTTAATGCAAGGCTACTGGGAGAGGATCTAATGAGTGAATGGGTTTTTGAATCAAGAAAAACCCATTTAAATAAATATAAAATCACTATGATATGTACCTTGTCAGTCGTTAGTCAACCAGGTCTTGTTGAAAACCCAAATGTGTAACACCTTCAACAGGGGGACATAAAAGAGATGAGGAATCCAATTTATAACTCATAAAATGACAGAAGAGATGGGTGACGGTAACCAGTGAGATGTGTAAAAGATGAGGAAGAGAGGGTCTGGTTTGTGAGCTGTATACCCAATAAGCAATGACTCTGGAAAGATAAATGGGTGGTTGTTCATGGGCCTTGAAGGCCTTCCTAGTGTATAAAAAGGGTTCTGGGAGCTTGGAAATAAGTGAATCACTTCATTTCCCAGTTTTCATCATCCACCTTGGTTTAGCAATGCTTTGGGTTCTAGGAGGGAATGTGGTACTGGAGAAAGAGCCCTTCATTCTCTCTTTTACAAAATGAGGACAATATCCCACACAAGGTGTTTTGTATTCAGGACAGAATAAGATAAAATACATGCAGGTAAAGGAATACTAGTAACTAAATAATTGTTAGTTTTCTTCTGGTATGGTAGAGATGGCTACAAGATCTGCAATCCACTGAGAAGTGGCTGCCCAGCCAGGAGCTGACTACGTTTCCTAGTCCTACTAGCATCTAGTGTGGCAATTGACTAGTCCTCCCCAGTGGAATGCAAGTGGAAGTGATGTTTACTATACCCAGGCCAAGGCTGTTCAGATCCAGGTTTACCTTCTCTCTGCTCTCTTCCCATCTATAAGCTAGATGCAAATGATGCTGATGAGGCCCTAGATGATGGCAGAACCACAAGAAGGAAGACACCTGGGTTCCTCAATCATCTGTGAAGAGCCACTTGACAACCAGGAATACTCATGACTGAGAAGTACAGTATCGTGTTAAGCCACTGACATACTGAAGCCATTATTTGTTACAGCAGCAAATGTTACCCTAACCAATACAAACATGCTGTAAAATTACTATAATAATAATGGTGAGGATGTCAGACACTGCATCAAACAAGCCATCATTAATGCTATTATGAAATCTTGCAAAGATGTTCAACATCATTAGCCATCAGGAAAATGAAAATCAAAACCACTATGAGATGCTACTTCACTCCCACTAGGACGGCTCTGAACAAAAAGATAGACAATAACAAGTACTGGCAAGAAGGTGGTTAAATTGAAACCTTGTTATACTGCTGGTAGGAATGCAAAACGGTACAGCTGTTGTGGACAAGTTTGGCAGTTCCTCAAAAACTTAAACATAGAGTTACTATAAGACCCAACAATTCCACTCATAGGTATATATACAAGAGAACTGGAAACATATGTTCACACAAAAACTTGTACAGGAATGTTCATAGCAGCAATACTCATAATAGCCAAAAAGTAGAAACAATTCAAATGTTCATCAGCTGATAAATGGATAAACAAAATGTGCTATATATATTCCTATATTATGGAATACTATTCAGTCATAAAAAGGAAATGAAGTACTGATACATGCTATAACATGAATGAACCCTGAAAACATTATACTAAGTGAAAGGAGGCTGGAGCAAAAGATCATATACTATATGATTCCATTTATATGAAATGTCCAGAATACTTAAATCCATAGTGACAGAAAGCAGATTACTGGGTGCTGGGGCTGTGGGCTCTGGAGGGAAATGGGGAGACTGCTAATGGGCAGGAGGTTTCTTTTTGGGGTGGTGAAAATGTTTTGGAACAGTAGATAGTCATGATGATGGCACAACTCTGAACATACTAAAACCCACTAAATTGTACAGTTTAAAAGGGTGAATTCTATGGTATGGGAATCATATCTCAATTAAAATAAAAAAAAGAAATCTCAGCTATTTGCTTTATCTTGCCTCCCACAGCATCTGGCTCTACACAAAAAGGCACTGAGTCCTTTTCAGGCAATGACTGGGAAAAGGTATGAGGGAACCTTCTAGGATGCTGCAGATGTGCTCATTTCAATCTGAGTGGTGATTACATTCATTCTTAGCATGATTCTAAGCTGGTCAGAACTCAGAATCCTTCTGCCTGGCTTCCCCCCTAACCAGGTAAGGTCAAACAGAGCCCCAATGCCATATGCATGAAACGTTTCTGTTTCCCACAGGAGACCTAAGATACAAACTTTCCTTAGTTTAGGTAACAGTGTAACTAACATGGAGATGAAATAAATATTTAAAGGTAACCCTGAAAATGATATGAGGGTGGGGAATAGGTGAGAGTCTCAGAATACTACTAAAGTGTGTATTGCATCAGCAAAAATCACTAAGGAAGAAAAAAGTCCCGAAGGGGTAGTATGGGATGTTGGGGGAGGACCTAAGAGAGGATTGCATGTGAAAAGTATCTTTCTTTTCCCTGCTTAGATACATGCCATTTTTAAAAGTTAAGTTAAAACCACAAAATAAGAAATGCTTCTTTGGTCATATAAAGTAAATTCTCATCCAAGTACTTAATAGTCAAAACTGAAGTAAAGGATCATCAGAATATTTTAACCTCCAAATAAGAATATAATTTGGTGACCCCATGAATCTTCATTGGAACCTTCTGAATCCAGTGGAAAGACTGTCTTTTAAAGTGGCATAAATTCCTGAAGGATGTAACTTACTTGCAGGTGACTTTAGTTCTGTCGGCTACCATGGTCCACTGCTGCTGGTTGGTGGAAACCTCGATGTAGTAGCTATAGCTCCGATCGTCACAATCCCACAGTAATAACCTGAACAGGAGGAAAACATAAGAATGCTGTGAATGATCCACCCGGCTCTTTCCTTAGGCTGTGTGTGTGAGGGGATCTATGTCTACTCTAGCCTTCTAACCTGTCTTCTTTGCCCACACACTTCCAGGACTAAAGAAAGAAAATGAATCCCCAACGAAAGCATGCTGGGAGAAGGTGGAGTCAGCCTGCAGTGAGAGGCTTGTTTCTTTAAAAATTTATTTCACAAGTCACCCAACCCCAGGCAGCCTCTGTCCCCCAAGTGGCAAAGATCTTCTGACTGGCTTATCAGGGAGATGTCACCAAATCCTCCTTCCTGATTCTTCCAGCTCTCATCTCTTTGGCTGGGCTGAACAAAGGTAACACCCTTGAGACCACTGTTCATGGGGAAATCTGTGCTTTCTAATCAGTATTCTAAGTGGTAGTTACTAGTATGCCCCAATGACCTTAAACATGTTTCAGGTTCCTTCTCATTCTGACCAGACATTCTGCATAGCTTTCGTAAGACTGCCTGATTGGGAGATACAGGCAAACATATATTCGTCAGTAAAACTTTTTATTTCTTAGAAATTGATTATATTGGTCCTGTTCTTCTTATCCCCCTTTTCAGCTCACATAAGAAGTAAAGTATTGACTATGTGATTTTATTTACTTGAAGCTCAAAAGAGACAAGATTTATCTATGGTGACAGGAGTCAGAATGGTAGTTACCTCTTGGGGAGGGAATGATTGGGAAAGGGTGAGGGAACCTTCTAGGATGCTGGAAATGGGCTAATTTTGATCTAGTGGAGGTTACATGGGTATATACATGTGTAAATATTCATCAAGCTATTCACAAAAGGTTTGTGCACTGTATGTGTGTCATTCCTGAATTTTAAAACTAGAATAAAAAAAGAATCTAAATATTATAATACGGGAGCAGACCACAGTCCAGCCTTTTGCTTCTGACAGTGCCACTGTGGTGAGAGATCATTGTTTTCTATAATTTCAGCCTCAAAAGTCCTTCCCATACAAGATATCTATCTTATTGCTTTACAGTTGGGCATGCACATTTGTTTCCTCCACCAGCTAGAACAGAGTGAGCTCCCTGAAGACAGTGTCTATGTCTTATTGGTTTTTCCACACGCAGGACTTGGCACAGACTCTCACACAGAGCCTACACTCAATGAATATTTGCTGAGCGAATATCAGTATATCATTTGTAACAATAACAACAATGATCATTATTATTATAATGGCCAACATTTCTTTAATGCTTACCATGTACCAGGCCCTATGCTAAATGCTCTATGTAACTTATTAAATCTTTTCAAAAGTCCTCTTAGCAAGCATTATTATTCTCATCAAATTATATATGGTGAAAGTGAGGCTTAAAGCTGTTAAGTAATTTATCTAAACTCAGTGAGGGTTCCAACCTGGTGTCCTGACCAAAGCCCCTTTCTGTACTCTTCTGTCAAATGTTTCCTTTACTCCCAGGTTATGTATCTGGGTCATAGTTTACAACCTATAACCTATCACTCTACAAAAGTAGTTTGTATTATTTCTCCTTAATCCTGCAATTACAATCAATGACAGTCCTTTGCACAAGTTCAGTTTAGTGTCACCTCTAAAGCTATTACTAAGGACTAGAAATGCCACTGTGTTCCGCTTTCCCCTTAGTTCCTTATTTTCAATTGTAATTTTGTTTGCTATCAATGATAGTACACACTACTTAATAGGCTAGAATTTATCTTTTAAGTAGAGAAAACTGTTAAAAGGTTTTGGAAAGCATAAACATATGTGTAATACTGTACATGCTACTGATTCTCTTGAACTCACCTAAGTATTTAATCTCTCAAAGTACTCTGAATCAATCAGATAGGAATCCACCCTATTGTTTTTAGTGTCCAATAATTCTACTTTTAGATTATACCAGTGTGCGTGATAAGAAAGTGAATCATTTCCCTCATTAGTCATTTCCTCAAATATTACTCTAGTTTCTCAGCACTTTTATGCAGTTAGCCTATATTAATTTATACTTAGTAACTTTTAAAAATGTAATTTTTGCTTCTATGTTTGGCTCTCAGAATGAATATAAACCTTTTAGAAAGATCATTGATCTGTTTTTTTTTGTTTTTTTGTGTGGTACACGGGCCTCTCGCTGTTGTGGCCTCTCCCGTTGCAGAGCACAGGCTCCGGACACACAGGCTCAGCGGCCATGGCTCACGGGCCCAGCCGCTCCACAGCATGTGGGATCTTCCCGGACCGGGGCACGAGCCCGTGTCCCCTGCATCAGCAGGCGGACTCTCAACCACTGCACCACCAGGGAAGCCCGATCTCTCTGTTTTTAAAAAAATTCTACTCCAAACATGCGGGCTCTGTTTATAGCATATGTTCCATATATGTTCTGGGCTGAAATCATTCATAACTCTGCCAGAGTAGATTAAAACCAGGAAAAAAAACTTCAAAATAATTAACCATTCTCTTTATTGAACAGCCCTGGTAACAGGCTTTTTGGGAGATGACGTTGAGGCTGTTTCCCAATGGAATTTTGGATTATTTATGGAGAGCCAGGTTTATCATAATCCATATCCTTCTGGATAATCATGAGTTAGTGCTTCTACCAGTGTATCCAAATGAAAATAATCAGTCCCTTTTGGGATAAAATCTAACCAGATCTTGAAATATTTCATGGAAAAATATTTTTCATGGAAAAATATTTCGTGGAAGAAGTTACAGTAACTTATTCTATAAAGTCCTCCAATTTCTTTCAAGGTAAAATGAAGATCACCTGTAATTCCAGTAATTTTGTAAACACATACACGTGGTGCAAATTGCTTCTTTGCTTAATGACCTATTATGAATATCTTTTTTTGCATCATCAAATATTCTTCCTCATCATATGTACTGGTTTCATAGAATTTCACTGTGTGGATGTCCCATAATTTACTTAGTCTCTTATTGTTGGACATTTAGGTAGCTGATAATATTGCACTGTTATGAAACCTCTGTTATGAGCATTCTTAAGCTAAATCTATGGTTATTGCCTTTGAAAGTCGCTAGAAGTGAAACTCCTGGAGCAGGGCTTATGAGGCCTTGATATGTATTATAGAACAGCTGCACACCTGTCCCCTCACCTGCAATGACAGTCTGCACCAATTTATACACACACTACCAGCAGTGTATAAAAACACCTGTTCTGTGCATCATCACCAATATTGTATATTATCTTTAAAAATACTGCCAATTTGATAGATGAAATATCTCTCATTATTTTAATTTGTAGTTTTTTACTTATCATTGAACTTGAACATTTTACCCATTTTCTACTTATATTTATCCTTTTGTTAATGACTTACAAGATGCCCTTTAAGGATATTAATCCACTGCCTATCAGTTTGCATGCTGAAGATACTAATTTTTATTAGCCTACTCTATCAATCTTTACCTCAATAATTTCTCCTGGCCTAAATTCTTTTTGCTGAACAGCAGCCAAGTGCACATACCAGTTGAGACATCTCTTTATTCCTCTATTAAGAGTCCTTGGGGGCTGGAAATTCGGGGTCAGGGTGACTCCTAAGTGGAAAAGGGACACTGATGGATCTCAGGTTGTCAAGCAAGGGCTCAGACTCACCTACACATAGGAGTTTTTAAGAGAGATTCTTTTCTTTAAATTGAATGAAAGATTCTTCAAATTCTATAGTGCTCTACAATTTTCAAAAATTTCACACACATGATTTCATATAATCCCATAATAACCATTTTTTAAATCCTCTACCCCTATATTGCCCCTCCCCCTCCCCTTCCCCCCAGGGATTCTGATTTATGTGCTAGGATGCATATTTGCTTGGAATGTAGGCTTAGCCAGGAATGAAAACCCCTCTGTTGATTCAACTGAAAAAAAAGCAAGCACAGCTTAAGGACACTAAAGGAAAAATTGGCTCAATCTCTTTTTTGCCCATGGAGAGAAATTTTGTTCTAATAAGGCACAACTGTAAAGCCCACCAATTCCCTTCACTTCTTTCCCTGCCAGCAAAGTCTGTTCCCCTATCTTTGCACCTGCAACAACACAGCAATATTTCCGATTTGTAATCTGCCAGATCTGCCCGGTGAGCTGGCCCAGGACAGACACACTCCCTCTGACGTTAATTGAGAGTAGCCCCTTAAACATATCGGACATCCCCCCACCCACACATCAGAAGCCATTTTCAAAGGGGCTGAATAAAGGAAGCTGCAAGCCAAGATCTATTGATGCAGATCAAATGTGTTTAGCTGTGGCCACAAACCCCTCCACCTATAATGAGCACTGCATGAAATGCCTGGTGATATTAAATACCGTCTCCTCCATCTTCCTTAATCTCATTGTGGAATTTCCCTGAAAAGCAGTGAAGAGCTGGGCTTTTTTAAATTGATTAGCAGATGTGATTTTGCTTACATCTTCCATAAGTGCTCTGGCTGGCTGCATACCATTGATTACTGGGGTTCAGTTTACAGCAACTAATTGCTCTCCTTGCTGGTGTTTTGATACAAAATTCAATAGCGAATATGTTTTCAAAACTCTTGTCTTTGTGACTTGAGTCAGAAGCGACTTGAGGCAAACCCAGTGGACTGAGTTTTCCCTTTTTTAAAATAATTGCTCTCTCATCAGTCTGTGAAGAAAGTTTCCAAATTATAGCATTCTAATTGGAAAGTCTGCATTATGCATGTGATGACAAACTATGCTGTGCTGAATGGCATTTTTTTCATACTTTTCTTAAGGGATTAATTCTGTGCCAGATTGTGAACAATGGTTGAGGTTTAACACTTGAGATCAACAGCTTCTCCACTGAATTGGTGTCTTTTAGATCAGCAGCAAGTGTCTGTTTTGCCTGCTTCTAACTGTCCATGGTTCGTGGGAGACTCCACTGGAAGACCAGGGGTCAAGGCTGCTGCTCTTGCTGAGTTTTCCCATTTGGGTGAAAACAGACAACTAAGGGAAGATCAACTGCCAAGATATTAGTCATAAAATAATAATTTATCATAAAATCCATTTCCAATCTCTCAAAGTCAAAGCTACTTCTGACCTCAAAAATTTGCACAGACTATTCTTTGTTAAAAATCTTCAGAAATTAAGTTCTTCATAAATAATTATCTTCCATTCAACAAATATTTATTGAGCATTGACTAAGTGACATTTGGCAAGTCACTCTTCTAGTTCCAACATTTTGTAATTTTCTGCAACAGCCTATGCAGTACAGGGTTTTGGGGTTTGGGGGGGGCATATCTGTCCTTTACATAGTAACTCCTCTTTATTTCTCTCTCTCTCTATCTATTTATTGGCCATGCCGTGCAGCATGCACGGGATCTTAGTTCCTGAACCTGTTCCCCCTGCAGTGGAAGCACAGAGTCTTAACCACTGGACCGCCAGGGAAGTCCCAGTAACTCCTGTCTTTGAGAACTATTTCTGGTCCAACCTTGAGGTATATGTAGGGCGTTCCTGAGCTCTGTAGACCCAGTTGCATTACAGGAAGACATATGACCCCTGGTGGGCCAATCAGATTTCATATCAAAAACTTAGAATTATGTAAGATTTTAGCATAATTGGCTCTGTTCACTTAAAATGATGATAAAAATGTAGACATTCTGGAGTGACCCTCTTTCATCAGAAGCTCAAAGAAGTAAAGAAAGTCATTTGCGGTGAGAAGCAAGAAGACAGATGGTATGGCCCAGGGAGGGCTGTCTGGGTCCCTCGCAGGATTCCAACATCTGATTTTAGTCCCTATGGGAGCCACCAGAGTTCCTGCCCTAGTGTTCCATGAGAAATTTCCCAATCACTTTAATAAACTCACCATTTAGGACTTAAGCCATCTTTACTTGGTTTCTGCAGCTTGGAAATAAAAGGGCCTAAGATAAGCTCCTAGCAGAGTGCACGAAAAGAGCAGACATTCTGATGATGAGGATGACAATGATGATGGGATGGCTACGAGACCAGAGAGACTAAGCGGTGAAGAACAGGGGTAGTGAGGAGCCTCACTCTGGACAGCAACCTTTTCATTCAAACATGAAGGAGATCCTTTGTTGAAGCCAAGAGTGCAAGGACTGCAGTGTGGGGTGAAAAGGCAAAACAGGTTTTGGAATAGGCTCTGTGAGGCTGGCCGAGCTGCAGGGAGGGGCCTTTCGAAGATGGAGCAATCAGCGTGGGTTGTAACTCTCTTCCGCAGTGGCACCGAGGGAACGGGAGGGAAGAAAGCAGGATCAACAGTGACAAGGAAGAGACAGTGCAGGATCAGGGAAGTGAAGGGTAGTTAAGAGTATTTACCACTTCAGGCTGCTGAGGAGTTAAGTGGGGTCAGAGGGGGCTGACTACCTTTCAGAATAGGGAGGGACTGGAGGTCATGACGCAAAAGAGCGGATGTGATGGACATGAAGGTGAGGGAGAAAGGTAAGAAGTTCTGGTCACTAGGGGAAATTTCAGTGCTTTCACCTCATTCAGAAGAGTACAGTTCTCACTCTTCTGAATGAGGAGCAGAAAGACAAACATCATGTTAGAGGCTCTGTTTTAATCTCTGCTATTGGGAGGCAGGAGGGAGCCTGTAATAGCTGCCAGAAGTTAGTACAGTTTCAGAGGAACAACTTTACTGGTGAGAAACTGGGATTTTCCCACAGATGAGAGGGATCCTATTGTCAGCTGTCACAGCGTTCAATTATGTAGCTTCCTCCTCAGGTGGGGAGCGAGGTCAAGCTGAGAAGAGCTGCTGGAGGCCACAGGCCCAAAATGAGATTCTCAGCGGGAGACTGGAACTGAGAGCCAGCGCTTTAACAAAGCGTGTGGAGCGGACCAGGTAGCTGCCCTGCAGATTCCAGACATGGGAACTCCTGAGGAGCAGCCACCACGGGGGCCCTGCCTCTAAGTGGGCCACAACCTCTCAGGGCAAAGGGGACATCAGGAGAAGAAGAAAACACAGACTGCTCGACAGATGGAAGGGGAACTTGGGAAATACGTTAGTCAGAGTACATCAGAGAGTCCACGTACTGTCTGACGTTGTTTAATCTCTCATATATCTTAGAGAGTGACTTCTCTAAGAGAGGAAGAAATAATGACACTGGCTAAATAATCTTCTTTTGCAGCTGGCAAGGGAAAAAGGTAAGCGCAAGCTCTCGGCTTTCTGGCATATGCAGCTTCTGTGTTTAGTCACTGAAGCCCCAGGATGAGGAAAGGTGAGGCTATGTGTACACGCGGGCTCCACCGCATAGGCTAGTTCACTGAGAAAGGGGGGGATAAAAGGAGGGGCCTTCCTCCCATCAAATCTTATGTTCTGTACAGTATAATTCAGGTGAGTTATCTGAAAGTGGAGAAATGCCAATGGAGAATATACCTGCAGGATACGGCTACATGGAAAGCTGGATGGGATACAACTTTGAGACAATACAAAACTACCAACTTTTAACAGCTAATTGAGGCCATCATTTCACTCCTTGAAGGGATTAAGTTTTTAATTTCAAGTTTTAGGTGATGACATAAAAGGTAACAGCATACTACCAAACAACATGGCTGCAGCTGCAATATTCAGAAAACACTGAGTGTGGAAAGAATGGTGAAGAGCTAATCATAATCTCACCTCACATTCACACAGACCTCAACGGTTTCAAAATGTTTTTGCATACATTATCACATTTGGAAAAAAAACAATTTATAATCAGCACATTTCCTGCTTTCAATGCAAATCTATTTTTCTAAGTTACTTGGTTAATTCCTTTACATGAGCTAAACATTGAATAATCTGTAAAAAAGATTGCTTGGGCAATCACTTGGCAAACCCTTTATTAATAAGTAAGTTTTGGCCTAGGCTTAGATTTCATCCTACACAGTCCAATTTGATGAAAATTCTTTCATTTTATGTTTTCAGTGTGGATATATGAGAAAATTTTGTCCAGGCCAAACAGCCCTTGAGAAGAAAAGCAGTTTTCTTCTATTTTCCAAGGTGACTCTTTTCAATACAGCCCCTTCCTTAAGTGGCAAGTTGGCATCAAAAATACTGGGAACCATTTCAAATGGTCTCGTTATATTTTAAAAGACCATTACAGATCTCTTCAGCAGTGGCAGACCTCTTCGGCAGTGGCACGCTAAGCAGGTATGCGGCCTTTACAGATCTCTCCCTGTGTTTAAATTTCGCGTCATCAGTTCCCCTCTCCGAAGCAAGGCTAGCTTCCTTGATCTCAGCAGCATCCTCAATCTCAGCAGCTTCCTCATCATGACGTGTATACAGTCAGTGAGCTTGGCCCGATTTGGCTCAACAGTAGGATCGGAAAAGGATGTGTAAGAGGTAGAAATGGAGAGGTCCTGCCCAGACCACAGGGCTTAGCTCCCTAGGGACCAAGTCCACCTCCATTTCAGCTTCATTTGCTATTAGGGGCTGTTGTGATTTTAAAAGGTCAGAATCAGTTTCTTCCGTTAACAGCTGAAGGCAGTATGCATTTATGTGAGCTTTCCCTTCCCCTGTCCACAATTCTATGAAATTATCAGGAGAGTGAGAAGGGACAGGCATGTTAAATAGCTCCGAACTCATTCATCTATCAGTTGAGTGGTAGGGGTTTTCCTTCTTGGATCTTTACTTACACCTCTGACCCTTGTAGAACAAGTGGCCCCAGTGTGGCAGGGGAGCAAAGTCACCTGGTTCCAGGTTCCCAGCGTAACACCACCCAATCCCCACCCCACACCCCCTTCAGCTTGCAGGACCAAGTCCAGTCAGGACCATGCATGGCTTGTCGTCCCCAGCGCAGTGCCTTACAGATCATAAGCTCTACTGGTTTGAACTGAAGGAGATGTGGGGACAGGACAGGAGATGATGATGGAAAGGAGACAGAACTAGAGGTAAATCACCCTTCTCACATGGTGAGCTAGCAGCACAGCATCTTTTTTTTTTAATTTAAAAAAATTTTTTTATTTATGTATTTTTTGCAGTACGCGGGCCTCTCACCGTTGTGGCCTCTCCCGCCGCGGAGCACAGGCTTCAGACGCGCAGGCTCAGCGGCATGGCTCACGGGCCCAGCCGCTCCGTGGCATGCGGGATCCTCCCAGACCGGGGCACAAACCTGTGTCCCCTGCATCGGCAGGCGGACTCTCAACCACTGTGCCACCAGGGAAGCCCCAGCACAGCATCTTTTAAGGCTCTACAGCCTGAGTTATATTTCAATCCGAACACACCCCCAGCCAGTCCTCTACCTCCACACCCTTCTGGAGAGTCTCAGTGAAGAGATAATTTATGAAATGTACCAACTCTGACTACTATTTCATTTCTTTTTTTTTTTTGCGGTACGTGGGCCTCTCACTGTTGTGGCCTCTCCCGTTGCGGAGCGCAGGCTCAGGGGCCATGGCTCACGGGCCCAGCTGCTCTGTGACATGTGGGATTTTCCCAGACCGGGGCACGAACCCGCGTCCCCTGCATCGGCAGGCGGACTCTCAACCACTGTGCCACCAGGGAAGCCCCTACTATATCATTTCTTGAGCTCCTTCTCCTGCCCCTTCTCTGACCACTTGCAAATATGTGCCCACATGCACACAGCCTATGGAGCACCAAGAAGCAGAGCCAAAGGGGAATTTAATAAGCTCCACAGTGCCTTTTCAGTCCCTTGGGTCAGGTTTTCATAGGAATCCGTATCTGGGAGAACTCGCACTTTAGCTCAGGCAGATCTCAGTATTCTCTCAACCTGGTGATAAAGGGAGAGAATGGAAGGGCAAAACAAGGTGGGAAGGCTAGACTCCGAATACTATAGGCAAGAGAACATTCCAGCAGGGATGAACTACAAGGCAAAACTCTTCCTATTCGGTCATGTAATCTCTTTATTTTTGTTCTCACCAAATCTCTTCTCTGGTCTCTCTGAACACTGCCAGTACTATCTTCCCACAACTCTCTCTTTCTTACCAGCCTGACCTTTTCACCTTTTCACCCAAATCAGATCTGGGTTTCAACCTTTGCTCCAGCTTCGAATCACCTTCTTTTCCCCACAGGGCACCCTCTACAAAGTTCTGAGCTCTTTCTGAAAATGATTTTAAAACACTTGCCCATCCAGTCTAAACCCCCGTGCTCCTTCCACAGTACCGCCTGTGCTGGCCCTGGCTCATTCCTCCTTCAGGTCCTCTCTCCACTAAGTGGCTGCTTTCCTCCTGTTGCATTCCCAAGTCTCGTATTTATCCCGTTAGGTCCTGCAAGAAATGCTTTCCTGAGCTCTCCCTCATATTTACCCGGCCTAAATTTCTACCCTTCAAATCCCTTCTCTAATGAACTTCCCTCATGAAAGTCTTCTGTGAAGGCTTTCACATGAAAACAACTACACCCTAAAACAGAAAAATAAAACTATAATAAGTTGCAAGTGCTATAATAAAATTTAAACACTTAGAGTAAGTAGATTATTCTATTTGAAGTTTGAGGTATCTGACTAATCATAATCCTCCATGTGGTACATGATATACCATTAAAATAAAGACATTAATGAGAATAATATTATAATAATAGCATCTTCTTCACAAATATGTAAAAGTGAGAATCCTAACAATGGTAAGTACTTATAAACAAAAGATAATTAATCAATTTAATAAATAACTGTGTGATAAATCTTTTGAAGAATGGCAAAAAGCAAGAAAAAAAGTGAGATTTTATGTAATTTTTTTATAACGGCTAGAGGGAAAAATAGCTAATTATGTTTTTCAATGGAATTCTTTTGATCACTGGCCACTCAGAACAGTTTTCTTGATCCAGGTCTTCAAAGCTGGGATCATAAGTTTTAATTCAAATGTTTTCAACTGAACATTAATAACTCTAAATTTTCTAACCGCTAAACAGCCATAATTAAATCAAACTGGTGTGGGTTACAGGACCAAAGGCTAAACGGGCAGTTGCCTTTTTTCTTCTGTAATCACCTATGCTATTTCTCCAGAGTGGGAGGCCCAGGCAAAGGCTGTGAATGGGATGGGGTCGTGGTTCTCCCACTTCTGCAGAAGATGTGAGGGTGCAGTTTCTGTCTCATAAATACTCACCAGAATTGCAGAATAGCTTCCCCCTGCCTCCCACGTTTGTTTGGTTGGAGGATCGTCAAACAAGAGAAAAACACTCCCTCTTTGGAATGTATTCTGCATGAGCTGCCTTTTTAGAAATAACCCTCCCAGGTGCTGACATGAATATTCACAAGAGTATGCTGGGCACAGCGGCCAGTCTCCATGCCATGTACACTAATCCTTCAAAATGTATTCCAGGCAAGCTACCAGGGTAAACTCCTATACAGGAACTGGGCTTTCAGGTGATGGATACTGGATGACTGAAAGGAGAAAATCTGAGTGAAGGAGGCAGAGATGAATAAATCACTCATATCCATCTAAGGCCCTGCTGCAGCTAGACTTGCCACTTTGACTCAAGCACAGCATGAGGCTTCATTAGAATACTGTACTCTGAGAATTAAACTGTTTCTTTTGTTCATCTGGCTTATCCTTCCTCATCAAGAAAAACAAACATTTATCTCCCCTGTGCCCCACAGTCCTATCTGTTGGACCCCTTTTTACTTTCTTCTTGCTTGGCTGATAGGACCTATATAGGCATCCCAAGAACACAGTTCTGGTACCACGCAGGCACCCAATGCAGGCATGAGAGCGTACACACACACACACACACACACACACACACACACACACACACACCCCTCACGCCACCCCACTTTACATCACTACCCTGACTCACATTCAGAAAGGTATAGGCAGAAAAGATTAAGAGCCTCACAAACCAGGGAAGGAATCATGCCCAAAGTGGTGAGATCACAGACTTCTCAGGATCCTCCCACTCTGGTACTGAATCCCCAAGATCAACACTGAGATTCATGCTGAGGGGACCTGGCTAAGGCATAAGGGGACTTGGCTAAGGCAGCCGGTCTGAGTCACACATGAAACTGTCATAACTTAACACTCTTCAGACAATCAATGTTTAAGTGTCAGGGGCTGGGAGACATCTCTGGGGGTCATTTCCCAGGAGCTGGTGCTAGAACTGTTCCAGCTGTAAGCACCGTTCGTGCCCTAATAGCTTACGGCATTTAGGAGCTTGGGGGATCCTGGCAAGTCAAAGGAAGAAGGAATATGAGCAAGGAAGAAGAAGACGGTGTAGCTTCAGTGACATTCTAGATCAAGTTATCTCCTCAGCTTATTTGGACCACAAAGGGCTCCACTAACTCTCCTTCAGCCTCTGATGGACACAAGGACATTCCAAGGCAATATGCAGCAGTGGCATCAGATGGGACAAGAGTCCCAACTCTGCTTCTAATTTGCAACCTTATCCTCTCAGATTTATAATCTGTTAAACGGGGTGTGAGGGTAGCGGAAGAGAGGGAGACAGATTCTAACTTGGATGATCTGTGGTTCCTTGTTTCTTTAATTTTTTTTTCTTTTAATTACAAAGTAATACATGATAGATCCTTTGGTACTTCTTATAAAGTATCCATAATAAAAAGGAGTTTACTAAATGCAAAAAACGTAAACTAATATTTTCAAAAATATTCTTTAGTAGCAGAACACCTTTTACAAACAACATCTTAGAAGAATATCAATATCCATAACAGATAAAAGCAGAACTGCTCTACTAAGGTCAGCTTTGGGGCTGAAGCCTCATCTGCCAGACTTCCTACTGTGGCAGCCCCCAAGGCTTATCCCCCATAAAACAGAGAAGGAAAAACCACTGGGTCATGGTGTATATCTTGACCCCAAACTAAATGCTGATATTAATGTTCATATCTTTTAATAACAGGCTTATAAATATTATTATTCACATTTTTTGAAACCATGAACGGCAAATGAGTTCCCTAATTCTTCACTTTTGCCTTTATGGACTAGAGTTCTTAGTGAGGAAAGGAGCTGAATAGATAGAGCATTGGTAAACTATGGCCTGTGGCTGCCTCTTCTTGTAAATAAAGTTTTAATGGAACACAGCCACGTTCTCTCACCAGAGTTGAGCAGTGGTGACAGAGACTATAGCATACAAAGCCTAAAGTTACTATCTGTCCCTTTTTGGAAAAAGTTTGCCAGTGCCAGGAATAGACAGAAAACTAAAGCTCTTCTTACTGAACAGTAAAGATTTATGGCACCAAGGTAAGAAATAAAGATATAGTTTAGGGCTTCCCTGGTGGCGCGGTGGTTGAGAGTCCGCCTGACGATTTAGGGAACACGGGTTTGTGCCCCGGTCCGGGAAGATCCCACATGCCGCAGAGCGGCTGGGCCCGTGAGACATGGCCGCTGAGCCTGCGCGTCTGGGGCCTGTGCTCCGCAACGGGAGAGGCCACAACAGTGAGAGGCCCGCGTACCGCAGGAAAAAAAAAAAAAAAAAAGATATAGTTTAAAGCTGAGCTTAGCCCAGAAATGGCTAAAATCCCTTTATTCTGTTGAAAGTGTTTCAATAGATTTTCATGTAGCAAATTCCACACGGAGTTTTTAGATTCTGCTATAGTCCTAATCCCATCGCTGTTACTGTGACAACTGTACCGATAATTCTTGGCTTGCTTTTCACCCCAAGTTTCTGGTATTTCTGCTAAGAGTAAAAGAAAAGGAAGGAAGGAAGGGAGGGAGAAAAATTCCAATTAAAAATGAAAACCTGAAAACCATTCCCAAACCCTCTCTGTTCCCAGAACTGATGAAGTGCCTAGGCGCTACATTCTCAAACTGAAGATATTTGCAAGCAGAACAGTCACTGACCACCACCCTCCAGATCTCTACAAATAGCATGGAGGCAGCAGGGAAGGGTGAAGAAGTTATAGAGACATTTAAAGTCAATAAGTAATACACACACAAAAGTTATATAGTCAATGATAAGGCAGTTAATATGACAGCAGTAAAACACTAATATCTCAGTTATATGGGAAGATGACACCACAGACTAAACCACACCAATTAGGTAGACAGGGTTGTTTATTGGTCACCAGGAGAAAATGGATTTGCAAGGCTCTATCCCCTTGCTATCTCTCCAGTGCTGTCTAGTGTGATTATAAAAAGCATCTTACAAGAATACCTGACCAGGGCAGTCTATGACCACAAAACAATAAAAACCTTTTGCTGCTTAGTGTTTTAACAAAACTACTTATTTGGAATCTTTAATGAAACCAGTTTTAAATGGATGACTCTATTTCCATGTTCTTCCCAAATAGTCGCTGTGAATTCTCTACTTTTTCCCTGAGTCTAACATATACAGCTAAAATCTCACTATAGTGAACACAATCATGACAAAGCAATTTACCTATTTTACTAAGAACGTTATTATCAACAAGATATTATTTATTGGGTCACTGCCAATTCTCAAACAATTCTCTATAGATAATGCTTTATCTATTTCTAATAGGACTATCATGAGCTTCCTAATAAAGACACTATTTGATTATAGATGTTTATTATTATTTTAAACCTTAGAGAAGAAGTGAATACAGAAAGTGAGATATCAGGAAGAAAATTGACAAGGGTTTGCATTAGACATCGGGGGACAATTAAATGATATATGCCTAAGAGAATCAGGAACAAGATCTATTATCTTAGACTGTAACTACTCCTTCCCACAAGGTTCTTGAGGTAAGTACATGCCAAGGAAAGTCCCAGCAAGTGGGAAGCAAAGGGACACTTTATTGCTAGTAGAATTTTTGACCCAAAACTCTAATCAAAAGGCATAAGCACACCTTTTCCCCAAGTTGGTTATGCCTGAACAGCTTCACCCAAAGCAAGCTAGGAGGCCTGTTCTGTCCCTTTTCCACACCCAAAACTTATTCTTGCTTCTTACCACTACAATTTAAGGAAGGATCAACCCAATACACATTTTAGTACCACCAAAACAGAGTGAGTACAGGAGAGATCATGGTCCCCTGCTGCCTAGCACTGAGCTATC
Organism: Lipotes vexillifer; assembly: GCF_000442215.2. Classification (NCBI taxonomy): domain Eukaryota; kingdom Metazoa; phylum Chordata; class Mammalia; order Artiodactyla; family Lipotidae; genus Lipotes; species Lipotes vexillifer. The sequence goes on from NW_006785876.1 coordinate 382,167, forward strand.
CCTGGGTTGAGGCAGTAATCTTACCCTGGCCACCCTAAAAGATAGAAGAGGAAGTAAGAATGCCCAAGGAGAAGAAAGGATAGGTGTGTTTGTTGTGAGGACAGAAGAGAGGAGAGAGAGAGGTGGGGAGAGGTAGGAACAAAGAAGGACAGGGCCTCTTTCTAGGAGAATTAGTCCTGGCCCATCCCACTTAGGGCCTAGTGGAAGACAAGAGACACAAGAAGTGCTTCCACTGAAATGTGGCCCACTCTTGTTCCTGCAAATTCACGCATCTGATCAGCATCTCTCCCAGAAAGGGACTAAATGCTTTGACCATAACTACCATTTTGGGGAGGAGTGAAATGGGGATCGGGGAAGGCACAAGGAAATGCTGGTAGGAAAAGCAGAAGGTATTTTAATTTTTTCTCCCAAGATCTAGAATTGTGGTGTTGCTACAATCACCTTCCCGCTTATTGTACTTCACGTTTCAGAAGTTCCAGAAACCAGAAATATTCATTGTAATCCTACAAACACCACATTCCAAGACTTAGGAGGAAAAGACTGGAGGTGGTATAACAGTTATTCCCCAATATCCCCTTAGAAAATCAGAGGTCTCTTAATGTATCTTTTCATGCTAGGGCTGTGTTTTAACTCCAGATCTTAAAAACTGAAAATGTGGGGCTTCCCTGGTGGCACATTGGTTGAGAATCTGCCTGCCAATGCAGGGGACACAGGTTCGAGCCCTGGTCTGGGAGGATCCCACATGTCGCAGAGCAACTAGGCCCGTGAGCCACAACTACTGAGACTGCACGTCTGGAGCTTGTGCTCTGCAACAAGAGAGGCCGTGACAGTGAGAGGCCCGCACACCACGATGAAGAGTGGCCCCCGCTCGCCACAACTAGAGAAAGCCCTCGCACAGAAACGAAGACCCAACACAGCCAAAAATAAATAAATAAATAAATAAAAATAAATAAATAAAATTTAAAAAACTGAAAATGTTATTTCCAGCAGGACTTTTGACATAATTTAATCTACCATTTCAAAATAACATGGATAGGGCTTCCCTAGTGGCACAGTGGTTGAGAGTCCACCTGCCGATGCAGGGGACACAGGTTCGTACCCCAGTCCGGGAAGATCCCACATGCCGCGGAGAGGCTGGGCCCGTGAGCTATGGCTGCTGAGCCTGCAGATCCGGAGCCTGTGCTCCACAACGGGAGAGGCCACAGCAGTGAGAGGCCCGCGTACCAAAAAAAAAAAAAAAAAAAAAAAAAAAAAAGCTTCCCTGGTGGCGCAGTGCTTGAGAGTCCGCCTGCCGATGCAGGAGACGCGGGTTCGTGCCCCGTTTCGGGAAGATCCCACATGCCGCGGAGCGGCTGGGCCCGTGAGCCATGGCCACTGAGCCTGCGCGTCCGGAGCCTGTGCTCCGCAAATGGGAGAGGCCACGACAGTGAGAGGCCCGCATAACGCAAGAAAAAAAAAAGAAAGAAAAAAAAAAAAGAGAAAAAAAAAAAGAAAAAAAGAAAAAAAAAGAAAAAAAAAAAAAACATGGATATGCAGTGAAATTTCTGATATTAGAATTTTATATGTACAGAAAAAAAGTCAAGTCCCTATAACCTGGTTAGGTAAACAGGTATTTTGGTTAATCAAATATGTCTGGTTAACAGACTCCATATGGATTGACAATTTTAACAAAAATTCAGAAATGTTTAAAATAAACTTAACTAGAGCAAAACCACACCAAACAAAATTTATTCTCCTTTTGATCAGAGGGTACTTGGGATCTTGCCTGCCTCCCAAATTTTATTAGGTACTTCCACTATCACTCTGCTGGTAAAGCATGAAGATCAGTCACAGTAAATTAAATGCTAGGTAACAATTTGTAACAGAAACTTAAAGTTTTTTTCCAAGAGGTAAATTTCATGAATAAGAGATCAAAGATATATAATCAGTAATGCTTCTCATTCTGGAGCAGAATTACCCAGTAAGCAGATATAGGCGTTTTATTTACAGAAAATTTTTGAAGTTGAGAATAATATAAAATACAATTATTTTATTTACTGTTTTAGATGCATCCAGAAGCTGTGGGCATTAAAAAAAGTAAATGGAAAAAAAACCTACTGAATTATACATTTTATTTATTTTATTTTATTTTATTTATTTATTTATTTATTTTGCGGTACGCGGGCTTCTCACTGTTGTGGCCTCTCTCGTTGCGGAGCACAGCTCCGGACGTGCAGGCTCAGCGGCCATGGCTCACGGGCCCAGCCGCTCCTCGGCATGTGGGATCCTCCTGGACTGGGGCACGAACCCGTGTCCCCTGCATCGGCAGGCGGACTCTCAACCACTGCGCCACCAGGGAAGCCCCTGAATTATACATTTTAAATAGGTAAATTGTACAATATATGGATTATATCTCAATAAAGCTGTTTTTTAAAAAATATACCAAACACATGAAATATGGAGATCTATAAAAATTTCAAAGTAGATGTGAAATGTCAAGCAGGAGGTAGTGTCTGTGGCAGAGTTGTTGACTGGATGAGCCAACTCCTTACCATGACCCTCAGCTTCTTTGCCAGACGTGCTAGGAGTGACTGCATGACATAGTTCTACCTGATAACTAAATGGAAGTTGGCTAGGTGGGGCTTCAAATAAAGCTTTGGCTTTTCCTAATAAAACGGGACAGACTTGACTGGCAGGGCTCTTTACACTTTTACCACTTTGCTCTCCTTCTTCCTGCCTAAATGCAGACGTGGTAGGTAAAGCTGTAGCAGCTGTCCTGTTCTCTGGGGCAAAAATACAAGTAGAAAAGACCAAGAAAATCAAAGAGCTCACTGAATTGCAGAACCAATTCTAGCAGCCACCCACCTGTAGACTTTTTGTTATGTGAGACGGAGACAAACAAACAAAAGCAAAACAAAACCAAAATAGTTTTAAAAACATTTAAAAAGGCTTTCTTGGGAATTCCCTGGTGGTCCAGTGGCTAGGACTCTGCAGTCTCACTGCTGAGGGCACAGGTTCAATCTCTGGTTGGGGAACGAAGATCCCACAAGCCACACGGTGCAACCATAAAATAATAAAAATAAATAAATAAGTAGTCTTTCTTAATCAGGTTCTTTGTTATGTGCAGCTAAATGTAAGCTCCTTTGGAACATATGAGGGCTAGTAATAAAAATGAAATTTTATTTATTTTTAATGTGTCAAGTCTTAGCCATAGCATTTAATGAAAGGTTCTATAATTTATATCCTTAAGAAATGAGAGTGGGTTGAACCAGAAGCTACAATGCCTTCTCTCATTTTCTTTTTAAGGCCGTAAGAGGCTCTGTAGGATTGTGCAACAAACTGGAATCTTTGAAGGAAGAGTTTTAGCACTGGTGGTATCACCACGTTGATGGTAGAGAAAAAGAGAAGGAACTCAAATTATACTGTAGTCTCTTCACATCTTAAATGGAGACAGTGAAGCAGCTAAAACTCCAGAGCTACTGAAAGACATGGCAACTAAAAGGACCATTAAATTGTATGGAAAATCTAAACAGTCTTGACTGGTGTTTGGTTACAGTAAAAGGAGAATGTGGCAAGGGTGGTAATGTCATAATCACTGAGGGACATGGTTTCAGACGTCATAAGTAAAAGGAAGAAAGAGGATCCTTACCATTAGGTCTTAAGGGCACAGGAAAGAAAATACAGGCAGAAGTAAAAGCACACTCTGCATTTATCTATGTAACCAATACTCCTTATACTGAATCTGACACATTGTTGAAAGAGGTAACAAAGCAGAAAAAAAATGATTCCTCAGCGGGAGCTAAGGCCCTGAGTGTCCAGGAAAGTTGCTGAAAGGAGTCCTTGAGGGGTACCAACCAGCCTGTCATCATAATCACTTTTCCTAAGAGAAGGATGCAGAATGGAAGTGGATGGATGGGGAAGAAGCAAGAAGGGGAAGTGGAAGAGTTGTTCTTGTCTCAGTGCTTCTGCTTGTTCTTCACTAAAGATACAAGAATGTTTTGGTCAAGTGCCTCTGTGGTTACCAGGTTACAAAGGGCAAAGTTTAAAGAGAGAGGGAGAGAGGGAGAGGAGAGAGAGACAAGACAGACAGACAGACATCAAGTGCTACCATGATGCACCAAAAGCATCTTAACAAGGTGACAAATTGGGGCTCCTAGGGAAAAAAATCTCTGATTTAAGAGTATCTGAGGATTGAAGGTTTTGAAAGATAGATTACTGGAAGGTTTTGAAAGATAGATTACTGTTTTGGATTAATTCAAGAAGTAATTTCTTAAATGAAGGTGACCCTTCATCAGATGTCAGAATAGCTTCATTTACTTAATACTCAAAAGACAGATTCAAGCAATTTGATGTATTAAATCTGTAGAAATTTTGGTGAATTTGCTGAAAGTCCTATGCTTCTGCTAGCCCTTAAGAGAACAGCCACATTTCTGTGATCCTGTATGGCTAATCTTGGGGGAAGCAGTGTTTGGAACATCTGTCAAAGTAAAACCACAGAAGGAGAAGGTTGATGCTTTCCATTCATTTGATCTTCCAAGGTGAATGATTCCAGTTTTTAAAATGATTATTTAAAGCACTACTGGTAAAGTATTTGTTTCAGAGGGGTATCAAATTAACGATTCTGGATAATTACTAAACATACATTTGTGCATGAAATATTGCGTCAAATGGGGTGATATCCTCTGTAAAAATGTCTTCTTGATGGGTTAATCTTTGAAAACTGAAAGGATTTTTCTTTTCATGTATTCAGCTATATTTCATGATGACTAGTTGTCAACTCCTCTAATCGCTCAAGAGAAATAAATGGTTGACATGTGAGGTAAATCAAACACACACACACTTTTGGGGGGAGCATTTAACCTTTCCTGTTTTTCCAAAGAACATCTGAATTCTAGCCCCCCTCCTGTATTTTTAACAAGCAATTTAGTTGCCATAGCAATACTTCCTGGTTTTGAGATACATCTGGGATGAAACTAGCTGAGACATATTTACCATTCACTAAAACTCTGCTGTTTCCAGGCTCCAGGATTTCTGGTCGCCTTAGTATTCATGACAGTTCAGACTCCAGCATCTACTGAGAACCACAACTGTAATTTTTCATTCAACAATTTTTCTCGGAACCAGAGTTCTGAGGTCTGAGGGTGATAAGAGAAGACTTTAGTGCGATGCAGATAGGCTGTGAGAGAAACAACGTTTGGTAAATTAATCATGGATCAGCAAGACAAGGAAGAATTCCTTGGTTCAGGGCTGTGACATGACTGATATGAAGCAAATTTGGTAAAATATCTTTCCAATTTTGACTAGAATTATAGGCAATCTTAATCCAAGGCAGAGAAGTCATACTTTTAGAAGTTTGTTGTATTCTTTAGACTATAAAAAGGAAACTTTTCACTCTCTAGGTTGCAAAGAAGGCTGTCCTAATGTAAATAAATGTATGCTTGCCTGTGCAGCACTCAGATAGAATGAAATGGAAGCAGCATGAAACTTGAGGCAAGAGTCCTTACCTGTGCTCCTGTCAGCACCTAACACCAGAGTTTCGTCTTAGTCATTTGCTGGAGATGCCAGATCTTCAGCAGTTTCCTCACATATACTTAGAACAGACACGCTGAGCAAATATGATGTCCAATTTATTTGATAGATAGAACTCCCTTTAGTTGCACTAACATACTATGTTGTCAGCTAGTCAATGAGTGTTTACTGAGTACTCACAGCACAGAGTACTGTACCAGGCACTTGGAAATCATTGCAAAGATCCAAGTCCATCTCAATACTACAATCACTATCTTCAACTTGAGATTATCTGTGGTTCTACAAGAACTTGAGGGCTGCACAGACATAGAAAATACTCAAATAATTACAAAACATCATTTGAGTCATTGGTTCAATTTCTCTCCCCACCTTCATGGACTAAGCCTTCATTTGGAGCTATTAAACAGGACACAAAATGGAATGGTCTGTGATTCCTCTCCTTTTTCTTTTCTGTGCTTATCCTTGGGAGGGAAGTGGATGAGCAATAGCTTGGCAGGGTGGTCAGCAGTGGGACGAAGGAAAAACAGCAGTGAAAAAGGGATTTCTGATTTACAAACTGAATAGATAATCTAGAATGGTTGCAGCCACACAATAGTGAAAGGGCAACTGAACTGGGTGTGGGTTTAACAGCTCAAAGAGAAGGAAATATATGCTGGGATGAATAAGGAGCACAGCAACATATCTAATTTTTTTTTTTTTAAAAGGATCAACTTTCTATTGCTTTATCTACGTTTAATAACTGCAAGGCATAAACTGATTTGTGGTTCAGAAATTCTGTGCCAGGTTAACTTTTATAAGTGGTAGAACTGGGTTTTTTTCCTATTGCAAAGTAAAAACCTCCTCCTGACAGAATAAAGAGATTATGAATACCCACCAAGAACATACTTTGGGTTAGATCCATTTTGTCCTAACATATTACATTCATATAACATTTTCCAACTGAGGAACTCAAAATATTTTTGTGTCATCAACTCCTTAATCCTCATAACACCTAGAGAGACTATGGGTTTATTTAGTTGCATCTACCTGCACTGTTTCATCTTCCAACAGCCTACCTACTCACAATTAGGTTAGTTAAAGCATTACGGGTATTTCACTTACAGTACTGCATTATCAGTTACAAAACCATCATTTTCAAGCTAATGTAAGAATTGTTAATTTAACTGACTATCTAATAATGAGGGTTTCAACAAAGTGCTGTCACTTACTAGCTGAAAAAGACTGGGTGATACATATGCCTAATGCACAGCACATGTGATTTCTCATACTAACCTGAAAATACTTAAAAGGATATCATGATTAGCAAGTAGAAAGATAATAAGTCTTAAACTAAGGCGACAGAGGGACTATAAACTAAGACTTAGGTAGATTTGGTTAGTTACTATGTGGTTGTTTTATGTGGTCAGGCCTCTGAAGATTTCCTGTTATTTAAATTTTAATGTTTTTAAAAAGGCATGAAAATGATATAATTACTACTAGTTACCCACTTTTAAGGCACATTCCAGGCAACTTCTCTCCTTTTCTCTCAAATAAAATGAACAAGTTACACTGTGCCTGTAAACCTAGCAACAAAACAAACTCCTTTACTTCCAAGTTATACTGCCTGCTCTGGCTCTTGGGAAAGAGAAATAAACACCAAAGATGGGGAGAAAGTTTCATATAAACTGCAAGGACTAGGATGCCTCCCTCTGTCTCTTTCCTGGGAGCTGACTGGACAAAGGCTGGTCAGGAACAAAGAAGGTGGCTTCTAAAACAGGAATAAAGACAGAGACCTACTGGAGAACAGACTTGAGGATATGGGGAGGGGGAAGGGTGAAGTGTGTTAGGGCGAGAGAGGGACATGGACATATATATACTAACAAACGTAAGGTAGGTAGCCAGTGGGAAGCAGCCGCATGGCACAGGGAAACCAGCTCGGTTCTTTGTGGCTGTCTGGAGGGATGGGATAGGGAGGGTGGGAGGGAGGGAGACAAAGAGGGAAGAGATATGGGAGCATATGTATATGTATAACTGACTCACTCTGTTATAAAGCAGAAGCTAACACACCATTGTAAAGCAATTATACCCCATTAAAGATGTTAAAAAAAAAAAAAAAAAGAAGGTGGCTTCAAAAGCCACATGGCCCCCCAGCCCCGCCCCTCCTCTCCTCAGCAAAGAAAACTCGCCTCTAATGGTGCTAATGAAACACTGGGATGGGTTTGTGGTGGTGGATGGGATGCTTTGGGGAGCTGGTGACTGAATATAGAAACAGTAACAAAACATCTCAGGGCTGCCACCTCTGCAAGTCACCTCCATCGCCTTGCCTCTTACTCTCCCCCCCTCCCTCACTCTACTCCAGCCACCCTGGCCTCCTTGCTGCTCCTGCAACCTGCCTCACGTGCTCTGCCTCGGGGCCTTGGCACTCTGCCTGTGAGGCTCATCCCCCAGGTCCCCCAATGGCTTACTCTTCCCATCCTTCAGGCTCTGCACAGTGAGACCTTCCTGAACACCCAATCTAAAGCTGTGCTGTCTCCAACCCCTAGTCCTCCCTTCTGATGGCTCCATCTTTGAAATATCTGACATATTACAAATAGTGTTGTTTACTGGTTATCCACCACTGTCCCCTCCCCCAACAAGAATGTCAGTTCTGTGAGAAAACTGATGTTTGTTTTCTGGAGTCAATGCTGTAGCCCCAGGGTTTAGAATAGTGCCTAGCACACAGTTAAAGGCTCAAAAAATGTTGAGTGAATGAAAGAAAATGAAGGGAGGAGGAGACAGTCAGAGATCAGGTTTCAAGGTCAGCCTTTCCAGGATCCACAAGGGTACTTGCCATTCCACACGCACTAGCAGGACTAGGTTCCCACTAACTGTGGTTAGATGTGGGCATTGTCTGTCAAGAAAGAAGCTGGGGACTTCCCTGGTGGTGCAGTGGTTAAGAATCCGCCTGCCAATGCAGGGGACATGGGTTCAAGCCCTGGTCTGGGAAGATCCCACATGCCTTGGAGCAGCTAAGCCCACGGGCCACAACTACTGAGCCTGCGCTATAGAGCCCGTGAGCCACAACTGCTGAGCCCGCATGCTGCAACTACTGAAGCCCGTGCGCCTACAGCCTATGCTTTGCAACAAGAGAAGCCACCACAATGAAAAGCCCACACATTGCACTGAAGAGTAGCCCCCGCTCGCCGTGACTAGAGAAAGCCTGTGTGTAGCAACGAAGGCCCAACACAGCCAAAACTAAATAAATACATAATTTTTAAAAAAAAAAAAAGAAAGAAAGAAGCTCTGCTTGCCTACCCAGCTACAGGGGAAACGCTCAGGAAAGGAAGAAATGGTTTATGTGGATGAAAACAGACAAACAAAAGAAATCTTATCCACACAATAATTCTGTCCTCTCTTAGGAATAAAGAATGCAGTAATCAAGATAACCCATGTTTGAGACATTTGCCTCTGTGTTCACCATTTACAAAGAAACCTGAAATTTTAAAGTCAGTATACCTTGTGATTGGGCTCCCAGAGGAAGAGGTTCCAGAATTGCCAGATCTCCTCACTCTTAGATGGAGAAAATGTTAGTCACTCAGCTCTGTAATGCTCTCCCTCTATGTCTTGATCTGGAATCTGGGCGTCTTTGGATACAGTGACTAGGAAAGCAAGTGAGTCATCACAAGCAATAGAAGCCATGGGTCAAATGTCACTGACTAATCAACCTGTCATTTGTCAGTTACCCATCCCCATGAAGAGGTGCCACTGATCTAGTTTCCTATCAATAAACATCTGTCTGGGCACATCAGCTGCTGCTAACCATGGCCTGCTGAGATATGCAGCATCACCCAGAGGCATTGGTGGTTAAGAAATCCCTCTCTCCCTTTCTTATTGATAATGTCACAGAAGAGGCAAATGCAGTTCCTGACAAGGTAATGTTAGTTTCATAGAGATGTGTCTCTCTGAGCGTTCAGCCAGTTTCATGGGGCTTCAATTGCATGGATTTTCTCACTGCAAAAGCAATAGCTGGGCTTAAGGAAGGTGGAGGCTTCACGCGGTGCTGAGATACACAATTCTGCTTTTGGTTGTGCTCATGCTCATGATCCCCCTCTGAGTCAGGAAAAAAAAATTGTTTGGGGAGAACCATTCTTTTTCCACATTTAAAGAAAACCAAACGGCACTGTTCTCTCTTGTCTCTCTTAAGCTCCAGTAACACCTTTTATCTGGAGTCAGATTCAACATCTCTGACTGTTTGAGTAGAGCTAGAGGCTAAGGTAGCCTTGCCACATGAAAAGCTTGTTTGTCTCTTTCTGAGTTGTCACCTTGGCAATGACCTCATGAGGTCCCTGCTCGATCTAAAATTCTAGATCTCCCACTATACCCGCTATAATTTCCCCTTCTATCTTGATAGACTACCTCATCTGCACATTCAATCTGTCAAGGAACACTTATTCCGAGTTGTCACAGGCTTCATATATCGGGTGAGGTGGGGAGGAGGCAGCAAGTAAACAATTATAATACAAACATGACAAATGTTCTGGGAGGAATTACATACAGAATGTACAGAATCATTTAATAGGGATGTCTAAATCAGCCCAGGAGATGATAGAAGGTTAGGGAAGCATTCCCAAAGGAGTGAAGTCTTGAAGGGGTTATAAGAGCCAGGTAAAAAGGGGTGATGAGAAGGTAGTGAGACACACATGTAATGAGAACAGCATGTTCTAAGAGTTGAAGGCATGGGGTAAGAGAGGGGTGACACGTGCAAAACTGCAAGTAGCTGGATAGGTTGAGACAGTACGTGTAGGGGTGGGTGGAGAGGCAGGAGACAAGGCTGTACAGACAGAAGTAAGTCACGTGTTCTTTTTTTTTTTTTGCAGTACGCGGGCCTCTCACTGTTGTGGCCTCTCCCGTTGCGGAGCACAGGTTCTGGACGCGCAGGCTCAGCGGCCATGGCTCACGGGCCTAGCTGCTCCGCGGCATGTGGGATCTTCCCGGACCGGTGCACGAACCCGTGTCCCCTGCATCGGCAGGCAGACTCTCAACCACTGCGCCACCAGGGAAGCCCAAGTCACATGTTCTTAATGCTGTTGTCTGAACTTTCTCCTTAAGGCAAATAGTAGCCATGAATCCTCTTAAGAAGGGGCATGACCACGTCAGATTTGTGGTAACAGTGTGGGAGATGGTTGCAGGTGGGGAAAGAAGAGCTAGGTAGAGAAGAGAAACTACAAAGGTGCAACTATGGTGATGGCAGTGGGGATGGGGAAGAGAGGAAGGATTTGTGAGATATGTAGGAGCTGGTATTGACAGTTGACTGGTTCAGTAGGGGAGGTGAGGGAAAGGAAGGAGTTTAGGAAGATTTCCATGTTTTTGGCTCAGTGGATGGGTGGATGAGCAGTACCACTAAATCAGATGAGGAAATCGCAGTGTGAGGCAACTTGAGCAGGGAAAGGGGAGAATGGTAGAATTCCATTTCTGACATATTGCTTTGAGATGCACAGGGACCGTTGTTGGATGGGGGGTGGAGAATGTGGGGTGCCAGGTAAGCAGACAGAATACAGGGAACATTAAAAGAGAGTGGGCAGAGCTGCTAAGCTGCCAGTTTGCTTCTATCTTCATTGGCAAGAAGACTGGTTTTCAAATTAGAAATGGCAGAACAAACATAAGAGAAACCTGAAGCCCCAAATAGGTGAAGTGAAAGAAAATATCTAGTCATTTTAAATGATTTCAAGTCTCCTGCTCAGATGTGTTACACACCAAGCCTTCTGAAAGAAACTGCAGATGTAATCTCAGAGACACAATTGGTAATCGTCAAGAAATTGTGCAGACTATAAGACAAGAGAAGGACAATTGTTTTCCATATTTTTAAAGTAAAGAGAAAAAGATTGTAATGGGAAATATTCAGATAAGTTTCACACCATTTATGACAAAGATTCTAGAATGACTTATTAAATAGATGGCTTATGATTACTTTAGTTAATGTATGCAGCTGAGAAGAATGAAGGAGGGCGCGTTGATGGCTATCTGATGGAAGTTTATTTATACTGCTAGCTTGTCCAGACTGATTGTGGCTTGTGTCCTCCCCCTTCCTAAGCACAAAGTGAGTTGTCTGGCCTGCAGTATGAATTCAAGTCTTCTTTATCTGTGATTTGTTGCCTGTGGTACTCAACCTGTATGTGGCCCTTTATGAAAAGAGGTTGACAATTTAAATGAAGAAACCAACAGTCTGAATCCTCCAAGAAATCCAGCATCACTTGTCAGGGTACCCCAGGGAACTGACAAGCAGCATTAACCTCTTAAGTTATTAGCTGAGACATCAATAAACCTTTGTCTATTAGAATCCCACTACCTTATTTTTTGTGCTGTTTCTTTCTTTACACATACTAACTTTAAAATGAGAACAGGAAACAGTAAGGAAAATGTGGTACAGCACGACGGCAGGAAGGCAGTCATGTCTCACCAACATCTCTACCTCTGGCAGGCTAAGATATAATGTAAAATATCTTGTGTTTAAAAAATACACACACACACACACACACACACACACACACACACACACACACAACATTAGTCTTTCAGAGACCTTCTTAGAACCTTAAAAAAAAAAAGGGCAGCCTATTTGAGACCCAGATGACTCACTTGAACTAAAGTATATCCTCTGGGAGATGTCACCAGTGTCACATTTTAAAATTATATGATCCTACAAATCAAGCAATAGTGGGTTAAAGTTCCCTTCTTAAAGCAAAGCGAAACAAAACAAAACAAAATGAAAACAACCAAAAACCCAGACATGAAGATTAGTAAAAAGATCTTTTAGAACCAGGTTTCATATTCAGATCTGTTTGGTTCATATATAAAGTCATTTATTCGAGTTGAAAATGATTTTGATATCCTGTAAGTCCCTAACCAATACAAACTGAGACTTGTGCCGTATCCAGGGAGAGGCCTTAGTCCTCTCCCTCCACAAATCTAAACTAGTCCCTCCACAAGTCTAACTTTGGTGCATCTCCCCACCAGAAAATCCAAACAAGCACCTTGTATATCTTTGTCCCTCCTTTTCCATCCCCTCCTCTCAATATTTAGAGCAAAGAACAGAAGAGTATCTTCACTGAAGTTACTGGGATCATCAATGTACCAAAATACAATTTGCACATGTCTTCCATTTTAAAAGTAATAAATGAAAGGGAATCTTCTTACCGTATTGACCCAATCATGTATGGCTGTGCCAGTTGAACCACAATTGCACCACTTCCTAGCTGATGACATGTATAGCCAGAATCCCAATCATAGTTCTTAGTGTCCCCATTCAGCAAGGCATTTCGGCTCCGACTGACTCCTTCAATCACACTGGCACAATCAGCAATTGTTGCAACGTTCTCCATGGGAACTGTGAATCCAACACAAGATTCAGCATCAAGATAAAGAAGCCAAATATATCCCACCAGTGTGCTATGAACAAAATTAATTAATTACTATCAATAATAAAATAGAAATTAGAGCATCTTGATTATCTCAAGATATGAACACATTTCCATGCTAAATAGCTTTTAAAAAAGATGAACCTGAGGCTGGAACAAACCAAACCACATGTAGCAATTAACCCTAAAGAATTTTATTACAAAGAAACATGATACCCCATAAAATATAGAATGGATAAATACATTGTGAAATATTACTACAGTGGGAAACGACACAGTAGTTGAGATTAATTAACTACAGCTATATCCAAATTGATTAATCAAAAAACAGTGTTGAATGAGAAAAGCAAGGCACAGAAAAACACAGTGTATGAGTTCATTTATACAAAGCTTTTCAAAAAGGCAAAACTAAAAATATAATTTGTTTAGGGATACATATATAAATGTAAAACTAAAAAGGAAATCCAGGGAATTATTACACAAAATTCACGATCGTTTGTATGAGAAAGAGGGAGATGAAATCTTGGAGGGACACCCACCAATGTGTCCAAACATTAATTGATTTCATTTCCAAGATGAAATCCTGGAGGGGCTTCAAAACTACTGGTTTTCTTCTATACTCGTGAGGCGATAGGTACATAGGCACTTGTTTTATTAGTATTCTCTAAACTGTACATATTTATTACACTTAATAAATGTAGCAAGTTTGTTTAAAGAAGCATGACATATATAGATTCAGTATTTTAGAATTCATAAAGCAGGAAAACAATCCAGGACATGGTACCAATCTCTTTGCAGAATATACAGTTGCCCTCGGCCATGATTCATTTCCCTTTTTTGTCTGTTTACTATTCTGAGCAATTCAACACATACGCTCATCTCTTTGTTCATGAACTGCTGCATTCTGAAACACCAGCTTTGTTTTGATTCTGTGTCTCTCTATGTACTTCAAGTCCACATCCACCTGGTTCATTTACAAAAGTCTAGGGTATCCACAAAATGATATAGCTGTCCAAAAATGATGTAGATTCTCTAAACACTGAGAAGAGAATGATAAAAGGTGAGAGCATTTTAAGTCCACTGGGACCTTTTTTGTGCATTTACTAGCGCTGCGATTTTCTTCAGAAATTTAAATTATTTAACCTAAATCTACAATTAACCTTAGCTACTTACATTCAAGATGTGTAGCTTACTTTACAAAATTTTAAAACGGCTTGAAAAAAAGACAATTTCTTATTAGATATATACTATACTTTTCAGTATAATATTATACACTATGCAAAGAGAGAGGGTGAGCAGTACTACTATCATGCCAAAACATTTCTAACTTTATAATGATGCGGAGTAAATAATCTTACACGTATCTTCTAAGCAATGCATTAACGTTTCAAAGGTGGGCATGCCTGTACTCGAGCCCTCATCTACCTTCACTACTTGCTTTGCTCCCTCATCTCATATACCTTCACTGCTTGCTTTGCTCTCTGTAGATAAGGACAGCCATCCACAGATAAAGAGAGGAAGGGAAGGAGGAAGGGAGAGAGATTGGATTTTCTGGCCATGAATCCCTTGACTATGAAGCTTAACTCTAAAGCAATAAGCAGAATCTCTGGTAAAGTAACCTGTGAGGGCAGTGTACTGGCAGAGAAGGGGCTTATAGAAAAGCCCCCTCTGACTTTGAAAGGAGAAGAGATAAAGGACTATATTTAGAGGCTAAGTCATGGTACCTCCATCTCATGGAAAAGGGGAAGTGTTCTATGATTTGGAAGAGAGAACTAAAGGAAGTGGCACAAGATACACAATAAACTGAGCTGAGACATAAAATCACACTGTAGGTAGCTTAAGCTGCAGTAAGAGACAGCCTCCATTCTCCCAGGTGCTTAAATAGCACACATTTATTTTTCACCCACACTATGCATTCAACGATGATCAGCAAGGTGACACTGAGCATTACATCACGCAGGGAACCTAGTGACGGAAGCTTTGTATTGATTGATATGTGCTTCCTCAATCACAGCAGCAGTGAGAAGGGAGTGAACTGGGCACTGGCTCTTAAAACTCCTCCCCCAAAGCAACACACATCACTTTGCTCACATTTTGTTCACTAAGGCAAGTCACAGGGCCTTACCTAACTTCAAAGGCGTTAGGAGAGGGCTAACTTGTTGTGTGCCCAGGAGAAGAAGGGGAATATATGGTCAACAATATTAACGTCTACAATAAACATTAAACCAGGATGAAGGAACGTTCAATAGCCAGATAAATCTAGTTCATTTGTGTGAAGTATATAAAATATTTCAATGTATAAATATACCAAAGGGACAATTAGATTGTTACTGTTGTTTTCTTTGTGATTACAAACGTGTCTTCTTGTGTACGTAGGTAAGAGTTTCTTCAAGGAATATGTAAGACATATATATGTATATATTTACACACACACACACACACACACACACACACACATGGAAGTGGAATTACACTTGTGGCTATGAGTTACCTCACTGGCAGGATGTCAGTCCTTTCTTGGTTAATGTTAAGTTGAAATATTAATCTTTTCCTATATGATTTGTGTTTTCCCTTTCTTGTATATAAATTCTTTCCAACCCCAAATTTATAAAGATATCTCCCTATATTTTCTTCTAAAAGTTCTCAAATTTTGCTTTTCACGGTTGGTTCTTTAATCTACTTAGGATTTATTTTTGGTATGCTATTAAATACAGATCTACTCTCACCTTTTATTCATAAGGTTAGCTAATTTCCCCAGCACCATTTAATGAACAGTTCATCGCTTTCCTCCACTAATTTATGTTACTTTAGTCACATATAAAGTTTTCATACGTATCTAAATCTTTTTTTAAATTAATCACCTGTTTTTAATAGACTTTATTATTTTTAAGGGCATTTTTAGGTTTACAGAAAGATTGCACAGAAAGTAAAGTTCCCATAAACTCTCTCCCCCAACAGTTTCTCCTTTCATTAACATCTGCATTAGTGTGGTCCATTTGTTACAACCGATAAACCAGTATTGATACATTCTTCTTTTTTTTTTTTTGCGGTACGCAGGCCTCTCACTGTTGTGGCCTCTCCCGTTGCAGAGCACAGGCTCCGGACGCGCAGGCTCAGCAGCCATGGCTCACGGGCCCAGCCGCTCCGCAGCATGTGAGATCTTCCCAGACTGGGGCACAAACCCATGTCTCCTGCATCGGCAGGCGGACTCCCAACCATTGCGCCACCAGGGAAGCCCTCTAAATCTCTTTTTAAGATCTGTACTCTGTTTCCTTAATTTGCCTAGCCTTGTGCCTTTACCATACTGTTTTAATTACTATAATTTTACAGTATCATAAAATCTGACAAACTGAACACCTGTCTTCCCTCTCCTTCCCCTTCTCTGTTTTTCTTCAAAATTACCTTGGATATTCCTGGCCCTTTCAGGAGAATTTTGTGTTTTGTTTAAGTTTTCAAATATACTAGCATAAAGGATTCTTCAATATACTCAAATCAATCAATGTGATACACCATATTAACAAATTGAAGGAGAAAAACCATATGATCATCTCAATAGATGCAGAAAAAGCTTCTGACAAAATGCAACACCGATTTATGATAAAAACCCTCCAGAAAATAGGCATAGAGGGAACTTACCTCAACATAATAAAGGCCATATATGACAAACCCACAGCCAACACTGTTCTCAATGGTGAAAAACTGAAACCATTTCCACTAAGATCAGGAACAAGACAAGGTTGCCCACTCTCCCACTGTTATTCAACATAGTTTTTGGAAGTTTTAGCCACAGCAATCAGAGAAGAAAAAGAAATAAAAGGAATCCAAATTGGAAAAGAAGAAGTAAAGCTGTCACTGTCTGCAGATGACATGATACTATACATAGAGAATCCTAAAGTCTCTACCAGAAAACTACTAGAGCTAATCAATGAATCTGGTAAAGTAGCAGGATATAAAATTAATGCACAGAAATCTCTTGCATTCCTATACACCAATGATGAAAAATCTGAAAGGGAAATTAAGGAAACACTCCCATTTACCATTGCAACAAAAAAGAATAAAATACCTAGGAATAAACTTACCTAAGGAGACAAAAGACCCATATGCAGAAAATTATAAGACAGTGATGAAAGAAATTAAAGATGATACAAACAGATGAGAGATATACCATGTTCTTGGATTGGAAGAATCAACATTGTGAAAATGACTATACTACCCAAAGCAATCTATGGATTCAAGGCAATCCCTATCAAACTACCAATGGTATGTTTCACAGAACTAGAACAAAAAATTGCACAATTTGTATGGAAACACAAAAGACCCCAAATAGCCAAAGCAGTCTTGAGGAAGAAAAATGGAGTTGGAGGAATCAGGCTCCCAGACTTCAGACTATACTACAAAGCTACAGTAATCAAGACAGTACGGTACTGGCACAAAAATAGAAATATAGATCAATGGAACAGGATAGAAAGCCCAGAGATAAACCCACGGACATATCGTCACCTTATTTTTGATAAAGGAGGCAAGAATATATAATGGAGAAAAGACAGCCTCTTCAGTAAGTGGTGCTGGGAAAACTGGACATTTACATGTAAAAGAAAGAAATTAGAACGCTCTCTAACGCCATACACAAAAATAAACTCAAAATGGATTAAAGACCTAATGTAAGGCCAGACACTATCAAACACTTAGAGGAAAACATAGGCAGAACACTCTATGCCATAAATCACAGTAAGATCCTTTTTGACCCACCTCCTAGAGAAATGGAAATAAAAACGAAAATAAACAAATGGGACCTAATGGAACTTAAAACCTTTTGCACAGCAAAGGAAAACATAAACAAGATGAAAAGACAACCCTCAGAATGGGAGAAAATATTTGCAAATGAAGGAATGGACAAAGGATTAATCTCCAAAATTCACAAGCAGCTCATGCAGCTCAATAACAAAAAAATAAACAACCCAATCCAAAAATGGGCAGAAGACCTAAATAGACATTTCTCCAAAGAAGATATACAGATTGCCAACAAACACATGAAAGGATGCTCAACATCACTAATCATTAGAGAAATGCAAATCAAAACTACAATCAGGTATCACCTCACACCAGTCAGAATGGCGATCAGCAAAAAATCTACAAACAATAAATGCTGGAGAGGGTGTGGAGAAAAGGGAACCCTCTTGCACTGTTGGTGGGAATATAAATTGATACAGCCACTATGGAGAACAGTATGGAGGTTCCTTAAAAAACTAAAAATAGAACTACCATACAACCCAGCAATCCCACTACTGAGCATATACCCTGAGAAAACCATAATTTAAAAAGAGTCATGTATCACAGTGTTCATTGCAGCTCTTTTTACAATAACCAGGACATGGAAGCAACCTAAGTGTCCATCAACAGATGAATGGATTAAGAAGATGTGGCACATATATACAATGGGATATTACTCAGCCATAAAAAGAAATGAAATTGAGTTATTTGTAGTGAGGTGGATGGACCTAGCATCTGTCATACAGAGTGAAGTAAGTCAGAAAGAGAAAAACAAATACCGTACGCTAACACATATATATGGAATCTAAAAAAAAAAAAATTGTTCTGAAGAACCTAGGGGCAGGACAGGAATAAAGACGCAGATGTAGAGAATGTACTTGAGGACACGGGGAGAGGGAAGGGTAAGCTGGGACGAAGTGAGAGAGTGGCGTTGACTTATATATACTACCAAAAGTAAAACAGATAGCTAGTGGGAAGCAGCTGCATAGCACAGGGAGATCAGCTCAGTGCTTTGTGACCACCTAGAGGGGTGGGATAAGGAGGGTCAGAGGGAGACTCAAGTGGGAGGAGATATGGAGACATATGTATATGTATAGCTGATTCACTTTGTTATAAAGCAGAAACTAACATACCATCGTAAAGCAATTATACTGCAATAAAGATGTTAAAAAAGAAAAAGAAAGCAGTAATCCTTGACGTGGAAAAAAAAAACCCTAATATATTAGCATAAAAATTTTCACAGTATGTTCTCATTATCATTCCAAATATATATATATATTTTGTGTGTGTGTGTGTGGTATGCGGGCCTCTCACTGTTGTGGCCAGCTCCAGACACGCAGGCTCATAGGCCATGGCTCACAGGACCAGCCACTCCACGGCATGTGGGATCTTCCCAGACCGGGGCACGAACCCATGTCCCCTGCATCGGCAGGCGGACTCTCAACCACTGTGCCACCAGGGAAGCCCCCAAATATTTTTATTTGTACCTTTTCTTTCTTTTTTGGTCAGTCCTATACATGTTTGCTACTACATTAGTGTTTTCAAAAAAACAATTTTCAATTTTGCTTATTATTTTCTTTATTTCCTACTTCACTAAATCTGCTCTTTTTATTATTTCTTCTTTCTATTCCTTTGGATTTATTCTATTTTTTCCTAAATATCTGAAGCAAATAATGAGCAAAACATTAACTTTTCTTTTTTTCTAATAAATGCATTTAAAGCTAATATTTTACCTCTAAGTCCTGCTTTATCTTTACCCTTAAGTTTTGATATACAGTGTTTTGAAGAGTATTAGAGTCAACTATGGTGTAGAATGTTTCTCCATCTGGGTTTGTCTGACATAAAGTGTTTTAAAAGTTGATTGCATCTAAGTTTTTTCTAGTTTCCATTAAGATTTTTGTTTGCTTCATAAATTATTCATAAGAATGTTTTTTAACTTTTCAAGTTTTTGTTACTGATTTTTAATTACACTGTAATGTGGATAAAAAGGTGTGGTCTGTATGATACTGACTTTGTAGAATTTGATGAGATTTGCTGTTCTGTGGTCTAGTTCATGGTTCTTATAAATATTTTACATGTGCCTGAAGAGAATGTGTATTCTCTAATTTGGGAGATGTATGGTTCTATATATATATCTACTATATCAAACTTACTGAGCTGTTCAAATCATTTACATGCTTACTAATTAATGCGAGATATTTAAATTTCCCACTATGACTGTAGATCTGTCAATTTCTCCTTGTAATTCTGTCAATTTTTGCTTTATGTATTTTGAGAACACATCATTTCGTGTATATTATTTTAGAACTATATCTAACTGGTAGATTGAACCTTTCATCATTATGTAGTGTAATTTTTTACCTCTAATAATGCCTTTGTCCTAAAATCTACATGTTCTGATGTCAAATAAATATAGTGCCTTTATTTTGGCTACTGTTTCCTTAGCATCACTATTCTATTTTTCTGGTCTCTTGCGGTAACATATAACTAGATTTTTGAAAAATTCAGTGTCCTTTGTCTGTTAACTGGCAGATTTACATGACTTACATTAATTGTTATTACTGATGTATACTAATTCACTTTTTTTAAAAAAAAAATATTTATTTTAGGCTGTGTTGAGTCTTTGTTGCTGCATACAGGTGCGATAGGGGGCCACTCCTCATGGTGGTGTGCGGGCCTTCCATTGCGGTGGCTTCTCCTTCTGCAGAGCATGGGCTTCAGGTGCGTGGACCTCAGCAGTTGTGGTGCCCAGGCTCAGTAGTTGTGGCTTGCGGGCCCCAGAGAGCAGGCCAGGCAGCTGTGGCGCATGGGCCCAGTTGCTCCACAGCACGCGGGATCCTCCCAGACCAGGGCTCGAACCTGGGTCCCCTGCACTGGCAGGCTGACTCCCAACCACTGTGCCACCAGGGAAGTCCCACTAATTCACTTTTATTTCTACTTACAAGATTTTTTTTCCTTTGCTGCTTCCCCCACCTCTCTGTCTACTCTGTTACTGTTTTCTAACGGATTGAATTTCCTTTATTTTCCCCACCAGCTATCCCTACTGATTTGATTGGGAAGTTATATATTCTATTTCTACTCTTTTACTAAATTCTATATATGCATACCAGGCTTAACAATGCCTAAAATTAAAAATCACATATTCCCTTCTCCTGAACAATATAAAAGATCTTAACACTTTTTCATACAAATCATCTTGCCTCTTGGCTTGTTATTCTTACCTAACATTTTACTTCTACCTTGTTTTAGACTCTCAAATCAGTCATCATTATTATTATCTCATACAGCCAAAACTTATTTATTCACATTCACCAATTTATTCATCTTTACTTTTTTTATATCCTCCTTTATTCTTGGTTCAACTTCCTTTTAAGACACATCCATTCAGCAAAGTCTTTACTTGAAAGTATATTTTGCCACCACTCTTGAAAAATAGTTTAATTGGGTATAGAACTCTAAGTGAAAAGCTGTTTTTCCTCAGCACTTTTAATATATTATTCCATAGTCTTCTAGCTTCTACTGTTATGTCTGCTATCCCCTCTAAGTGCTGCAATTTGTTTTTTTCTCCACGGTTAATTTTAAGGATTTCTTTTTGGTTTTAGTGTTTTGCAATTTTACTATGTTGTACCTAGATGCAGACTAAATTTATCCTGCTCAGGACTGAACATAAGCATATATGGCTTTTATCAAGTCTGGAACATTTTAACCATTATTTTTGTGAGTATTGATTCTCCCTCATTTTCTTTTTTTTTTCGTCTAGACCTCTGTTGGAACTTCTCATTCTATCTTCTCTATTTCTTAACCTTCCTTTTATTTTTTTCCTCTTTACTTCTTTTTGAAGCATTCTGGGTAATTTCTTAAAATTACTGTTTGTGTTCACTGCTTCTCTCCAAGTGTGTCTCATCTACTGTTTAACCTGTCCACTGAGTTTTAAAATTTCACTGTCAAACAAAAACTACCCAGTATTGAAAATAAGTGAACTGAAGCTTTGTGTATTAGCAAGGGTCAATCTTACAAAGAAAGCTGGTTAAGAAGAATAAGTCAGAAAAATACAAAGGGTACAATTCTACTTCTATTGTTCAGTGATAGACATCTAGTGAATCTCACCTATGTGGTGAGATTAGAAAGGAGATCTAGGGAGTAGTAAACGCAAATTCAGATGAATGGTGACCTCCAGATAGGAAGATAGCAGGGATGTGCTGTGGGGGGAACACACAAAGGGCTTTAAAGACTTGGTAGTGATATGGGAACATATGTATATGTATAACTGATTCACTTTGTTATAAAGCAGAAACTAACACACCATTGTAAAGCAATTATACTCCAATAAAGATGAAAAAAAAAAGACTTGGTAGTGTTCTATTTCTCAAGATGGGTGGTGAGCATGTGAGTGTTCCTGCTCTCCAAACTTTACATATATGTTCTTTATGTTCTTTTCCACAAATGGAATATTGGTTATTTTTTAAATTCCACAAATTTTAATACCGTTTTTATGAAAACCAGAAATATGGCAAGTAATTTCAGAGGGTTTGAAAGGATAAACCTTTTAGGATTCTTTACAATGCTGATGTGCTCTGTAGTATCCACTAGGTCTTGATGGTTGTCCTTGTTGACTCTCCCTGAGTTTATCAATTTCCTCCTAAGCTACCTTACTGCTTCACAATTTTATCCCTAGATGATCTGATTTTAACTAGTCAATTAGTGCAGCAGCATCAGAGACGATCATAAAATCATTAGTGATATGGTTTAAAGCTCTTTGGGAAAAAAGGCTGGGATAAGCACTCAGAATTCCTTTTCTAAAGACGTATTTAGAAATACTTATTAAAGAAGATTCTTTCAGTCTCCAACATTTTCTCTAAGCAAAACTGCCCTAGTAATATCACCCTCTGACCCTCTGGAATCTTAAGGTAGTCTAACATATGCTACATTAAAGAACTTTGCCTTCTTGGGACATCCCTGGCGGTCCAGTGGTTAGGACTCCACACTTTCACTGCTCTGGGCCTTGGTTCAATCCCTGGTCGGGATTTTAAAAAAAAGAACATTTCAAAAACAAAAACAAAAACAGTGCCTTCTTAACAAAAAATCCTATATCTATGTGCTGGAGAATAGTATTCCATGGTTTCCACTTTGATCTTGACATCATCGTTCATTAATGTTTTTCAGTCAAAGTCTGGATCTACAAAGGGTGCCCAACACAGATAAACATAGACACATATAATACACAGAGATAGACTGTATCAGTGAAATCTACACCAACTCCCATATTTCCTTTCAAGAAATTGCTTTTGCTAGAACTCTACTAGCAACTTGATAAGCAACTGTACTTATTCCATAAGGTAGAAAATCAGATCAGCACTTTTCTTAATTCTCATTCCTATGTTTTAAACAATGAGTCAAATTAACAATATAACAACCAAATGATGCCAACGGGTGGAAAGAAGAGAAGGATAGGGACCTGGGCACAAACCCTGTGGATAAAGACTTTCTGTAAATAACTAAGGTGAGACCATAATTCCAGCGCTGGGCCAATTCTTAATATCCAAACCAGTATTTCAGTCTGATCTAACTTGACAATTGGAGATTTAGCATGTGAGTTTCATAAGGGCAGGAACTTTTGTTTCTTTTTTTCACTGCTGTATTCCCAACGGATAAGAAAGAGTGCCTAGCATATAGCAGTTATTAAATAAATATTTGCTGAAAGAATGAATCAGAGCTGGAAAAGCATGAGTATATAGGTGTGGCACTTAACATAGCTCCTTACCAAAAGCTAGAAAATCTAAAAGTTACTGAATAAAGCAGAAAAAACTGCTTTCTAAGGGAAAGTTTTCTTAGAAAAGTGAAGTATGATCAATCTCTGGGTCTTGACCTAAACATTAAAAAGAAAACAATTATGCCCACTGCAGAAGAGCTGCTTTATAAGCTCTCTCAACTTCTCTCAACTTCTCAACTTCTCTTCCCCTAAAAGTTTGCCCCACATACAGAAAGACTGGTCACTCATGGTAGACTAAAATATTTTCTGATAGGGAAACCATTTAGGGGAGAACAGGAGGAAGAGGAGGCATGTATATAATAACATGACTTGTAAAGACTATAGAAGCTTTTTTATGCCTGACAGTATTGCTATCTGGTTATAGTCATACTATAAGAGTTCTCAGAGAAGAGGTCTGTCCTAAATGTCACCACTGGGTTTACTAATATAAGCCACTTACTTCATTTCAGCAGAAAAAAATTCTGTTATTAATTCTTCTTCCTAGAAACACAAACCTCAGCCTTCCTAGTTGGACTGCATAATAATTACCCAATGGTTTGAATAAATTCTGTGGTCTTTTTTCCTGGGAAAAATTAGAGAGTGATTCTAACTGACTGCAATGCACAGAAGGTGCCATACTGTTTTTCTTCCCGTAGGGGCCGGGCCACTCCCCATTTGAATGTTCATTACTGTCTTTCATATGTGTCTGATAAATTTATTAAAAACACCATCTGGATGGAGCTCAGCTTTGTGCTGTATTTCCAGTCTTCCAGTTTCCTCCCTTGTCCCACTGGAATTTCTGCCCCAATTTGTGTCACTTTGTTTACAAAACCATATTGCCAAAGCCCAGCATCTCGAGTCTGTCTCTTTCTGGTTTTCCTTTGGATCCTTCAGCTACATACCTATTACAATAGCCTGTGCTAGGAGCAAAGGGGAAGTGCCTGGGCAGAAATTACTCTTCCCCCTCTGTGCACATAGCAATTCTGCTCAGACAAATTTAATTTGCTGCTTCTGAATGCAAAAATTGCATGTTAACAAAGTGTATACATTCTGCAAGTGTATGAATATTGGGATGACTCACACTGTGGGGAACTGCAGAAAAAGTGATCTGAAAACAACTGTACTGCCCTCTGTTCTTACCCAGCACCAGGGTGGCCAACAGCCTGCCTGTAAATTTAATTCAGGAGTAATAAAAGGCAGTATTACTTCACTAGGACATGACCTGAGGGCCACCTGTACCAGCTATATTTAAAGATAAGACTGACATGTTATTTAACTGTCTCCAGAGATCACCTTTGAGAGATAGGGGGAAAAACCCATTTGAAACAGGTTTTAAAA
This sequence comes from Lipotes vexillifer, assembly GCF_000442215.2. Classification (NCBI taxonomy): domain Eukaryota; kingdom Metazoa; phylum Chordata; class Mammalia; order Artiodactyla; family Lipotidae; genus Lipotes; species Lipotes vexillifer. Next base: position 406,905 of record NW_006785876.1, read on the forward strand.
GTGAAATAGCACTTAGCACTTAACAAAGGATTGTCATCTTCAAAAACAGTGCTTGATACAGCAGAAACTAACACAACAACGTAAAGTAATTATACTCCCATAAAGATGTTTAAAAAAAAAAGAAACAAGTGAGCAAGTAAAAAAACAAACAAACAAACAAATAGAGCTTGTGTTGGGCTTCATGCAATGTTTCCCTGGCTGTTTTCATTGCAACTTGTTTTCTAATAGCACAGTGGTTCACACAGCCATCAAGTACTTAACAGTCTTAGGGAGATTCTTCTCTGTTGCCAAGATTTTCAGAGTTACAAAATATTTCCTTCAAAACGACAACTAGGACTATCAGCTTAAGGTCACATCTAGATATTCCCCTACAGACCTACACTATTTTTTCAAATGGGGACTTACCCTAGGGACCTATCCACAGGCCTACATAGGAACTTGTTGCTGACCAGGCAAGCTTCCAACCCAACTGCAATCCAACCTTCTGTCAACTTACTCTAAAGGGAAAAATACTCACAGCTGTTATGTCTGAACAGCTGTAAATGAACAATAGCTAATTAGAGCACAAGCCCATTTTTCTTGGAAACTATCAAAAAGCTACAAAAATGTATTCTGCAACACTGGCACTAAGTTACATTCATTCCTGGTTTTATCTATCAGGTTAAAAAAAATATCAATTTTCTTGGTGCAGCCACTATGGAAAACAGTATGCAGGTTCCTCAAAAAACTAGAGTTGCCATATGATCCAGCAATCTCACTCCTGGGCATATATCCGGGCAAAAATATAATTTTAAAAGATACATGCACCCCTATGTTCATAGCAGCACTATTTACAATAGCCAAGACATGGAAACAACCTAAATGTCCATTGACAGATGAATGCATAAAGAAGATGTGGTACATATATACAATGGAATACTACTCGACCATAAAAAAGAATGAAATAATGTCATTTACGGCAACATGGATGGAACTAGAGATTATCATACTAAGTGAAGTAAGTCAGAAAGAGAAAGACAAATACCATATGATATCACTTATATATGGAATATAAAATATGACAGAGTTGAACTTTTATGAAACAGAAACAGACTCACAGACATAGAGAACAGACTTGTGGTTGCCAAGGGGGAGGGAGGGTGGAAGAGGGATGGAGTGGGAGTTTGGAGTTAGCAGATGCAAACTATTATATATAGAATGGATAAACAACAAGGCCCTACTACATAACACAAGGAAATAAATATATTAAATATTCTGTGAGAAACCATAATGGAAAAGAATATTTAAAAAAGAATGTATACGGCTTCCCTGGTGGCGCAGTGGTTGAGAGTCCGCCTGCCAATGCAGGGGACACGGGTTCATGCCCTGGTCCGGGAAGATCCCACATGTTGCGGAGCGGCTGGGCCTGTGAGCCATGGCCGCTGGGCCCGTGCATCCGGAGCCTGTGCTCCGCAACGGGAGAGGGCACAACAGTGGGAGTGAGGGGCCTGTGTAAGGCAAAAAAAAAAAAAAAAAAAGAATGTATACACCTATAACTGAATCACTTTGCTGTACAGCAGAAATTAACACAACATTGTAAATCAACTATATTTCAATTAAAAAAAATCACTTTTCAATCATACAGTATATCACATTACATTGCTGAAGAAAACCCTTTAAACTTTTCCTTTCCCAAATATGCCCCGGTTCCCAGCACCGTGGAAAGGCTGCTTCCTAACACAATTCCAAAGGATTCAGTCATGACCATCTCTCCATATCTGCAGGGGAAGCCCATGGGAAGAAAACAGACCTTGCCTTTTCAATGCCATTCCTCTGAGTCTCTTTTCCTTTTTTCTTTGTTTTCATTTTTGTCTGTTTCAGTCAGTATAATCTGTGTTCTCATCATTCCTGTTATAGCTCCAATTCTAAACATCACCAACGTTGCCCAAATCACACACCTTATCTTGAGATTATAAGGACGTTGACAATCATGCTGGGTTCTATTTAGCCAGTGACAGGAAGAGGTAACACTTTTCCAAACGTTAAATGTGGCTTTCCCTTCTCCCAAAGTATGCAAACTTTATAACTTTAGAAAGTTATAGCTCCAAACATGTTTCAGAAAACATGGCAGTTTTATAGAAGACGGAGGTGAGAAATCAGAGGTGGTTATTCCCAGGGGCAAAGGTGAGGTAGGGTGGGGTCAGTGGATGCCAAGTATTCATGTTCACCAGGATTAGTGAATTCACAAAGCACCTTCCAGAACTAACTGCTTAAGAGGTTTACTCTCTTATCTGTAGTTTTCAAACTCCAGCATTCACGCTGGAGGTTTTAGCTGTGAAAATCTTCCATTCAAAAAGACCTTAAAGAATCAAGCATCGACGTTTAACAGCGGTAAGCACTGCAGTGTATCAAAGGGGGATTCACTCTGCAGGTGAGGCCTTTAAATTTAGGACAAAGGAATTTCCAGATGTAAGAAAAAAGATAGCCCAAACAGCTAACTCTGTGTTTGAACTAATAGGCAATATCTCATTGGGGTGATTTTTTTCCTTTTCTCTGGACAAAATCTGTCAGAGAAAGACTCTACATCTGCCCCCTACATCACGACAAGTTATTTAAGCTGATATGGGGAAAAATACCTAACATACAAAAAGTCACTGAAATTGGTGTTGCAAGTTTAGGAAACTCTCAAAAAAATTTAAAAGTTATAATGTAAAGGGCATCTTTTTCTATGAGTAGTATAAGAGTTTTACATGGATTTATTTTTCCTTATGTCCTAAAAGATGTTGATATCAACAGAGTTATTTTTGTTCCACACTAGTGGCTGAAAGGTCTTCTCAGACCACAACAATTTTGTGACTCAAGATCAGAGATGTCACCACAGCTTTGGGGGAATATTTCTCATTCGTGTTAAGCATAGAACAAAGATGTGCAAAAGGTTTTTAAAAGGTCCACAAAAGAAGCAGTGGTTTGCACAGAAATTTTTGTGTGTTTTTTTTAAACCATCCCTTTAACAAAGTAGTAGCTCTTCTCTCTCTCTCTCTCTCTTTTTAAAATTTTTGTCATTTTAAGCTGGAGGATGTATCTGGTTCAAACTTTAAGTCAGAATGATTCTGAGATAATGGATAACTTGAGTCTTATGATCTTGAATGACGGTCCTTTAAAATGTATCAATAAATATAAAATTTGAGATTTTACTAACAATAGTTATCAGCAGTGAGGCAATCAAACATTAAGTGGAATCCTGTACATTTTACAGAAAATGTCCCAATCAGATCTGGGGCAAGTATGCTCCTACAGTTCCACTTTGGCAGAAACTGCCTGCCACAGATTTTGGAGGCAGAGAGAAAAAGGTGGGAGATGACACCAAATTCTCACATGTTTTAGTTCCCACAAAGCATCCTGGATTGAACTGTGTGAGAAGGAAAGAATCTCTGAGAATCTCAAGGGAGCAAGACTGGAATTCAGAAGAAACATACAGGTAAAGGTGAGTCTTAACTTCTGAATATTGAGCTTTCAGAATTGAGACTCTGTAATCAAATCCCACAGGATGCCTGAGGGAAAACTTGCCTCCCTGGGCTCTCCCAGTTTTAGCCTGAGGGGCCAGCCCAGGGCTGTGGGGAAGTTGAGCAATCCCCTGGGTGAGACTGAGGTTTGGCTCCCTAACAGGCGAACTTGGGGTCCCTGGGGAAATCTGTCTACCTAGCTTCAAAGACTGACAATCAAAGTCTTCCAAGTTCCCTGGAACAACTTTACTCATACTCCTAAGTAAAGTAGTTATCAGAAAAAAAAAAAAAAAACGAAGAGGGATGGAGTGGGAGTTTGGAGTTAGCAGATGCAAACTATTATATATAGAATGGATAAACAACAAGGCCCTACTACATAACACAAGGAAATAAATATATTAAATATTCTGTGAGAAACCATAATGGAAAAGAATATTTAAAAAAGAATGTATACGGCTTCCCTGGTGGCGCAGTGGTTGAGAGTCCGCCTGCCAATGCAGGGGACACGGGTTCATGCCCTGGTCCGGGAAGATCCCACATGTTGCGGAGCGGCTGGGCCTGTGAGCCATGGCCGCTGGGCCCGTGCATCCGGAGCCTGTGCTCCGCAACGGGAGAGGCTGCAACAGTGAGGGGCCTGTGTAAGGCAAAAAAAAAAAAAAAAAAAAAGAATGTATACACCTATAACTGAATCACTTTGCTGTACAGCAGAAATTAACACAACATTGTAAATCAACTATATTTCAATTAAAAAAAATCACTTTTCAATCATACAGTATATCACATTACATTGCTGAAGAAAACCCTTTAAACTTTTCCTTTCCCAAATATGCCCCGGTTCCCAGCACCGTGGAAAGGCTGCTTCCTAACACAATTCCAAAGGATTCAGTCATGACCATCTCTCCATATCTGCAGGGGAAGCCCATGGGAAGAAAACAGACCTTGCCTTTTCAATGCCATTCCTCTGAGTCTCTTTTCCTTTTTTCTTTGTTTTCATTTTTGTCTGTTTCAGTCAGTATAATCTGTGTTCTCATCATTCCTGTTATAGCTCCAATTCTAAACATCACCAACGTTGCCCAAATCACACACCTTATCTTGAGATTATAAGGACGTTGACAATCATGCTGGGTTCTATTTAGCCAGTGACAGGAAGAGGTAACACTTTTCCAAACGTTAAATGTGGCTTTCCCTTCTCCCAAAGTATGCAAACTTTATAACTTTAGAAAGTTATAGCTCCAAACATGTTTCAGAAAACATGGCAGTTTTATAGAAGACGGAGGTGAGAAATCAGAGGTGGTTATTCCCAGGGGCAAAGGTGAGGTAGGGTGGGGTCAGTGGATGCCAAGTATTCATGTTCACCAGGATTAGTGAATTCACAAAGCACCTTCCAGAACTAACTGCTTAAGAGGTTTACTCTCTTATCTGTAGTTTTCAAACTCCAGCATTCACGCTGGAGGTTTTAGCTGTGAAAATCTTCCATTCAAAAAGACCTTAAAGAATCAAGCATCGACGTTTAACAGCGGTAAGCACTGCAGTGTATCAAAGGGGGATTCACTCTGCAGGTGAGGCCTTTAAATTTAGGACAAAGGAATTTCCAGATGTAAGAAAAAAGATAGCCCAAACAGCTAACTCTGTGTTTGAACTAATAGGCAATATCTCATTGGGGTGATTTTTTTCCTTTTCTCTGGACAAAATCTGTCAGAGAAAGACTCTACATCTGCCCCCTACATCACGACAAGTTATTTAAGCTGATATGGGGAAAAATACCTAACATACAAAAAGTCACTGAAATTGGTGTTGCAAGTTTAGGAAACTCTCAAAAAAATTTAAAAGTTATAATGTAAAGGGCATCTTTTTCTATGAGTAGTATAAGAGTTTTACATGGATTTATTTTTCCTTATGTCCTAAAAGATGTTGATATCAACAGAGTTATTTTTGTTCCACACTAGTGGCTGAAAGGTCTTCTCAGACCACAACAATTTTGTGACTCAAGATCAGAGATGTCACCACAGCTTTGGGGGAATATTTCTCATTCGTGTTAAGCATAGAACAAAGATGTGCAAAAGGTTTTTAAAAGGTCCACAAAAGAAGCAGTGGTTTGCACAGAAATTTTTGTGTGTTTTTTTTAAACCATCCCTTTAACAAAGTAGTAGCTCTTCTCTCTCTCTCTCTCTCTTTTTAAAATTTTTGTCATTTTAAGCTGGAGGATGTATCTGGTTCAAACTTTAAGTCAGAATGATTCTGAGATAATGGATAACTTGAGTCTTATGATCTTGAATGACGGTCCTTTAAAATGTATCAATAAATATAAAATTTGAGATTTTACTAACAATAGTTATCAGCAGTGAGGCAATCAAACATTAAGTGGAATCCTGTACATTTTACAGAAAATGTCCCAATCAGATCTGGGGCAAGTATGCTCCTACAGTTCCACTTTGGCAGAAACTGCCTGCCACAGATTTTGGAGGCAGAGAGAAAAAGGTGGGAGATGACACCAAATTCTCACATGTTTTAGTTCCCACAAAGCATCCTGGATTGAACTGTGTGAGAAGGAAAGAATCTCTGAGAATCTCAAGGGAGCAAGACTGGAATTCAGAAGAAACATACAGGTAAAGGTGAGTCTTAACTTCTGAATATTGAGCTTTCAGAATTGAGACTCTGTAATCAAATCCCACAGGATGCCTGAGGGAAAACTTGCCTCCCTGGGCTCTCCCAGTTTTAGCCTGAGGGGCCAGCCCAGGGCTGTGGGGAAGTTGAGCAATCCCCTGGGTGAGACTGAGGTTTGGCTCCCTAACAGGCGAACTTGGGGTCCCTGGGGAAATCTGTCTACCTAGCTTCAAAGACTGACAATCAAAGTCTTCCAAGTTCCCTGGAACAACTTTACTCATACTCCTAAGTAAAGTAGTTATCAGAAAAAAAAAAAAAAAACTCAGGAAAAAGTACGATTTACAACTACCTCTGAGGCCAAAGTTAATCTAGATTGAAGAAACAGAATCATGCTATGTTTTCCAGTACGCTTACAGTGTATGATGAAATGAGTCTTGTCTAAAATACAATAAAAGGCAGTTTAAAAAGCACCTTCTGCTACTACTCTCAATTAATTATTCTTCTAATGGTTTATCTAGATTGAAGAAACAGAATCATGCTATGTTTTCCAGTACGCTTACAGTGTATGATGAAATGAGTCTTGTCTAAAATACAATAAAAGGCAGTTTAAAAAGCACCTTCTGCTACTACTCTCAATTAATTATTCTTCTAATGGTTTATACTTAGTGCTCTGGGAAATGAAAAATGGGTGTATTTTTAAACAGAAGTTTATTATGAATATTCTGGGACCTGTCAGTTAGGAAGTATCTTATTTCTGAGTTCTAGCTCTCTTTGCATCATGTCTCTATACTTTAATTCTGAGAGGAAAAACGTTTGCTACCCCCTGCCTGCCTTCAGCTCGAACATCCACTGGACCAAGGCAATGGACTGGAAAGCAGGTACCTAAAGAACTCACCTCAGTTCTGTAAACCATGCCCTAGGCAATCTCGAGAAGGCCATTTAACCACCCCGTGACTCAGTTTCTTTACCCATAAAGAAAAGAATCCCTTCCTCCTCCTGCTTTCTTATGAATATTGAAAGAATAAATTAGATTATGTTCACAAAAGCATCCTGAGAATTTCAAAAAAAAAAATCACAAGATCCAGGCTTGGTGCTTCCCTAGTCATGAAGGGCCAGGCTTTCCCCACATGGTATGGGTAGGTGGGACCAGCATGTCAGAAATCTGGGTATTACACAAGAGGTGAGACTTTTATTCTCATGAGTCACCTTGTAATTGTAAAAGGATAGGAAGCAGGGAAAGGAAGAACCAATAACAATTCTACTGACCAGCAAAAACCTATTAGTACCTGCTAGTGTAATATACAGCTGGCAGTTTCAGAAAAACCAAGAAAGCATTTCCTTCTGGTCGATATTTGCTGGGGACAGCAATTTCTGACCTACTGAATCAGATCAAGATCATGGGAGTTATTAGACCAAAGAAGTCTCTTTGTGCTAACAGTATGGTGGCTGGGGGGCGGGGGTCTCCTTTCATTAAACAAAGGGGTCTGTCCACAACCTGCCTTCTAGGATAGTCACCCCTTTGAGGTTTCATGAGCTATCACCATTGAATGAACAAATCAAAATGCATTAAAAAAAATCACAGACACAAATAGGCTTATAGTTTACTAGTGATATGGACAGTGATAAATGCCATATGGGTGCTCTACTCTTCTTGGGTGAAAGCAGGACGGGGGATGGGGGAGAAGAGAGGGAGAGGGAGAGGGAGAGGGAAGGTTCCCTACAGTATTTAGAAGGTCTTCAAATGTTCATAATTTCCTTAGGGTGTGCTCGTTGCCAAGTTGACAGATGTCGCTGGAAAAACCTGTACTATTCTGAAGAAAGGCTAACCTTTCAAGAAAGAGAGAGGGGGAGGGAGCCAGCGCACCAGTTCGGAGAAGAGATGACATTAAGCTGGACAGCAAGCTACCCTTAGCAAGCTGGATCTTTGAAAGGCTGTGATAACACTGCCAAGGAGAACTGTCGGGGAGAAATCTCATTTCACCATGGTTTTCCTTGCCATGAGTTTAAATTAGTTTTGTGTTTGTTTATTTATTTTTTTTTGCGGTACGCAGGCCTCTCACTGTTGTGGCCTCTCCCATTGCGAAGCACAGGCTCCGGATGCGCAGGCTCAGCGGCCATGGCTCACGGGCCCAGCCGCTCCGCGGCATGTGGGATCTTCCCGGACTGGGGCACGAACCCGTGTCCCCTGCATCGGCAGGTGGACTCTCAACTACTGCGCCACCAGGGAAGCTCTTAAATTAGTTTTTAAAACTAAACACTAGATGCCCTAGACAAGTCAATAATTATTAATTATTACTTTTTTAAACCACCAAGACTCCGATGCTAAGTTGCACAACATTACCCTAAAAGAAGTCATGGCTACGCCATTTTATACTCTCTCCTAAGCATTCACCCACTTTCTTTTTCATTCACTCTTCCTGGTTGTACTTTATACATAAAGAGAAATGGGTTCTTCAAGGCAGACTGCCAATGATCTTATCCCAGACTTCCCCGCTGGGTGCAAACATACGCACCTCTTTTGCTTGCTTGGCCCTTTACATTTCCTAATGAGAGCTTTCAAAAGAGGATCGAGAACACTGAGTATTAATTTAAGGGACAAAATGATAGTTTAGCAAAGCCCCAGTCCCCTTCCACCAAATAAGAGGAGAAAGCACATTAGGGTCTCCTTGTTTGAGATCTTCAGCCTGTAGGTCAGCCAGTGCAGCCAAATCAGCATTTAAGTGATCAGAGCTGGGGCTGGGGAAGGAGGGGAAAGCCAACAGCATGCAGACCTCCCTTTTCAGCACATATGCCTCTGTTCTCTTCCTGAGGAAGACCGCATCTCCTTTTCACCTCCGAGATAGTTCTCTTGCATTCCCAACTGTAAGCCTCCCGCTCAAAAATCCACATGCTCTTGTTCATTAATGTGACCATTAGTCATTTTTTCCTGTGCCCTGGGTACACCCAATGTTTTTATCAGCTCTGGTAAGGAGAGACTCACCTAATATCTTCTTATGAAAGGCAGATTACCAACCTACCCATTTAAAGATTAACAGTACTGTGCCATAAGGAAAATTATACCTCCAGCTTGAAAACCTGCAATTGGGGAACAATTTTACAGGATCATATTCATTTATATCAATTATCTTGTTTATCAAAGACAATGAAACCCAAACTGGTAGTAAAAAGGTACAGAGTGCACTGTGAGGAATAATTAGGTCTCACCCTCCTGGAGGCCGATAGCCATTTACCACTTCACTTTGGGAGGTGATGTTTACAGTGTCTGTTTTATAACTCCCTTCACATTAACTTTCAAATGTCAAAAGCAGGCAGTTAATTGTATATTATACAAAATGTCACATATATAAAATACTGAGATATAAAATTATTATATCCGATCTACCATAAGAAATCCTGCCTTTTAGATTTAATAGCTTGTCAGTCTCTGGATCTCAGCTTAACTCCCATTATATGGACTGTGTTCGCCAGGTAGCCACTGTCTGACGAATAATCTTCTTTGCCTGCACTGTGTCCTCAGCCAGATGAGAAATAAAAATAAAATGATATGACAATTACTATTACAGTTTAAAGTAATATGTACTAAGAAGAATGGGAGATATATGAGCAGCAATGTCACATGTTCTGATTTCATTCCAGCTCTGAGAACAAGATTCAGAGAATCATGATGCAAAGCTTATCAAAGCAGTTTAGACTGAAGAGATTGAGTGTGTACTGCCCAAGTTCTTTAAAGCTACTGGGTGTTGACACCAACAGTCTGTGTCTACCCCAGAATCTCTCTATCACGAAACTACACACCAGCATGAGAATTTCTTTTCAATCACCTGCCAATTTTGCAGAGATCAAATCCCCTCCCTCTGCAACCCAATATTCCAATCTTGCCAAGACCAACCCTTCTGGCAATCTCTTTGTCTGCAGGCTCAAAGAACCCAATTCTCCTCTAGACCCATAAAGATCAGACAGACAGGAAAGAGAAGAGTGCAGCCAGAAAGAAGGGAGGAAATAAAATAAAGCAGTGTGTTTCTATGGGGAAGGAAAGGAGAGGCCAGGAAATCAGCTGGGGTGGGAGGGAGGCCAGGAGGGCTCCTTGAAATCCATTAGATACAATTTAAACACTAAAATTTTTATGGTTAAAATTTAATGAAACAAATGAATAAAGAGAGATACCAGTTGACTATGGAACTCCCGTTTCAGCCCATTTCCACGGGCACAGGATGGAAAACATACAATTTTGTGCCCATAGGAGGTTAATGCTTTCTGACATGACTGAGGGCTTGGATATATGTGAACTTGCTTGACTAATCCACACAACCAGTGAAGCACTGGTAAGAAACTCAGAGCTACAGTAGCTCATCAAGTCATTGAATTTATGGTTAGAAAAGAATCTTGAGGACCACTTAGTCCAAGGCACAGAAAATTTATATCTTATTACATATTGATCCAGAAAACAGAAAAAGAGGGAAAACTTCTCAAGTCATTTTAATGTAACTTTGGTTATAAAATGACTTAGAGATGAGAAAAGAAATTTATAGGTCCATTTTATTTAAGAAAATAGGTGTAAAAACTCTAAAATAAATATTAGCCAACAAATCCAATAATTATTTAGAAAATACATCATGTCCAAGAAGCAATTATCCTAGGAATGCAAGTATGGGTCATCATCAGAACATCTATCATTTCAGTGGGTTAAAGAGTGATTGTGAGCAAAGGAGTGTTCCAGTAAGATTACTCTGGCTGGAGGGTGAAGGACAATGAGAAGGACATGGGGAGACCCATGAGTAGAAAGACCAGGGCAGTGGTGAGGAGAGATGGTGGTGGCTTACACTAGGGTGGTAGCAGTAGCAGTGGCCAAAAGAATCACTAGGGATTAGAGAAACGCAAATTAAAATAACAAGATACTACTTTGTGGCCATCATAACGGCAGAGTAGAAAAACACATATATTAAGTGTGGGTGCAGACATGTGGAGGAAAAGGGCTCTTGTGCGCTCCTGGTGGTGGGAGCGTAAACTGGCACTGCCCTGCAGGAAGGCAATCTGGCAGTATGGATCAAAATGAAAGGTATGCATGCTTTAGTACTCAGGGATCATACATTTGAATATAGGTCTCAGAAAAAAGATGCAAAGGAGACAAACACAAAGAAACTCATTGCAGCATTGTTTTTGAGAGCAAGTAGCTGAAGGTGACCTAGGTCTCTATTACCAGGGGAATGAATGAAATGGCAAGACAATAACAGTACCCACCTTACAAGACAGTAGTGAAGGTTAAATGATTTTATGTAAAGAGCTTAAAACAGTGTCTGGCAAATAGTAAGAACTATATAAATTCACTGATAATATATTTATAGTTATGATGAAATACTAAGTAGCATTAAGAAACAACGATGTCATAAAACCATAATACTAGGTCAGAAAAGTTATGAAAAAGACTTATGGCATAAAAACATTTTGGATGATTAAAACACATATACAACCCTCTCCAAAAATTACAGATTTTCCAAATATATGTGCATATTAAGGACATAATAAAACATCTTAGAAATGGTCATAAGGGGAGGGGAGCAGAAGTGGGGTTTAACAAAGATGAGTAATCACAAATAAAAGAGAAGGCCTTGCCTGGATCACTGAGGATGATGTATTACGGCCTAAGGTATATAATGAACACAGTTATCTAAACCAAAAGGATACTCGTTTAAACACAAAAGAACAGATCATTAGGTTAGTTTTTTGTTTGTTTGTTTGTTTTGTTTTTGGCGGTACACGGGCCTCTCACTGCTGTGGCCTCTCCCGATGCGGAGCACAGGCTCCGGACGCGCAGGCTCAGTGGCCATGGCTCACGGGCCCAGCTGCCCCGCGGCGTGTGGGATCCTCCCGGACCGGGACACGAACCGGCGTCCCCTGCATCGGCAGGCAGACTCTCAACCACTGCTCCACCAGGGAAGCTCCTGGGTTAGTTTTCTCATTTCATAGCTGAGAAATTGGAGTCTCAGAGAGATTGCGACTTATTTATTACACAACAAATCAGCAGCAGAGTGAGAACCAGAATCTGCATTGATCTTCTGGTCCTCAGAAGGCAACACATCATTCCTTCCTTCCATCAGACTGTCCATCTATCCACCTATCTAGTAAATATTTATTGAATATTGAGATTTCACATGCTGGGAATACAGCAGTGAACAAAAGAGACACAGTCCATTCTATTATCGAGCCAGATAAACAAATGTATAGTTACAAATGAAACTAAGTACTTGGAAGAAAAACACCCAGATCTATTAGCATCATACAAAGAAACTTCAACCCAAATTGGGGGTAGAGGGTCAGGCAAAACTTTTCTTAAGAAGTGACATTTAAGCTGCAATTTAAATGATCAATAGGAGGTTAAGGAGATAAATGGGGTGGGGTGTGATGCAGTGAGGCTGAGAATGAGGAGAGGGGGAGAAGCTTTCCAGAGGGAATGGCAAGTACAAAGGCCCCATGGTCAGGGCATGCATGGCGCATTCTAGGAATGGAAAGAAGGCTCATAGCCTGAATGCAGAAAGCTAGATGGGGACTGGCACAAGATGAAGCAGGTATATGCAAGCACCAGATTATACAGGACCTTGAGGACTATGGTGGAGATTTTGAACTTTATCCTAAAAGAACTGGAAAGGCTCTGAGTGATTTTGAGCAAAGGAGTGTTCCAATAGGAGTGTAGTGAACAATGGCAAGGACTAGAGAGGTTGCAGGGACACTGCTGAGTAGGCAGGCATGACAGACAACAGTGCAGGACAGATGGGGGTGGTTTGCACTAGGGTGGTGGCAGCAGTGGTGGCAAGAAGGGAATAGATGTGACATTTGGAACATAGTATCAACAGTTATGTCTATAATATAAAAAATACCTCTGATGATATATATTTTAGTGTGTTTCCACAGCTCACTGAGGTTTTACTGAGGTGTGCTTCCAGTCTGCTATAACAGGCATCTACTGAACATTAATTCATCAAAGGATCATTGGAAAAAATATGATAATGCTCCTGGGGCGACAAGTTCCTCAGTTTTGAGCAAGAAGGAAGGAAATAGGGCTCTAAGCCCTTTCCTAAACTATCACTCGCCACCAAAGACCATTTCTCTGTTATCCAGCTTCCCTGGCCATTAGCCAAATGGTAGCCACCCAGTCAGGATGCAGGGGACAGCACGCAGGGAAATCCACCAACAACAGCCACGAGAACTACCTGCACTGCTGACAGTTCTGAACTGAGAACTCAACCAATTCATATTTAATATTTTACAGAATCATTTCCTGAAGATCCTAATTTGAACATTCTAACACCTTCTGCACTTTTACATCTCACCTGAGTCCCTCACTTTTACACTCCACGTTATTACCATTTTAGTTGATTTCATCACAGCTTCATGGAAAACAACTTCACCAACGACCATTTCCTGTCATTATGAGGGCAGAATTGAAGCAATCCCCTGCTTGAGTACGTGGTAGTTTTTATGATAATTTTACCACAGGTAATGCTGTGATTTTTAAGTACATTCCTCTCTTGTAGCACTGTACGGATTCCTGTCTTTAAAAAGATAAGTATCGAATGCAGCTATAAAAGAAACATACCCATCTTCACAATACTAACGAGCCAATAAATTCAAAAAGATCACTGTGTGCCAGACTGGCTCACCTACCAGGCACCCAACATCATACAATCACTTAATTTTACTCAAATCAGTGACATGCCTAGTCGGTGTTACACTGAATTATGGGGCAGGAGAACGCCATTGGGTTTAAAGGCCCCCTCCCAAAACATTTTATGCAGCAGTCTGCTCCAACAGCCTCCAAATTCCAAAGATTTAATTTGATTCACAAAACCATAGCCCTCACATCACCATTTTAATAAATAAATAATACCATAGTGCCCAAATGGCTATTGAAATCTTTCCTTCCACTTCCTTCTTCCCATTTTTAAACAACCTTCTTGTGATATAATTGACACACAATAAACTGCACATATTTGAAATGTACAATTTGATGAGTTAGACATTTGTACACACCCATGAAACTATTAGCACAATCAAGATAACAAACCTTTCCATCATCCTCAGAAGTTTCCTCATGCTCCTTTGTAATTCCTCCCCAGCCTCAGAAAACTGTGGATCTGTTTTCTGTCACTATACACTAGTTTTCAAGATATAGAATCGTTTATAAATGGAATCATACAGTATATGTATTACACTATTTTTGGTTTGGCATCTTTTATCTAGATTCTCAAGGACTCTTTGTTTACTCAATAGAATCATCAGGTGAATCATGATATTCCCTACCTAGCCCAGGAACAGGACTTTGCTTAATTTAGTGGCTATCCTTGGCAGCAAGTGGGATACTAAGGTGCATGGAGGACTTAGGTGTTGGTCCTGCCCACTCTGCCTTGTCTCCTCATAGGTAATGTGGAAATAGCTTTATTTGAAAAAGAAACACTAATTTTCTTCTGATTACAAAAGTAACACATTTTCACTGATGAAAATATGTAAGTGTATAAAAATATAATTAAAAACACAAAAGTTACCTGGAATCCCACCATCCAGAAAACCTCTATTAACGTTTTGATAGTCTTCCTTATGTCCTTTTTTTAATGCACTGTTATGAACTGAATTGTGTCCCTCCCAAATTCATATTTTGAAATGTTAACCCCCAGTACCTTGGAATGTGACTGTATTTGGAGGTAGGACCTATAAAGAGGTACTTAGGATTAAAAGAGGTCATAAGGATGGGGCCCTAATCCAATAAGATGGGTATAAGAAGAGGAGACATCAGGGATGGGAGTGCATGCAAAAAAAGCCATGTGAGGACACAGTGAGACGACGGCCACCTACAAGGCAAAGAGAGAGGTCTCAGGAGAAACCAAACCTGCTGACAGCTTGATCTTAGATTTCCAAGCTCTACAACTGTGACAAAATAAATTCTGTTGTTTAAGTCACCCAGTATATAGTATTTTTTTATGGCCATAGAAAATTAATATATGTACATCTAAAAATACATATATTATCTTTAAAATACTGGCATTGATCTGGCTATAAAGATGGTATCCTTTTTGTTGTTGTTGTTGTTGTACGCGGGTCTCTCACTGCTGTGGCCTCTCCCCCTGCGGAGCACAGGCTCTGGACACGCAGGCCCAGCGGCCATGGCTCACGGGACCCAGCCGCTCCACGGCATGTGGGATCCTCCCGGAACGGGGCACAAACCTGCGTCCCCTGCATTGGCAGGCGGACTCCCAACCACTGCACCACCAGGGAAGCCCCCTACTTTTATTTTACATTATATTATGGCCATTTCCCTATGTTATGAATGGCTATACAGGAATTTTGATATGCTAATGTGCCAGAATTTATTTCATTATGCTCCTACTGTTGGACATTTGTAGTCCTTCCAACTTTTTGCTTATCATAAATAACAGGGCTGAGCCTGCGCGTCCAGAGCCTGTGCTCCGCAACGGGAGAGGCCACAACAGTGAGAGGGCTGCGTACGGAAAAAAAACGAAAAAACAAAAACAATCCCAATAAAGATGTTAAAAAAAAAAAGTTTGCCAATAAAACAGGCCAAAAAATGGTATTTTTTTTTTATATATATAAATTTACTTTTTATTTTTAGTTTTGGCTGTGTTGGGTCTTTGTTGCTGTGCGCAGGCTTTCTCTGGTTGCGTCGAGTGGGGGCTGCTCTTTGTTGTGGTGCGCGGGCTTCTCTTGTTGCAGAGCACGGGCTCTAGGCACACAGGATTCAGTAGTTATGGCATACAGGCTCAGTAGTTGTGGCACGCGAGCTCTAAAGCACAGGCTCAGTAGTTGTGGCACATGGGCTTAGCTGCTCCGCGGCATGTGGGATCCTCCCAGACCAGGGCTCGAACCCGGGTCCCCTGCATTGGCAGGCGGATTCTTAAACACCGTGCAAGCAGGGAACACATGGTATCTTGTTTTAATTTGCATTTTTTTGATTATTAGTGAGGTCAAACTCTTTCAAGTTTATGGACTATTGTGTTTTTCTTTCTTTTTAACCTTTTTTTTTAACATCTTTATTGGAGTATAATTGCTTTACAATGGTATGTTAGTTTCTGCTGTACAAAAAGTGGATCAGCTATACATATACATATATCCCCATATCTCCTCCCTCTTGCTTCTCCTTCCCACCCTCCCTATCCCACCCCTCTAGGTGGTCACAAAGCACCGAGCTGATCTCCCTGTGCTATGTGGCTGCTTCCCACTAGCTACTTTACATTTGGTAGTGTATATATGTCCATGCCACTCTCTCACTTCGTCCCAGCTTGCGCTTCCCCGTCCCTGTGTCCTCAAGTCCATTCTCTATGTCTGCGGTCTGCGTCTTTATTCCTGTCCTGCTTCTAGTTTCTTCAGAGCCATTTTTTTTTTTTTTTTTTAGATTTTTGTGTTTTTCTTTCTTTTTAAATAAACTGCTGTTTGTACACATTTCCTATTGGGGATTCACATTTTTTTTCCTTACTTATTTGGAAAGTACTTCATATATACTAAAGACAATTACTCATTGTCATATATGTTGCAATTATTTTTTTCCCAGTTTGTCAAACACCTCTGAATTGTTTATGGTTTCTGCCTTTGCTTTTATGCTGAAGAAGTAGCTCCTCACCTTGAGATCAGATAAATAGTTATTAATAGTTCTCTACGGTTCTTTTGGAGTAATGTGAAATCTAACAGGAGATTATTTTAGTATATAGTATGAAGAAAATCTTATGTGTTTTCAATTGTCAAGCGTCTCAGCACCATTTGCTATATTACCTTTCTGTTCTCCATGGATGTGAAACGTCATTTTTAATCTTGCACTATCTTCTTACATATACTGAGATAAAATAAGTCAGAGTTTGGATGATTGCTTAATGTATCTACCAGTTTATTCTTGCATTAATGCCATACTACTTTAGTATGTAGTATGAATTTTAATACCTGGTGGTACTAGACTTCTCATTTCATTTTTTTTCCTTCATTTTTTGGTGGGGAAGAGGTTTCCATTTATTTATTCTCTTGGAACAATTTTTAAAGAACTTAGTTTTTTTTTTTTTAAAGCACAACTGGGATTCTGAGCAGTCCTGCATTAAATTAGTAGATTAAGATGGGACGAACCAAAGTGTTTACTATATTAAAGTTTCCTATCCAAGAATATGTCCTTCCATTATTCACTATTTCTTAAAGATTTATAGTTTCTTTACATTAGAACCTATGGACTTCTTAGCTTTATTCCTAGGTAGGTATTTGTTGTTTGTGGGTAAAAAATGTTTAAAACTTCTAGCAGATCTCCCTGGCATGCTCACCTCACATCCATACTATTTATGAGTTCGCATCATCCTTCTGCCTCCCACCTTTGTTCCTGACCCTTATCCCATCTCTAATGGCATAAGGTGGTGCAGGGATGGGTGATATTTGGTAACACGGTTTGGCATGGACTAGGTATAAAGGAAAAGTATGGCTCATGAACTGTTACTGGGTGTTACATAGTTTGTATTGCTATTATGAATGGAATTTTCCCTTGGTTATTGGGGGTATTTGAGAAAACTTGATTTTTGCATATACAATTGTATCTGACTAGATTCCTTAGAGTTCTTATTAGTTTTAGTTATTTTTCAGTCCATTTCCTTGGGTATATTGTCATATCACATCTGCAAATAAAGACATTTATTTGGTCCCTTTCCCCCAATATTTATCACACATATTTCTTGTTCTTCACCTCCTCCCCCATTCCCTCTCCCCACCACCCCAAACTTCCAGGGCAATGTTAAATAGAAATGGTAATGAGGGCCAGCTTCATGGGCACGCAACCTGTTCTTTCAGACAGGTCCTGCACTCAGAAGGGACCCACACTTAGTTTAATGCTCCACTGTCCCTGTCTTTAAATTCTTAATAATCTTATCTTTGAACTTATGTTTTTAAAATGAAGTCTGATGGGACAATGGAGCAAGCCCGTGAACAGAGGAGATATGCGACGTACATGTGTCTACATTTCTCCACTGCCCCAATTTGTGTATAGTGTTCACCATGCCCCAGAAGCACAGAATTCCAGTGGACTCACATGTGCAGGTTGAGTGAGACTCAAAGCAAAGCCAAGGTCAATGGGCCGTGACTATGCTTGAGTAAACTTGGCTGCTGATGGCTGGGAGAGGCCACTTTCCCGTCCAACCAGAAACTACCTCAAAGGTAGAGAAAAGTCAGCAACGTTCTAAGAAGCACTACCAACCAAGGAATTCTATCATATCCTTTTTCACTCTCGTTATTTCCCTATGTTAGCCAAATGCTTATGCTGAAAAGATAGGGCAACTCGTAGTTCCTTTTCCCTTCAGTCCTTCATTTTATTTTTTTTATTGAAGTACAGCTGATTTACAATATTGTGTCAGTTTCAGTCCTTCCTTGTTAAGGAAGCTTACTGAGTAAGTCAAAGGTGGAGGGTTTTGGTAGAATGCGTGTGAATTAGGAAGTGAAATAAAAACAACATAATTTTGTGCAGAATTTCCACTGTTCTAGTAAAAATTAATACATATACATATATGAGCTAGCAAACAGCAAATGTGAATTGTGTAATTTTGGCGATTCTGCATAGAAGATAATGCTCTTATATTTACATTTAAAACCACCATTGCACAATAAAAAGACAAATAATAAAATACATGCTAACAATTTAAAAGTTTAATTTTTCTTTACCTAGAACATTAAATAGCAAATAAAAACAACAGACGAGGTTGAAAGGCTGCAAAAGAAAGGAAAAAACTTTTTTTTTTTCTTGTTAAAATACTTTTAATGCACTTGTTTCTTACCCTTGGAGCAAGGGGCTCCACATTTTCATTCTGCACGGTGCCCTGAAAATTATAGAGCTGGCCCTGGGAGTAATAATGGGTTTTTTTGTTTGTTTTAGGCTTTATTGGAACCACCTCTGATTCAACCTCACTATTTATAAAATGGGTCATTACAGAATTGTTATTGATAATTAAAGACTGGAAACACCTACATGTCTATCAAAGGAGACTGGTTAAATAAATTATAGCACTTCTAGTCAATGGAATATTGCACAAATGTAAAAAAAATGAATCAAGAGAAAGCTCTTTATGCATTGAAAGATCTAAAAAAATTGTTAATTAAAAAAAGGTATACCTGAATATGTGTTTAATAATAAAAGGGGGGAAATAAGAGTAAACATTTGTATTACCTACTTAAAATATTCAATTAAAAATTACCTACCTGGTTTTGGATTGGAGGATTGGGGTACTGAACTAGTGACTAGGCCAACAAAATTAGATTTTACGTCCCCTTGGCCACCGGCATATCTTTCACAGTCAGTGCCAGAGAAACATCTCGCCAATTACAACCTGGCTATTCATAATGCCAGTCTGAGGCAGAACCATGGTTTGTGAGAAAGTGATATTGTTGCATCATGTTGAATACATGCTCCATGATGTCCCATTTAAAAACAAGTTGTGGGACTTCCCTGGTAGCACAGTGGTTAAGAATCCGCCTGCCAATGTAGGGGGCACGGCTTCCATCTTGGTCTGGGAAGATCCCACATACCGCAGAGCAACTAAGCCTGTGCACCACAACTACTGAGCCTGTGCTTTAGAGCCCGCGAGCCACAACTACTGAGCCCGCATGCCACAACTACTGAAGCCCACACGCCTACAGCCCGTGCTCCACAACGAGAAGCCACTGCAATGAGAAGCCCGCGCACCACAACAAAGAGTAGCCCCCGCTCGACACAACTAGAGAAAGCCCGCGTGCAGCAATGAAGACACAACACAACCAAAAATAAATAAATAGATAATTTTTTTAAAAAGTTGTGCACATTTACATTACCCTGGACACACATACACACCCTACTATATTCCTGCTATAACAAGGGGATATACAAGTAGGATCCAAAAAATTCAATCCTGTAAAATGTACACATAAGTTCTGTAAGTCTCAAACAAACAAACAAACAAAAAAAACAACAACAAAAGAACAGGTATAAAAAGATAATGAAATTTAAATGTACACAAGGACCACATACTAAATTAAGAATCCTAAGTGACTGTGAGAAGGTCACTTTCTAATCATCCCCCTGCTGTCTCGCACACATAAAAACTGTAGCCCATTCTTGTTTGAAAATAGGGGCTTCCCAAGGTGGGAAGCAAACAAACTGTATTATGTTCTTTATGCATTATTGTGGGGTATTTATTTTATTTGAATTTTTCTAAAACTCTAAGACTTTGTGAGAAAATAATGCTTAATCTTCTCCAGGGAAAGGGTGAGAGACTACAAATAACTCTAACTCTTACTCCACTGCCCCCTCCACCAAATGCAGGGTGGTCCACTGGAAGGGGCATTGGCTTTGAAATTGGTCAGAGATAAATAACACACTAACACACTTTGCACACACTGACCATTTTATGTGATTCTCCCCTGACTCTCCATCTTCTTCCTTAAAAAGACTTAAGGAGCTTCATCACCTCTATGGGGAGGTCTTCTGTGACACCATCCCCCAACTCAGCTTAGGTGCTCCTGTTCCAGTTTTCCTACAGCATCTTCTGAATTCTCCCAAGAGATGACTTATTTCACTGTGTTGTCACCTTCTATTTAAGTGTCTTTCTCCTTCATTAGCTCATATGATCCTCCGAGGCAGAAACTGCACCTGTGTATCTTTCTATCCCCAGTGCCTAAGATACACTTGGTTGGCAGCCTCTTAATAAATATCTGTTTAATGCCAAGTAAATTACAGTAGATAAAGAAGTTAAGCTTCACTGACAATTAGAACCAGCCTTAATATCTGGTTATAGAAACAGGCTGGGAAAAGAAATCCTCTTGGTCTAGACTAGTCCAGACTCAATAGTGCTAGTTTTAGAAAACTCTCTGTCTTTAGGGCCCCTCTGTTACTCCAACAAGTTTGCTTCTTTGCCACATTTTAACGCCTCCACCCCCTGATGAACTCCCTCACTCCCAAATCTCTGTTTCTACTCCAGAGGACACATTTTTTTAAGCACAGAAGTCATATGCCTGGTTCAGTGGATGCCAAAAGCCCTTCACAGCAGATTTCCAACTGTTTCCCTTCCCAGGACTTTACAGAATTCTAAAGATGCTACTTCAAAATACTTTTAGATGATAGTAGCAATTACAGGCCACCTATTTTCTATTTCCTGCCTCCAGCTGGGAACAAGTATCAGCCATTTTTGTTGCTATGTAAATTAGCACATTTGTATTGCTCTGTATTGTTTACTAAATTCTTCCAGGCCCTGCTCAAAATACCATTCTTCATAAAACCTTACTTTACAAGGCAAGAAAATATGCTGGCTTCCTTCACAGCCCAACTAAACATTTAACCTTTCTCCACACTCTGCTTGTGCCTTTGTCTGTTGTTCTCCACTCCACATATTTCTATGCCTTGCCAATGGTCTTATCCAGCTGCTTTGAATCAGATGGTAAGTCCCCTGATGACTGGAGCCCTTTTTACACTTTCTGCCTTTGCACTCATCATCTATCTATCTGCTTTCAGCTCCATTCACTCCCTTGCTTTACAAAGTATGTCAGAGGCTAAAGCTCCATAAACTACATTTCCCAAGCTTGCCAGCTTGGTATGGGTTTTTTTCCCTCCAGCTTTGTTTTTGGTGAAGTTCTACCAATAGAAGAAACTGGTGAGAATGAAGGAGAGGAGGATGCTTCTGATGGTATTGCAGGTAGCACAGTGGCAGATAAATTCAGACTCCAATGTTCCTGTTCAGACAGCAGAGTTCCTGGTGGCAGCGGTAGTGAGCGTTCCCAGAGCTTCAGCAACAAAGAGTTCCTGTGCTTGTGCTGCCTATTTTGGTGGCCCTACCTCAATTACTAACAAGGAAGTAGAATAAAAAAAGCCACCAGTCTTCCTGGATCCATGCTGGTAGACACAGAGGTAATACTTAATGGCCTAAAGCTGGTAATGGAAGCTTTTTCTTACTCTCTGAAAGGATTAAAAACCTTGAATTTTGAGCCTACAGCTCCATGCTTTAGTTACTATCTCTTAAGCAGAGGTAGAGCCAAGGATAAGGATGGAAAGGGACTTATGAGAGCTTATGTCTTCCAGAAGAACCAGGAGACCTTAAGAAGGGAAACCAGGCTCATGTAATGCTAAATACCACACTCTAGTACCAGCGTTAAGTACTTACTGCTCCCCCAAGTCTTACTAAAAGCATGTTCTCTATTCATCTACAAGACTCATAAGAAGAGAAGAGCTATTTAAAAAGGAAAAAAGAAATGCAAATGGCCCTAAAAATATGAAAAGATGCTCAATTTCTCTCATAAGAGAGAAACTGGGATACCATTTCTCACCTATTAAACTGGCAAAAATCCAGCAGTTTGACAATATGCTCCATTGGCAAGGCTGTGGGGGAAACAATCGTTATCATATATTGCCAATGAGAATTTTTAAATGTGATAAACCCTATGGAGGTGAATTTGGCAATATCTAATAAAGTTATACATGCATTTACCTTTTGATCAAGTAAGCCCTCTTCTAGGAATCTATCCCAAAGGCAACAGCACAATTTGTAGTAGCAGAAGACTGAAAACAACCCAAATGTTCATCAATAGAGGACTGGTTTAATAAACTATAGTACATCTACACTAATGAGTACCACGCAGTTATTCAAAAGGAATAAAGAATATCTTTCTACATAGTTAGCTCTAGGATAAGTGTTAAGTACAAAAAAGCAAGGTAAAGAAAGAAAGAATGTATAGTATATAGTACACTACTAATTATTTAAGAATGCTGGGGAGGATACAAAATATTAATTACATATATTTACTTATTTTCCTTTTTTTTTTTTTTAAAACGGATAACCTCAGAAACTAAAGGGGAAAAAGAGATTACCTACATGAGTAGAGGGGACAGGAATAGAAACTGGATTTCTCTAAATACAACAGCTTTGTATATTTGATTTTGGAATTATGTGTATATTTTACATAGTTATAAAACAAAAAAATTTAAAGGCAATCACTAAATACTGAAAGCAAAATGGAACAAATGAATCTATCTGTATGCTGAAATAGTGGCATGACCACCCAGAGAATTATTTTAAGTGACTTTTAAACACAGTAATTTTACTATACATCTCTAGTGGGATATACCTTAAGGGCCCTAAAGGTAACTGCAAAAATCTTAAACTATTTTCAGTAATCATATGGTTTAAGGTACTACTAGTAATGTAATTCTGAGACTATTTTGCACGTACTGAAGACAAAGCAAATTAATTGTGCTTTATCAGTAGTAACCAAGATTTTCAGTATGGAAAAAAGGAGATGGAAGATCAAAAGGTTAAACAAAAACTTTGTGTACTGAATTTTAATTAGAAGTGTCAGCAGGCACTAGTGATATATTTTACCTGTTGAATATATGATATACAAATAAATAAATATATGTGCATGTATTTCCTACTTCTGTCCACTGAAAAGGCCTAGCAATAGTGACCAACCCAATAGGAAGTGCTTAGGCTGAGGTTTCCAAATGTAATTTCCCACTTGAGGGAACCAGGGCTTCTTGCAGAAATGGCTGATTCCAGATGAGGGACAATAAATGTACAAGATGAACCTGGTACATTGTGTCACGCCAGAAATCAAGGAATTACTGGGGACTACTGAGATTATGTCAGAAAGACTCAAGAGCTAATATGAAGAAGCTAAAGATGGGGACAATCTGAATATCAATAAAAATAACCGCAAGTGATTAAAAGATGTCCAATTTGTTTAATCCCATAAATTCAAAATAATATGTACTCCCCCTTCCATCTTCCTTCCCCCAAAAAAACCCCACAATCACACTTCACTGGTCACCTTTGGAGGATGCTAGGTAACCACCTCTTTAATTTGAAAAGTGGTAAATAAGAAGAAAGAATATAACATTTATCCTACTTTTCCTGGGCGAACTGCATTTTAGGATTACCAAATGAGTGTTCAGGAAAGTTTTTCTCTTTCTCGTTACTAAACAAAGAAGAAATGACAGATTAGAATATAACCATTTTGCAATTCCAAATTATCAAAGAATGAATTTAGGAAATAATCATGAATGGATGTGACTATCCAAAAGCGAGAGGCAATCAAAGATTTTCTGTGCTTCTTGATAGACATATACCACCATCTATAGAGCATTTTACAAAAAAACAAACAAAAAACAAAACCAAAAATATCCTGAATCAGATTAAGCCTCTATCTAACTACTAAATACAAGAAATACAACAGAGGAACACATTAAATGTTACCATGGGGATCTAATCACCAAAATCTAGGCTGTTAGAAACTCTGCAGGACAAAAAGTTAGTTTCTTCAACAAATAAATTATAATTAGAGAGAGGGGAAAAAACAAAGAAAGACAGAGACAGACATATGTAAGGGAACCTACAGATTTAAAGAGATTTAAGAGTCATAACAGCTACTTGTTGATAGTATGGACCTTATTTGAATTCTGATTTAAACAACCTATGAAAACACATAAGCTCACTCCAGACTTTGATTTGATTAGGAACATTTGAACACTGAGTTAATACTCATAAGGAATAACGGTTCAATTTTGGGGTATTATAATGATATTGTGATTATGGCTACAAAAAGGAGGCTTTACGTATAGAGATATATATTGGAATATTTACGGATAAGATGATAAAGTGTCTGGAATTGGCTTCAAAATAATCTGATGGGGAGGAAGTAGGTAGTATACAGATAAAACCAGGTTGTCTATGAGTTGATAATTCTTTAAGCTGGGTGGTGGGTATTATTCTCTCTCCTTGAATAACTGATAGGGTATTCAAAGAAGTGAACTTAAATACAAGATTAAATGAAAAGGAAGTTTTGGCAATTATTATGAAAAAAGTGGAGGGATTCGGCAAATGCTACATACATGTCACAAAGTGGAGTGCCACGGCAAAGCAAATACATTTTTTGAGAGGTTTAATGTTTAAATAGCAGTCTATCTATTCTAACATTCCTTCTATGCATCAGCAGTAAGACAGGTTAGAGTTTCCTACAAATGCCTCCTAACAAAGAGGCAAGACTCTCCCAGGCAAGAATACATCCCAGCACCAACCAGAAGCAGCCACCAAATGAGAAAGGGCTGTGGTGGCAGCAGCAGATAAGGTGGGAGAAGTGCTGTGGGTAGAGTCTGACACCCAGATCTGGTCAGTGTGGTTGAGGAGGGCCCCATTCCCATGGATGTATGAACCCACATGGTTTCAAAGCTTCCCCAGGAGTCTGTGCAAGTGAAGCAGCGTGAAGAATGACATGTTGTCAACAAAAATGTGAAAGAAACCCTTTCGTGGAAAAAGAAGACTAAAATCTTATGATGTTAGTGTGGTTATTTTTATTTATGTTTTTCCTGACATCATTATACGTTTTAAGTAATAACATTAAAATCTGATTTTAAAAAACAACACAAATATTTTAAAAGTAATTTTAAGGCCTATTAGGAGAGTACTACTCTAATGAGAGTAGCCTGAACTATGAAACAAAGACCAAGGAACTATTAAAGAAAGAAATTCTGAATCTTGAAATGTAAGAGTAGAGCTTGATACCCTACTAGTTATTCATGATGACATTATTTTAGCTTTACTTTTTTCCCCCGTGAAAACCTGAAGTTCGTATCAGTGGTTCTCAAGAGAGGACTGCATATTTCATAGGAAAGAGGTAGCAGTAGGCAGCTACAATTTAAAAATAACTCCAGGTGATTCTGACGCACACTGTGGCCCCACTAGAGGACCACTCCTTTCTGGGAGGTCCCTGTAGAGTGGCTGTCTGAGGCCTGTGTGCAGTTAAAATGCACCTGAGATCATCAACATGGAAAGCTGGCCATCACTACTTCAAACACCCCTGTAAATTCAGCAGAGCTGCCATGTCAGACAAAGAATAATGAAATCTCCCTACAGTCCTTCACAACTCAAACCATGTCCCTGACTGCCCAGCATGGGGCAACTTTGCGCTGTAAGATAGTAAAGTAAGAGCCAAAGGGGATCCCGCTGCAGGCCATCTGATGACAGGTACACACACATATCTGCCTATGTGCTCCTATTTGGTGGAGGGATGATGACAGACAAATGACTGCAGTGCTCTTTGTGGTCAAACTTGTGAGCATCATAGAAGAGGACTTGAAGACAAGTATTTGACCAGACGCCAAAGACACTTCTTGCATCTCTGCAATCTTCTTTCATCCCCTGATGTCTGAGACTATTATGGCTTCTGATAATGCTGACTAACTCAGTTTAGACAAAACATACAGACCAACAACAGCATCCTTCACTATAACTGATCCCAAGTTTCATTCCTGCAATGGCCTTTCACGCCAGATAGAGCTGTTTCTTTGATAATTACAGTGTCCACAAACCTGTTCTTCTCCAGTAAGAAGGGGGAGGTGCCTTCTATACAGCATGCAAAATGCAGTGCACCGGGCTGAAGCCAGTAGCCAAATGCTCTACACATCCTGTGACTGAAGACGGTTTGGTTTCTAATAAGATCCTTCTTAGTAAGGATGCCCCTAACTATACAATCACATACACAGTGAAGCTTAGTCTATAAAACAACTTGGGCAGCAGATGAAAAGGAGTGGCTGCCCCCAAACACCCCATCATCACAATTCTATGACCCTCCATGGAGTTAAAAGCCTTGATAATATCAGGTAATGCTTCAGCACTAACTTTCAAATGACTTAAAAGTCACAAAGATTATCAACATTTATATTTAATACTAAAATTTACATCCATAGCAAAATTAAAACCAAATTATTTATTTTAGTTGAGCTCTGAAAGTTCTCTATATATTGGGATAATTTCTACTCCTGCTACTTTATTAATATTACTCTCCCAAATTTCCCTAAAGTAAAGGATTACATTTAGGAAACACATGGCATTACGAAAATTTAGACTTTCGACCATTCAAAGAATTAGTAGACATTTGCAAGTTACTCTCATATTTCCCATTCTAGTTTTCACCATGTTTTTAGGACACAGTCAATATGTTCTGTGTCCCAGCATGAACAGGACTTGAAGAGGAGAGGAGAAATTAGTCCATTTGTAAAGGTAAAGTACTTTAGGTACACCAAGGCACTGGCATCTTATCCTTCCACTTGAACATACAGAGTCCCTTTTCAAAGAAAGTGGCAGTAAAGGCACAGATTCAAGGATCTAATTAGTTAAACTATGATCTTGATAGGAAATGAGCAAAAACCTGTGGGCATGGATAAAAGACGTCTAGACAGGAAAAGCCCCTCATGGTATCTGGAATGTTAAGACCTGGGACGGACTACACACAGACCAGACTAAATATTACCTAAAACAAAAGCAAAAACAAAACATAACAGAAAACAACCAAATAGACAACTAAACAAAATTTAAAATGCCCTTTTGAAAGATCAGCCAGGCCATATTTCCCACAAGACAACTTAATTTTCATTACAATAATTTAGTTACTCTGGTCTTATTTAAATTTATATGCAGGCATTTTCTTGAGGTGAATTTGGCAAAGTAGGGCAAATATGGACTGCTGTGTCCATGAAAAGAAGATATTCTCACAGCTGAGCACACCATTCATATCAAATCAGAGGCCAAAATACCTGCATAGCCTTGGAAAGTAGGAGCATTGGATCAATAATATAGCAACTTCCTCCCTGATCCTACCTACCATTAAATATAGAAAAGCCTTTGGTCTGAGAGGCTTTGCCTATCATAAGCATTCCCCACCATAAGCATTCCCCACATAGCAAATCTGAATGAATCACTAGAACATTTTCAATTCTTAACTACTAGTACAATATTTGCATTCTTTTAAGTTTACTGGAATTATTATTTTGACTACTAAAAATATAAGCCCTCTCTATGTCACTCAGCCATAAGGCATTCAAATCAACCAGAGTTCTTAGTCAAAGCTGATTAAGAGGTGAATTAAGATGAGTTAATGGAATAACAAAATATTTGAAGATAAAATATCTAAGTGTATACACAGAAATAGAATTGTAACACTTACCTAATAGCCCCTTCTCCAGAGTGAAGGTTTTGTTTGTAAACATACATTCAAAAGCCACAATGTGAAAAATCTTATTCACTGTGTTGTGAGTCCCAACTATTCGAATATACCTGGGGGTAAAAAGAAAAGAAAATCTGTTGAAGAAAATGAGCTTCCATCGTAACGAATCCAAAGATAACAGATTAAGATACACTATGTAAACATACAGTGTACCAGAGCATGGACTAAAGGAGACTCTGAATTGGCTTCAGACCCTGTACCTGCTCCTTAGGGCTAGCTCCAACTGAGCCTGGAAGAATTACAGCAAAATTAAGGAGGTACCACTTTCCAGAGAATGAAGTAGAACTTAGATTTGGTTTACCTAGAAAATCAAACCAGGGATTGTTCAGCTCAACCCCTGAATGTCAGTACAACTGTATATCCATGAGACATTTACACTGGAGAATAACAAACAGCTTCTATCCTTGCTTTGTGGTTAGGAATGTGCCTGTGCACAGGTGCACAAACACACACAAAGTCAAATGCTTTCCAACTCAATGAAAGCTTTCATCCATTGGATGAAATGCATGAAATCAATACTGCTTTCTTGTTGAAAGTAAAAATCCACGGAAACTACTGAAAACCACTCACAGCTTCTTGTATTTTAATATTGCTCCTGAATCCTTGTTAGGAAGTTAACCCAATATACTTACGCCAGCCCCCCACTTGACTGCTAGGAAGCCTTCTCCTGACCAGAGAAAGTGATCAGCAGAAGTGACCCAGCCTGCTCTGCAGCCTCCCTCCTGGCCACACGGATCTGGCATCTGCATACAGTGCAGAGTTTCACAGGGCAAGTCTCGAGCCTCTCGGCCTGTTCACCCTCTCTGACAAACAAGCATTAACCTTGAAGCAACTTGCTCCTTTCACTCTTCAAAGGGATCTGACAGTTCACAGGTTAATGAACAGACAAACTTACTCTTCTGAATGTCACATAATTCCAGAGGGAATGTAATGTGCCACACACAGTCTTACTGGAATTCAAAAGAAGAATAAGAAAAAAAATAACTAGATTAACTGATAACGCTCTCTCAAATTATGAACTATGTGCTCTGAAGGATGGGGCATACTAAACGAACAGATTTCAATTAGGTGATGACAGACTGGGCAAGGTTTTAGTAATATCTTTGTTCCGCTATGTAAAACAACCTTCCACTTAGATGATACAATTTTACGTCTGAGTTAATCGCTGTTCACTAATTCGGTAATTTCCTTACATTTCTCATTACTCCAAGTTAACTGTATAATGTAAATGCCAATTGTAAAAATTCACATAAAAGAGGCTATATTTGGGGGTTTTGTCTCGTGGGCTATTTTCCCTCCTGTTTCTTCCAACCTGAATCTCACCGCATTCCCTGTGCACCTCATTTAGCCACCTGCTCCTTGACACAAGCTGATCGCTCATCTTCATAACCAATAGTAATACTTTCTCCTGGACTGGCTGCTCAGTGTTCCCATATCCACTGCAGGGAGACACCGC
>NW_006785876.1:436692-497012 GCF_000442215.2 Lipotes vexillifer
GGTGGGGTTCATTTAAAATAAGTTCTAAATGATCTGGGTAGAACGGACTGTGTGGTTCTTTACTGTAGGCAGTAACAATCTCTCTGGGCTTTCTGGAGCGGAAGGGGTGTGTTAAGCCTGGCACCTTGGCCTGAATCTAATTTTGCCCATTTCCTTATACCCACAGGAACTCAACAAGCATAGCACTTTCAACCGCACATAGTCGTGAAAGTCTGAGTGCTGCTGTCTGCAATCGTGGAGGGAATGGAGGGAATGTGGTTTGGTGGAATTTGATCAGATCATTTTCCTGTTCCCTAGGTCAAATCTCTCAAAGGAGAGATAGCTCTCCTAATACTGTGCAAGGCAGAGGAGCCAGGAAGGGACTAATAGGGCCTTTCCCCACTGGCAGTTCTTAAATAGTTCAGGCTGACCTAAGGGGATGCAGTAATGTCTGTCCCCCCTCCCCGACCCCCCGCCTTTCTTTACAAAACATTATATGGAACCAGGCTCTCCTAGTTTAGATAACAGTCGTTTCCCAAATTTTACCCTGGTGCAAATATCAGGAGTGGGAGAAAATATAGAACCTTCCCCTCCCTTGTCCCCCAGTTACAGAAACTGAAAATAAAAAATTGTACTGGAATACATTTTACAGCCTTAATGATAGTGTTTGTGATAACTAACAAGATAATATGTATGATTGCAAAAGCATTGAGAGATGCCTCCAGATAAAAAGTTCTATATAAATGAAGATAATATTATCTCTGCTGCATAATCCTGAGGTCAAATTAGCAATTCACCACTGTACATCACACTTCCTGATTAGCCTGTTATATGTAATGCTCACAACAAGTTTAATTATTCTAGTTCTACAATACTTTCTCAGTCTACATAAAATTATAGCCTAATTTACAAAAATGGCATAAAGTCCTTACTCAAATACACATTAAAAAATGGTAACAAAGTCACAAGAAAGAAGCCATGCTCCTTTTCTCCAGCAAGGAATTGTTTAGCATAGGACTCTATCCTTTACTGAAGATCTAGATCTAGAAATAGCAAACAGGCTTTAACTAATCCCCCAACTTCAGTGATGGGTAGGGCAGCCTGGAGCTCTCCATTAAGAACACAGGGGCCCTGTCCAGCTCAGGGGAAGGCATGCCCTGATCCATGAGCAACGTCTAGAGGAAGAAGGAGGCAGCACCATCAAGGTACCATCTTTGATCATAAGCAGATTTCCTTAATGGGGCTCACAAGGGAACATCCTGGAGGCAGAAGTTATCACTATCCAAGCTACTGAAAAATCCAAGGGCTGGTGATGGGAGGGAGTCCTCTCTCTCTTTCCTTTTTTTTCTTTGAAAAACAAAACAAAACTTGCTTCTAGGTCACAACACCTAAACAGGAGAAGCAGATGCCACATTTCTCTGTCACAAAAGATTCTGAATAAGAGGTAAAACTTAAGCTTTTTTTCTTTCAACATCATCTCTCCAATGCACACTCAGACTCTGATTTAACCTGATAATAAGGACAGTGGCAGCTAGTGACTTCATCAGTGTGCAGAGAGGGGTGCTGCTGAAAAATATGACAGCTATCCTTTGTTCTCTCTGAGGTCCTCAACAGCAGCTCAGACAGCTGGAAGATAATTAAAACTTAAACAGTGCTGAGAAAGGCAGATATGCAACAGATTGGCCATTTCCTTTTTTTTTTTTTATTTAGTGTCTTTTAAAAAAATTTATTTTATTTATTTATTTTTGGCTGCGTTGGGTCATCATTGCTGAGCGCGGTCTTTCTCTAATTGCAGTGAGCGGGGGCTACTCTTCGTTGAGGTGTGCAGACTTCTCATTGCGGTGGCTTCTCTTGTTGCGGTGCGTGGGCTCTAGGTGCACGGGCTTCAGTAGTTGTGGTTTGCGGGCTCTAGAGCGCAGGCTCAGTAGCTGTGGCGCACGGGCTTAGTTGCTCCGCGGCATGTGGGATCTTCCCAGACCAGGGCTCGAACCATTGGCAGGTGGATTCTTAACCACTGCACCACCAGGGAAGCCCCAGATTGGCCATTTCTGATGAGGATGAATGATGTTCACATGAGCCCTGGTGTAACAGTCTGTTTCCAGTATTCTTCTCCCTTCCC
Organism: Lipotes vexillifer; assembly: GCF_000442215.2. Taxonomy (NCBI): domain Eukaryota; kingdom Metazoa; phylum Chordata; class Mammalia; order Artiodactyla; family Lipotidae; genus Lipotes; species Lipotes vexillifer. The sequence goes on from NW_006785876.1 coordinate 438,791, forward strand.
TGTGTTAGCTGTCTTCTAGTCACTGACAAAGACTGGGGCCTCAACACAGTTCAGAACAGGATGTTTCAATGCAGAAGTTTCTAGGAGCTATAATATTGTGGGTGAAAAGAGATTCTTCTTTAAAAAAATGAAACCTAAACCTTCCAAGGATAGCACTCTAAAATTGAAAGGCACTATGGAGTTTCGAAGTACTTGCTTTAGAGTCTAACAGGACCAGGTGTGTAGCCCAGCCCCATCACTTAATTAGCTGTGTAACTTCGGGGAAAAAAATGTTTTAAACCTTTCTGAACCACAATTTCCTTCTCTATAAAATCTCAGTACACAAGCCTTATATGATATTTAAACAAGATAAATATTTAAAGTGTCTAATGCAGTGCTTGGCAGAATAGAGTATCACTAAATAGAAATGCAAAGAGTAGGTCGCTGGAGGAGGCATTTCTTTTGGACTTCAAGACTGCTGGTTGTCTGGGAGAGCATTCCTAACTGGTTGTTAAAGTGGTACATCCGCATCCATGAAGAGGCAGGCCCAAGGATGGTCTTCAAGAGCACAGGCAGGGGCTAGTCCTTACCCTTAGGGCCCCACAGTATATGTAGAAAGAAGCTACATTCCGAATGCAGATTACCTGGCTCTATGTTATTTCCTGCTTTAAGCCCCTCGTCTTTAGAAAAGTCTATTTTAAATGTTCTTGACCTGACTCAGCTCTGCATAAGGAAACAAGGGAGAATCTTTTGCCCATATTTGGTCTAGCTACCCATGCCCACAGAAGAGTTTCTTTTTTGTGCTAATTCTGGAAGTTTGGAGTTTTAAGAAAAATAGCACTTCTTACAAAGAAACATCATAACACTGTGAACTAGAAAATTTTTGCCTTGGAGATTTCATTGTATTCCCTGCCTGTCCTGGGAAGGTACTACAAATTCCTATTCTTAACCTATCTTTCCATCATTTCTTGTCAGGATGCTACCATATTTCATTTCTAAGTCACACACAATACATCTTTAACAAACTGAATATAGAAAAACAGCAACGTGTACACCCTCACTTTAAACCCCTTGGAACCCTCTAGTCTTGGTCTTCTTTAGTCTTTAGCCTACTTGTGGTTACAGTTGATCCTTAACCTTTGCCTCTAGTTATAAGATCATCTAACACTGTACTGAGCAGGTTCTACTACAAGATAAAATTGAATTCAGCAAAAAAATTTTAAATGAGCTCTCAAGGGATCAACGAAAGCCAAAACTCCATCAGAATTTTCTTCTTTGGTAAACAAAGTTTTATTCTCAAATTGAACTTCACATTCTTAGGTTAAACAAAGATGCTTGAGAAAACCAGGGTTAGCCTGAGACTGGGATCCTTAACAGCACAAGAAGGGATCCTTAACATTTTGGCTCTTCCTCTGAGGTCTCCATGGAGAACTCTGCAGAGAAAAACTGTTCTTTGCTGTGGCCAGAGGCAGTCACCTGACAAGAACTTTAGCTACAGCATTTACTAGGGACTTAGGACCATGTGGGATTTGAATTCACCATTTCCACGATTTCCTATTTGACCTTTCCTTTCAAGGAGATATGAAGAATGTACATAAGTAATTCTCTAGCCGAAAAAGCTGGAAATGTATGTGGGTTTCCCCAGTGTGATATTTTCTTTTAGTTCTAGGTACCAAGTTAATGCTCTTATAATCAAACCACAGACCAGAGGGTGAAGTGACTTCAGGTCTTGTTGCTAAGGCAGCAAGTGGAAAACAGTTTACTGCCAGAATGACAAAAAGTTTCTAGAAAAAGCGTGTTGCGACAGAACAGATTTGTTACTCTTAGAAAACCTTCCCTCCCGCTGATCTGTGGAGCTATAGATTCTCTTCTACTGACTTCAGCAAGGGGCCCCAGCAGCATTTGCTTATTTGGGAGAGGAAGAATTATTGAAAGGTTAAACACTCTGCCAGAGTTAGCCTAAGCAGAGGCTACTGTCTCAGAGAACAGCCCTGATGCTGTCTGACCATTACCCCTGCAGAGGGAGCAATCATGTTCCAGCAACTCCACTATTCAACCTGAAGGGCAAACAAAACAAGAAGTCATCTTGTTTTTCAGAGAAAATTGATGCTATACAGACTCAAGTATGCAGAAGGGATAAGATCGGTAAATAATTACTAACACAGCATAACCCAGGGCTACCCAAAATAGAAAGTCATTCCAACATTAGAGATAAATATTTAAGTGTTGTTTTTTATTTGAGGGAAATGTGCATTTTTAACAATAGGCTTTTTTTCCCCACCCCCGAATATGCAGAACCTAAAACCTACCATAATAATATGCCTTCAATCTATGAAAACAAATTTGAAATTAATATCACAAAAGAACTTAATTATAGTATTTATTTATATAACTCATATGAAAATGATATAACCTGTAAATTTATTTAATTCATTTCTATTTTCTGCTTGCACATTTACCAGTCAATAACCTTGTAGGTATACTGAGTAAATGTGCTATTAATCAAGATTTAATAAACACTTACTAGGTAAAAGAAATTCTGCTAAGCACTGTGAGGAGTGGACCAGAAAGACAGGACATAAACCTTCATCTGGAGAAGTTTATCGTGCAGTTTAGAAGGTAAGACTAAAACCCATCAAACTGTATGATTTTTGACAGGACTGAGCTGAAAGAGTGACCTAGGTTCTAGTCAGAGCTTCACAATGCATTAGGTATAAAATTGGGGGCAAGTTCCTTAATTTCTCTCAGTCTCAGGCTCCACATTGGTAGTAGTGGTAAGGAGAAAGACATAAGAGCCTCTGACCTAGTCACAAATGGTAGCCTAACCTTAAAACACCAAATTTAGCAGCATGAACTTTAAAAGTCCTCCCTGCAAACAAAACAAAACATAGCTAAAACAGAAATAATCCCTTTCCTGCCTCACCCCCACCCCCAGATGATCACAGTCTTACCCAACAAATATTAACTGAGTATTTACCATGTGTCAGCTACTCCTGCTGGGTGCTGGGATATGGGATTGAACACTACAGATAAAATCTATTCTTCATGGAATTTACATTTCAGGTCAGGAGACAGACAACAAATTAAAAAATCAAATAATTAGCCACTGGTTGGTAGGTTATCTATTTAGCATAGAACTTTACAGACAAACTTGCTAAACTGTAAGGATAAACAGTTATAAAACCTCTCCCTGTAGGAATAAAAGAAGAGTCAAATGGGAAGGCATGACTAGCTCTGATTGAGAATATGGATATACCGTAAATGAGTCTGCGATATGGACACAGTATACCTATTATACATATTTAGCAGGATATAGGCAAAAATCTAATTAAGTAGGTTTGTTAGGGTCTGGAAAGAGGAACTGATTTGAATTTCGTGGGAAGAAATGTCTTATTTTATTTATTTCATGGTTTCGTTTTCTTTTTATCTCTGCTTTTTTTCGGATTGTAATTGTCAAGGGATTATAGAAAGACAAAATGGCAAGTGAAAGATATAAAATAAAAAATGAATAAGGGAGAGAGGGAGGGAGGGAGGGAAGAAAGGAGAAAGAAAGAAGAGACACAAAGGGAGGAGCCAGAGGAGGGAGGGGGAGGGGAGGAAAAGATCACGAATATGTATAAACCAATCCCTTCTTCTCTCTGTTATGTGCTATTGTGAACAAATCCCCATGTGGGAATACTGTTAACCAATTTTATTACTCAATAAAACATCTGAAACCAACACAAAGTATATTTTAAGAAATAGAACTAAATTACCAAAAGTTCAATATTTGCATTTTTTCATTAACTTTTCCCCTAGCCCAAGATACTGGGAGTGGGAGAGAGAATTTCACCAGTTTTATCTTTAAAATGGCTGCATTATCTTTTTCAGTTTATCCAGTAGGCTGTGCATTTCCACGAATGTAGACAAATGAGTCTAATGGAATTGTGCACTAGAGAAAAAGTAGAAGAAAATTAAATTTGTTAGTTTCCCTATGAATCTGTAAGAACTCATTTGGTGACTATGACCTGTAGCCAGCCTGCTTTAGGATCATGATGGGTAAGGGAAGTTTCTCTTTTTTTTTTAAAACCTAAGACTATGGTAGAGATATGCCACTTACTATAACTTAAAATTTTAAGGGCTGGAGGAGCCTGTCCTTTTTTTTCCTTTTAGAGTGGAAGATTAAATACAGAAGGAAGAGAGGCAAACAGAAGGAGAAAGAATTTGCCTCTCCCTGAAGAAAAATCTAAGAATCCTTCTAAGACTGTAAACATTTGACACACTGAGAAACAAGACAGGAATTGCATAAGATGGTTGGAATAACAGAAGTGAAAACTGAGTGACAAGTCAAGAGAGTAATAAAGAGAGCATAGGGAGTAAGGAAGCCACGAATCTTCATTCTGGACCTCTGAGAAACTAGCACTGGAATTAAAAGCTACCAGCTTCTGAACACATCCCATGTGCTAGCCCTTGAATGCATTGTTTCCTTTCATGGAAAACTCATACCCTACACACTCATATAATCAGGCTGGAGATTTCAAAGCTCAACAGAACACACGTCCCTCAAAGCCTCTGTATTCCTTATGAGCTATGTAAAGAAACCTGCGTTCCAGGCAGTAACAGCTTCTAAAAGAGAACTGAAATATATTTGGAGAAAACAAGTTCAACCCAGAAAAGCTACATACTTGCCACCTACTATCCCGAGACTTCTATGCTCACAAAAGATTTCAGGGACCCTCCTTTGCCCTTTGGGAAGTTCTCGACCTTTACCTAGAGAATTGATCAGGGAGAAGAAAAAAAAAGATCCAGAGATTTACTTAGCACATAATTCAAGTATCAGCATAACTAGGTACAAAGCTACCAACCAGAGGCAAACTAGTCAAAGTAAACAAAAATAATACTACAGAAAACTTGAGAAGAACATTCACACCAACAGCACAGGTAATGCAAATGATAATAGGAAACAGAAGTATTTTTGTCTTGGGCACCAAAACTGGTGTGGCTATGTTCTATCTCAGGGTTTGTTAAAGCCAGAAGTGCATGACTGATTTCGCTGTAGAAGCCTGTACACTCCAGCTTCCAAACAGCATGAAGGATTACTAATTTCAGCACTACTGGTATAAGAGATTTTGCTCCTAAAATCTGTCAATGTGTTAGAACTTTAATACAAGCAAAAGAGAAAAGAAAATAGCAAGATGTTCTGAGTGGCACTATTTGGTGACCTACAGAGTCTGCAGCTTATAGTAGGGGCTGAGCAGACATGAAACAGCTTCAAACCTAACCGTCTGCCCAATCATTTTAGAAGACATTTCCCCATACTCATGCCTTTTGTGTTAGGAGTCCTATGTACTGTGGAAGTTTTGAAGCCTGTCCCCAACCATATTTCTACTGGATTAGCAAGCAGGTTGGGAGGTGGAGTAGCCTGGCAAGGATTTTTGTTTTCCTTACCCAAAGCTTCTTAAGAGCTCAACCATTCATGACCTAGACTTTACTGGTATAGCATTAGTGCTAAGTTAGTGATCAGAAAGAAAATGTCAATCCTTACACTTGTCTGAGAAATTCAAGGAAAGAAAAACTTATGAGAGAAATGCACACAAACTAAAATGTATACTTTGTAAGAGAGGATTTATTTTTTAATAAACAAGAAGATTCTATTATATTACTAGTAGTCACTGCTACTGCTGTGGTGTTTGGAATACTCATTAAAATAAAACGAAACTGGCTTAACTATTTCTCTTTCTTCTTTTACAAAGAAACTTTTACACATACATAAAAAGTCAAATAGCCTATAAGATTTATTATGAAAAATACTCCCCCCATGCTCCATTTCCTTCTCTCCCCAGAGAAACAGGTTCTTACCTGTTTTAATGGATTATTTCAGGATTTATCTCACATCTATAATTATCATGCATTTAGTGCTACTCCTTGATTTTCCAGCTTTAGGCCTTGCCTACCAATCTACTACTATGGAAGACAATTTTTTAGCTCTCTCCTCCATATGTACCCTTTTCCTATCCCCCAATTTAGACTGTATTGTATATAACTTTGGTTGAATCAATACTCAGTGTTTACATCATGATTATGTAGATATTATTCACAACTAATATATGGAGTACTTTCCTTCTCTGCACAGTTTTTCTTTCCTACTAAGAGAAAGAGGCTTGATTTTTGGTTGGAAGTAGTTTTCTTTCAGAATTTTGAAGGTCTTATTCTACTGCCTGTCAAGTTTCTAGTTTCGCTATTGAGAAATCATTATGATACCTGACTTGATTTCTCTCTTCCTTTTTCGCTCTTTTATTTTTTTAATTTTAAAAACATGTCCTGTTCTGGAAACATGCAGATTTTTCTCTGCTTCCCTAGTATTACGAAATTTCATGATGCCTTAGTATGGGTCTATTTTCTTCTACTGTGTTGGGCACTCAGAAGGCCTTTGCAAACTGGAAATCCACGTACTGATAATTCAGTTTTGGTAAATGTTCTTGAATTATTGTTACTGACTTCTTCCTTTGGATTTTTTTAACCTCTCTTTATGAAACTCCTAGTTTTGAATATTGGACCTCCTTATCTTTACCTGTATTTTCATACTTCCTCTATCTGGCATTTTTTTGTGATTTTCTTCCACTCTGTGGGAGAGTTCCTCAACTTTATCATCTGTGCTCTCTACCGAGTTTTCCATTTCTGCTTTAATGTTTTAAGTTTCCAACTGTATTTCTTATTCTCCAAATGTTCCTTTTTTATGGCTTTTCCTTCTTGGTCTAAGATCGCCATATTTAACCTCTCTGAAGATAGCAATAATTTTTTTTTTAAGTTTTCATCTCCCTGTATAGTTTTTTTTTCCTGTTTGTTTTAATCTTTATTTTCATATTAGTTTCCTCAATGTCTGGTTGTCAAGAAGCTTGTCAGGAAGGAACCTAGACATTTTCCTCAAAAGGAAATTCTGAGAATATAGTTGCCTGAATGGGTCAACTGTCAGGAAAATCTCACTTTCAGATTCTTTAGCTCTTCCGTCTTAGACTGATTGAATTATCTAGAAAGATGTTTCTAATCCTCTGCATGGGAAATATGGGCTTGACTACCGGAGTTTCAGAGTGGTGAAACAGGGTAGGGGTATTCGTCTGAATGTGTGGCAGGGGAGGTATTACTGAAAGGTAGGGTCTAAGCATCAGACCACCTAATCTTCCTATAGTACGACCTTTGTAACCTATGCATGGTTTCCCACTTTAGAGACCTTCTGTTTTACCTCTGTTTTATTTTCATCAAAGAATAAATTTTCAAAGTCAGAAAGAAAAAGACAAATACTGTATGATCTCTTTTATATGTGGAATCTAAAAACGCCTAACTCATAAAACAGAGTAGAATGGTAGTTGCCAGGGGCTGGGAAGTGAGTGAAATGGGGAGATGTTGGTCAGTTGGCATAAATTTCCAGTTATAAGTTCTGGGGACCTAATGTACAGCATTGGAGACTACAGTTAACCAAACCATATTATATATTTGAAATATATATTTGAAAGTTGCTAAGAGGGTAGATCTTAAATGCTCTCACCATTAGAAAAAGGTACTTCTGGGCTTCCCTGGTGGCACAGTGGTTGAGAGTCCGCCTGCCGATGCAGGGGACACGGGCTTGTGCCCCGGTCCGGGAAGATCCCACATGCCGCGGAGCGGCTAGGCCCGTGAGCCATGGCCGCTGAGCCTGCGTGTCCAGAGCCTGTGCTCCGCAATGGGAGAGGCCACAACAGTGAGAGGCCTGCATACCGCAAAAAAAAAAAAAAAAAAAAAAAAAAAAAAAAAAAAAAAGGTACTTCTATGAGGTGACAGAAATGTTAAATAAACCTACTGTGGTGATCATTTCACAATATACGTGTATCAAATCATTAGGTTATAACCTAAATGGGAAAAGAATTTTTAAAAGAATAGATACATGTATATGTATAACTAAATCACTTAGCTGTACATCTGAAGCTAACACAACATTGTTAATCAACTACACTCCAATATAAAATAAAAAGTTAAAAAAAATCACCATGTTATATATTATGATGTTTAGCTTAAAACAATGTTATATGTCAATTATATCTTAATAGATCTGGAAAAAGAGAATCATTTCCAGTTTTCTATCAGAGTGGGGAAGAAGCAGTCAAAGTTCTGTGAAGTGGGGAAGAGAAGCTAGAGCTCTTAATTGTTTCATAAGTACATAGTTAACCAGTCTTCTCATTTTAGCCCCTTCCTACCTATCTCCTTCATCACAGCTTCAAAGGTGCCTGGTGCCCCCAACTCCTAAGTCTTCGAGGATTTCGTGGCTTAGGATTCAGTTTTCCTGAGCCTGTTAAATCATTTACCATTGTTCATCTGCATGTTTTTAATCTCTTCTTCCCATTTTCTTTATCCTTATAGATTAACATCTTAAAAATTCCTTTACTGTCATTTTAGTAGGATCTTGTTCTGAAGCATGTGAGAATCAATGTGTGTTCATTCTGCCATCATTACCTGAAAGCTTAACTATTTTTCACAAAAGTATGTCCATGCTTGTGATTAGTCCTATAAGGATAAAGGTTCAATCAAGGATCTTTGCTGGACTTACTGAGTCTGAGACCTTGGATCTTCCAAGCTGCTGTGGCCACAAGGGGACACCTCTAAATCTGTCTGGTACTTAGGACAATAATGCAGGGGATAATAACCATTCTTCTTCATCTTCTTCCCTGTCTTCAGCCTGAGGGCTACAACTCTTTTTTCTTTCTAGTCTTGAAATAACATTTTCCCCATTGTTGCTGCTCCTCCATCCCCTTCCTTGTCCCATTCCTTCTACCACATCGTCATATGGTTGTCTCAGGTTATTTAGCTATTTTATCTTTTGGACTTATTTTTCACTAATTAAATGTCCAAACAGGGGTATGTCCAGACAGTCCCATAAATTATCACCATTCTGCAGAAAGATTCAAATCATTGAGTGATTTTGTTAGCCACAGTCTCCTTCTCTCTGAAAGAAAGGGGAAGGGTGTTAATTCCCAGTAAGTAAAAATAAAATAATTCAGCTCAACCTCACACTGAAACAGCTGCACAGACAGCATTGGTTGCTCTGTTTACCTTAATAACTGTGGAAAAACACCATCTCCTCCCCTTCCCTCTCTCTCCAGAACAATCACCATGCTCCACATGCAGATGGGGTGATTTAGACTCTCTGGAGCAGAGACACGCTTGTCTGGTGTTCTTCCTGCATATTCGTGCTGCAGCCTTCCTCTGCTGCTGTCACACGACCCAGTTGGTTCAGATAACAGCTGCTGCAGGGGACCTGATGGATTCAGCTGTGGGTCGCCTGGAGGCTCCCCTAATGCCCCAGCCCAGCCAGCTGCATCTAAGCAGAGCCATGGGAAGCAAGTGCCAAAGTAAGAGAAAGTATATACTGTACATCTTCTTTAATCCTTGGAGTTACTGCCGCAGCAGCAAAAAGAGGGGGAGGAAGAACAAAGAAATACCTCGCAGGGGTGTGGAGCAGGGCGGCCAGGGATTCTAAATCAGACAACTGGAGTGCAAGGTGCAGGTGGAATAAGAGGAGAGCTTTCAAAAAGGGTCCATTTGAGTTTCCCTGGTGGCGCAATGGTTGAGAGTCCTACTGCCGATGCAGGGGACGCTGGTTTGTGCCCCGGTCCGGGAAGATCCCACATGCCGCGGAGTGGCTGGGCCCGTGAGCCATGGCCGCTGAGCCTACGCGTCCGGAGCCTGTGCTCCGCAACGGGAGAGGCCACAACAGTGAGGGGCCCACGTACCGTGAAAAAACAAACAAAAAAAAAGGGGTCCATTCAATTTTACTGCTTACTCCAGGGAGTCCAAGAAAATTCTCAAGTTTTTGGTTTGTTTTCATTCAGTGAGTCAGGATTTAAAGATAATAGGAAGTAATTTCCAACTGATTGTGAACTTTTTGTTAAGCTAAGGAAAGTTAAGTTAGGCACACAGGATGACCAACCATCTATGTTGGCCCAGAACTGTGTTGGTTTTAGTACTGAAAGTCTCACAGCCCAGGAAGCCACTCAGTCTCAGGCAAACCAGGATAGATGTTCACCCTTCACCACCAACAGCTATTTCCCCTTCCGGGCTCATGTGAAGCTGGGCTGCATTCACATTCTGCTCAGCACCTTCCTTATCTTCCAGGGCCGCTCCTGCCAAACAAATGCTCTCCAGCCTCTATCACACACAGTCAAACAGACAAGGGCAGGAAAAGGCCATTCTGTGTTTGACTCTCAGTGGAAAAGGGAACCGTGTCATTCAGAGTCCTCCCAGCTTCCTTTCTGGAGTCGCATCAGAAGCACAAGCCTTCTAGCCCACACAGGTGGATCAAAATGATCATGGCAGAAACTGAAAACATGGCTCATCTCAGTGCCTGGAGAAACAGTGCATCCCTCAGTAACTTGAAAATGCTGAACTCCAAAAAGAAGGAAGTCAAAGAAAACTCAATTACACAGAGCTGATAATTCAGTGTATGGATTACTCAGGCTTTCTTCTCTGCTCTCCCCTCCCTCTGATCCCAGTCATTAGGCCATTTCACTGCTCATTAGCAGGGAGGAGGAAAAGGAAAGGAGGGGGAAAGTTGAACTAGCCGATTTTTCTATTTATGAGGGAGGGCATTCAAACTATTGGCTCCAGAGGTTCTTTGGTGGGGAGAGAGGATCGGGAATTGGAGGCTGTGGCACTGTCTATTGATTTTAATCATTCGGTCTCTCTTAATTCCCAAACAGAACGAATTGTTGCCCCTCTATTTTCACTGAAGGGCTAGCAAAAGTATAAATGTTAGACAAAAAGAAAAAAAAATTACTAGTTAAGCCACACAGGATCCCATCTTAAAAAAAAAAAGTCCTTTGTCAAACACCAGAGACAACTGGTAATACTGCCAATTTAAAAAATAAATATAATTGGATGACTATATATTATGCTTTAGAAAATTTACAGCCTACATTAAAGAAGTCCCTCAGTTCACATTAAGTGTGAAATACCAATTTAAGAAAGACACCGGAAAGAGCAATTCAGTTTTGAAACAGCTTCTCAAAGCCTCGGTTTCCTTGTCCATAAAAGGGAAAGTAACAGTACCTAACCTTGGGGGGGTTAAATGATACATGTATTAAGTGGTTGGTCAGTACTTGACTAGGCACATTCTAAGGGCTCAGTAATTGGTAGCTAGCGAATAGTAGGTACACAAAAATATTAAACGACTATATTTGACATCATTAATTTAGCAATGTTTTTATTGAGGAACTACTATATACTGAATGCTGTTAGGCACTAGATATGGAAATAAATATGAATAAGTTAATTCTTAAAAGGCCCACTGTTTTAATGCAGATCGATAATTACAATATATATTAATAAATATTATTTTACAAATATTACACAAAATAGCATAGTAGCACAAAGGAATGGCATCCAATCCAGACTGGGAAGATTTGAGAAGGCTTCCCAGATGTGAATGCTGAGTACTGAAACATGAGTGGGTGATGCCAGGAAAAAATGTGCGTAGAAGAAAAATCCAGGGAGAAGAGTAGCATGTGCAAAGTGTAGGAATGCAACACCCAGGAAGCCTGGGAGAATTGTGGGCAGGGCAGTGGACTGAGTCTTGACTGCACTTGGCTGGAGCACAAATAAAAATGGATGCACAGGGCTTAGCTATGAAGAGAAGAACAACAGGATGATTGCTAGAGGGAGACTGTAGAGTCAAGAGAAGGATCCGTTTTATTCATTAGTAAGTGGAAGTTATTTGAGCAGGTTTAAAGACAGGCTGTGGGGGAAAGAGCTCTGAGTAGAGAGGTAGAGGTTACTGCTTCCTACCAACCTATGGGTGGAATGGGTTCTGACTTAAGGGTATCCCTTTACCAGTTTTAATGAGACACGGTCTTCTTGTTACCTCTTCAAATGTTGAGGGGGTCTGAATTCATGGCTCTCAATCCTGGCTGCCCATCAGAATCACCTGGGGAGCTTAAAAGATATATGGATGCCACCCTTAGAGATTCTAATTTAATTAGAATGAGGCAGAGATTCTAACGTATAGCTAAGGGTGGGAATTAGATTATAGTCTAAATCATAATAAACACATAGTCATGCATAAATAAAAACACATACTTCAAGAGCAAAGATTAATTACTTTGGGGTTAATGCTGCTCTGGATTACTGGACTGCTGCTCCACTTCTTCAGTGTGTCTGTACTCATTTTTCTGGCTCCATCACTAGCTACTTCTATCATATGCCCTATGTTTGACTCATGGGCCATTCCTCAATGTACTTCTGGTGTCTGTGCCCTCTTAGTGTGGTTTCTGCTTCTGGGAATAACTTTCTCCCCTTACTCCCTTACTTTTCCTATAAAGCCCAGCTCAAAGGATACATGCTTTATGTAGTCTCCCATGAGTAGTGACTTCTCCCAAGAAGCAGTAATTTCTCCCTCATCAGTGCTCATAACTTCTATTATAGCATGTCTCACATTGTATGATAGTTAAGTGTTTGCTTTTTGGCCTCCCCTACTGAATTCTGATCTTCCTGAAAACAGAGACCTTTTCTTGTTCATTTTCCTTTTCAAAGCACCCAGTATAGTGCCCAGGAGAATGCAATAAGTATCCTCAAATGCTTGCTAAATGAATGAATCAATGTGGATAAACAAAAGGTAATCATTATAAGAACTGCACTTAAGAATATAAGAATCTTAAAAGACTGTTAAAGTTCATCAAAGCAAATAATATTTATGTGAAATTACTTCTTAGAGGAGTATAGTTACTCCCAAAGAGCAAAGGACAAAGGATATTCCAGGGATGTTATACAGAGTATGAAACTAGATGCTTATGTTTTGGTATATGTAAACCTCAATTAAACAGTATTTCTTTTTTTTTTTAACTTCCCTTTATAAGGTAGCCAAATGCTGGTGGGACAGTGCACAGCTGCAGGAATGAGGTGGCAGGATTTGATGAGTATAGCAGAAGAAAGGAAAAACACTAGTAAGGTTTCTAAGTGACAACCGTCAGCAGGTTGGAGAATTGCTTATAAATACAATAGAATTAAATAACGATGGTATGATGACATAGTTGCGCAAATATCATCACAGAGGAGAGATAAAAATTCCTCTGTAGAAAGAGGATGATATTGAAGTGCAGCTTTCACTCATGGGAGTGTCAGCAATAGGAGAGAGTGGCCCGGAAATGCCAGAACTGAATGATTTAAGAGAAGATAAAGGTAAAATTTTTAAAAAATCAAAACTATCCTGCTTATTTCTATGAGAAGGCGTATACTGCTTACCTCTATAAGATTCATCAACATCTTTTTTTTTTTTTTTTTTTTTTTTTCCAGTATGCGGGCCTCTCACTGCTGTGGCCTCTCGCGCTGCGGAGCACAGGCTCCGGATGCGCAAGCTCAGCAGCCATGGCTCACGGGCCCAGCCGCTCCGCGGCATGGGGGATCTTCCCGGACCGGGGCACGAACCCCCCATGTCCCCATCAGCTGGCAGACTCTCAACCGCTGTGCCACCAGGGAAGCCCTCAACATCTATTTTTTAAAAAGTTACTCTAACTCTGAAAAGTCTACATGTAATAATCCCCAATTCTGTTGTCATGATTATGCTTATGATGAATACTCTGGGCAAATATAACTGGAAAAAACAGAAAGGGAGAAGATAAAATTATTTATGTAATCAAAGAAGAACAGAGAGAAATGGCTTGAGAGTTATATTACTAGGAGTAATGGGAAGATATTAAGAAAATGGAAAAATTGGGTTGCCTATCAGACATTCTCTCAGCATGATTTTTACTGCAGTGTCAAAGGATCTTTTGGAATAATAATGCTAATTTTCAATGCCCTCTTAATAAAATGCTCAGGTTGCTATAGCCTATTAGGCAGCAATTAAAGCCATGTGAGCTCTGCCACCCCTTTCTCAGGTCTGCTGAAGCATGGCTGTCGCAGCGAGTAAATAAGGCCTTGTGAATCCTGGGCACTCCCGGGTTACACTGGCCAGGTAAAAGATGGAAGGCCCATCACTCAAATCATTTAAAATTGGATGCAACATTAGAGAAAATGCAATGGAGCTGAGTGGGATCAACTAGAGAATCTAATGTAGCATTTAAAAAAGAAAATCACATTCATTGGTGCCAAGGGACATTTGGAGGACACTGTTTAAATTTTGGACTCGTTTTGCAGGAATGACTGTCAACTGTCCTTGATCTTGCAGCTGACTCTACACACAGAAGCGCCCACCTAAAAATATTAAGAAAAGCACTGACAACCTGACAGGGAACAGTTTACATCTGCAGCTCACAAAATGACTTCCTTTTCTTCCTTCTTTGGTACAGTGATGATGATGTCATCATGCATCTGTGGTTTGTTATTTTTATATGGACACAAAAGCAGACAGAAAATATATTAAAGCGATGTGTAATTTTCCATGCAAATGCTTTAAGACTAACAAGAGTTGTGCTTTATGATTAAGTGGAAATTGGTTATTTGCTTTAAATATTTATAATAAAATATTTAGATTTAACATTTAAGTGGTTCATTCCACAAGATAAAAACACTTTGCAATATTCCTTGGCTGACCTTGGCAGCTAATGTGATATGGCACATATGTTACCTTAGCTGTGGAAGGATTTTATGTAATAAACCACATCCACGAATAGCAGTCAAAATGGTTTTGTGCCTAGTTCTGCTACCAAACCCAGGTAAGCTACTGCAAATCCTTTAACTTTACCTTTTTTTCCCCCAGCTCTCTTAACAGGATAAAATAAAAATATTGACATACCACAGACTGGAGAAAAAGTAAGCCAAATAGGTTAATGAATAAGACAAGGTCCTGTGGATCTTGAGAGGTGATAAATTATCTCTGTTCTATGACTTCTCCCAGAGATTCCTCAAAATCATTCAGTAAGGTACCAGTTTTGTGTAAATGAATCAAGAGCTAGGAAAACAAAATCCTATGATAACAGAAATTGAGGGAGACTGAGCAGTCCAGCCTCTAAAGGTGTTTTTAGGACTGCTAAAGTATAACACTTATAACATCAAGGCTAATGTTAAATGGCTCATAATACTAACATTATAATAATTATGGCAAGGAAAAAAAGCAAGCAGTTAACATTTATTGAGCACTGGTCTATGCCAGGCACTATACTAAGCATTTAACCCATTTTAATTCATCAAATCTTCATGACTTATGAAGTAGGCTCTAACACCATCCCAGTTTTAGAGATGAGTAAACTGAGGCACAATCATAGTGTTTAAGTAACTTGCTCAAGCTCACAAGCTAGGAAGTCAAGGGCTATGCTTTGAGCCAGGCTAAATACCAAGGCTATGTTTCAGTACATTATATAATTGCTTGGCCAGCCCAGGACAGCGATGGCTGCTGAGCCATAGGTTCCCCGCCTCCTTTTTTTAACTTAAACTTGCATTTGTCCATAAGTCGCAGG
This sequence comes from Lipotes vexillifer, assembly GCF_000442215.2. Lineage (NCBI taxonomy): Eukaryota > Metazoa > Chordata > Mammalia > Artiodactyla > Lipotidae > Lipotes > Lipotes vexillifer. The sequence goes on from NW_006785876.1 coordinate 454,165, forward strand.
CCATAGACCTGGGGGTTAATGTGCACAGCTACGAGAACTGAACAAAAACAAGTAGTAAATATCTGACACACTTACAACCATGCCATCCATACTAACAGGAGTAACAGGCTACTACAACAGCTGAACCAACCCCTGAAGGCCAAGTCAATGCATAAGTAATATTTTTGTGTCCTACTTAATGAATAACTTGCAGATAAATTATTTTTTTTAAATTTCTGCTTTTAAAAAATGGAAGGAAAGACTGCTTACAAATTAGAAAACTGTTGGTTTCCAGAAACAAGGTTCAGAAGAAACAACAGAAAAGAGATTTTCGTCTCCATGTTAACTGCATACCTCTCACTCAAAAGGAAGAGGTTAGGTTGAACTGTGGTTTTCATTTCTGCTGCCATAAGGCATCTGGTTCTCTAGTGCTTAAGATTGAGAAAAATGCCAACTTTAGTTCTTCATAGTTAGGACCTGCTTCATAAGTGGATAGGCTTGATTTACCAAAATGTAAAAAACTTACAAATTAAATATTTTCTAAAACCCCACTGAATCTGATTTTTCACTTGTCAAGAAGAGGCTCACAATTTAAATTTGCAAAACAAGCGTCCCCTTTCCTTGCCTCCACCATGGCAATAAGTGTCTGCTTAGAATGATATGCAGGCATTGCTCGACAGTTTCCTCCAGCTTCTTTTCAAGGAAAATCTTTTCCTATCTACAGATTAATCCTGACAGCTATTGGGAGTCACCAAGGAACCACTCCATTTCCCCAGCACTGCGGGTGCCAATCAGCTGACACAAAAAGCAGGGTCTGAAAAGGAAAGCTGTCCCCAAAGCACATCGTACAAAGCACGTATATGCTGTACACTTCATTACATAGCAGAACTGAAGAGTATACGTAAAAAAGAGGCCTGGCTTCTGGATTATTGGTTTATGAATTTAAACCAGAAGATGTAATTAAAATTGAGTATTTGGAGGTTGCTAAACATCAAAATGTTCCTAAATAGTTTTAAGCACACAACTGTGATCGATTCTACCAAAAAAAAGTAGAAAAGAATGATAAATGTAATGGTGATCTATCTTATGGGTCTTTTTGAAAGAATAGAAAAAAAAAAAAAACTTTCAGCTTTATAACCATTCACTAGGAATGGAAAGAAGAATGATCTTTCCCTCCAGTGATACATGCTCACTTTCTTCTAATATTCCCATACTGTTGCTATCGCAATTATGCTGCATTTGGTCCTTGGTTAGGTTAGCACACGTGGCATGCTCTCAATGTCTTGACTGTGGAGACCTGATGATAGCTCCATTCTCAGTAATAAGGCTTCAAGATGAACACAACAGGTTCACAGGGCCAAGCTGTTTTCTTGAGGTGCACAAAGCAGACAGTTACCCTATGAATACCTTCACCCACAGATGTTTAAAAATGTGAACACTTTAGAACAAGAGTTAATGCAGACAAACGATTTCTGACTTGAACCACAGTGGCTAGAAAACTGCTGATCTTGCTTTCCCCTTCCAAAACTTGCTGCTCTCAGCTCTGGCCCCAAGGGTGGCCAATAACTCACATTAAAATAAAAGAATGGAAAGATTAGTGAAATCTGGTTAATTTGACCATCTTTGTTCATAAGCAACTCATAAAAGAATTAAGATTAGAAATGTACATAATACATTACATAGCAAAGTGACAACCTCTTGAGACATTATAGTGACTCAGGTTTTCTTGAAAAGAAGGGACTCAGAACGTGATTTCTGGCATTACACTGCAGCAGTGTCTCACCTCTGAAATGAACCGCCGCTTTTACTTTTTTGGGGGAAGACAAGCTCCTCAAAGAGGGTACTAGGTCCTCTTTGAATTCTGTAAAGCTACTCACCATTGAGATCTGGTGTCATGTGCACAATGAAGGCTCAACAGATAGATATTCAGTGGAGGAAATTATTAACTATAGAAGAAGAGGTAGAGAAAAGGCCCAAGGAAGAATAATTCTTGGAAGCTTCTAGCAACCCCAGATCACAAATGGTGCTTTCTTTCTCAGTCAGCAGATAGGGTAAGTAGACACATCTATTAATGTAAAAGATTGGTTTTAAAATGTGCTTCTAACTCTAGATATTCATAACAGCTGTTATGTACATCATCTTGAAGGAGTATTGCAGCAGAAATGACAAAAAAGACCCATTTCTGAAAAACGCAATGTTTTTCCTTTATTCCCTCTATGCTTAGTAAACTTAGCTCAGTGTAATATAACTTTTCACAAGGTATATACTAGGTATGTGTGTGGTCGTGGTGATGGCGATGCGATAATAGAAAGGAGGAAGACGTGGTACAGCAATAATGCTGTCAGCAATAAAGACAATAGATTCTTTTTGTCCTCAGCTTTTAGAGTAAAAAAGATGAGAACCCGCTGCTCCTCTCAGTCCACACCACTGTTTCGCACCCTTTCATCCATTATCACCTCCCTAAGGAGCCCTTTAAGACATTTTCTTTCTTATCACCCCTATAAATTTTAATAACCCAGACATACTGTGTACGTTTATGTACTGTATGCATATCTGCACTTTACACATAAAAAGAGTAAGATTTTTTTGCCCCCTAAGAACCAGTTTTTGCCCTCTTGGGAGACAATACTGCCCCCTTACAGAATGTATGCTCTATACCAAAGCTCCTTAACCATTTTATGATTCATGGACCCCTTTGAGAATTTGATGAAAGCTGTGGACCCTTTCCTGATTCCCATCACCAGTACATATGTACAAAATTTTATACTTAATCAGAGCATTCATTAGAAAGAACCTCTGGAACCTATTAATGGACCCTAGCCTGAGCATTCCTTCTCTGCATGCTCTCCTGGGGTGACTGCATATATTCTCAACCTTCTAACTACCACCTGAGTATTCGTGAATCCCAATTTATCCCTTGAGCACTGATCTTCAGGTTTCAGACTCAGATGCAAGAAATATCTATTTAGGTGTTCCACAGATACTTCAAACTCAACTGTCCAATTCTGAATTCATCGTCTTCTACTCAGGCCTGCTTCTAGATTCCAACTCAGTTCATGCCCCACCCTATCTTCCCAGTTTCCCAGGTAGAAATTAGGACTGTCTTTGATTCCTTTCTCCTCCCTTCACAGCTATTCAATCAACAAGTCTTGCCCACTCTACCTCCTTAATATTCCTCAAACTTGTCCCTTCCTTTCACCATTGCACCCTAGTTCAGGCCCTTATCTCCCACCTGAGACACTCAAATGATGTCTTTGCCTCTATTCTTGCCCTTCTCCATTCAACGCATTCTTCAAACTTCTGCCCAAGTAAGCTTCTGAAAATACAAAATCTGTCAGTTTCTGCTTAAACTCCTTTAATGACCAACTCCCTGGGGGGATAAAAGGCAGACAAACAAATACACCCATGGCCTTCAAGATAAAGTCCTAGATTCCCAGCAGAGTCTCCAGATCACTCGCTCCTCAAGTTTCCCTTCCCTGCCATTCCCACTCCCCACTTGATCCTCAGACTAGGATTGACTGGATGCATTTCACTCAGCATACTGTGCTGCTTCTCATTCTTGCCGTTTCCTCTGCCTGAAGCATCTTCAGTATCTTCTCTTCTGCATCTCTGGAAGTAACTGCTCTAAAAATGTGAGTATTGTAATACTCAAACAAGAGAGGCAGGTAAGGGAAGAGGGATAACAAAAAATATCTTAGGCAAAATTGGAACTTTCCCCCCAGTGCCCTTCTGGCGCTGAACTACCCTGTCCTCTTGGCCATATGCCACCTGAGAACCTGAGCCAATCAGAGTCTATCTCCAGGAATTTGGAATTAAGAATCACTGTTTCAGCTAGTTGGTTGGTATTTCTTGAAATGGTAACTAATATTAATCTAAAACGAAGGCAACCATGTTTGGCTACATATTCTCACTGAAGAAGAGAAAGTCTATAGACAGAAGCAGTGGTGAGACAGGGGACTGTACACGCCTGGAAGGACAACAAAAATAACACCAGCCCATGACCACTTTCCAGTCCCTATTTTGGTCTCTAGTGAGGCCTGACCACATTTCTTTCCTTGGCTCCATCAGCTACCCCCCAGTATCCTGGTCGTAAATTCCCAGTCTGTTTCAGCCAGTCTAGTAGATTTCTATTCCTTGCAATCTAAGTGACTTGATTATGTCATTGTTAGTAGAGAACTGACATCCAGTATGGAATCCAGGTTACCTTCTTTTGTTTCATAGCCAGTACTACTCACTCATCCTGCCTCTCTGAATATAATATATTACTTTCTGTGTAAATTGGAGGGCAATCATATTAAAAATCATAAATGTACCTCATTTAAATAAACTATCCAAGCTTCAATGCTCCAAAAAACATTAAACAGAATTGAAAACAAATGAATCTTTGCTTTGGGCTTTGAGGCTTATGAATTAAATCAGCTATTAATCAGACTTGGAAAAACGCTGGCTTTTTTCCCATAGTCATTACTGTAAAATTCTTTTAAAGAATCAATAGAACTCACTAACCTACATGACTTTCTGGTACTTTCACTCACTAGTTTACTCCAGAACTTATTGCTAATTATTGTAAGTCTAAGAGAATCCACACATAAGTGACAAAAGACATAAATTATTTACAGGGCTATTCATCTGCAATGGACATCCCATCAGATTCAACCTTGTAAGTGTCACAGGACCAGTTATTTTTAAATCAGATTGTATTTTATAGGAAATAATAAAGATGCTATAGCAGCACAATAAATTCATATGAATAGCAGATCTGCATTTCATTGCAACAAATGTCTCTACTCTATTAAACAAGTACTGAAATATGCCCTTAACATGCCATAGAGTCAAGGGTTTCCCCTGAGATGTTCTGCAGACTTGCAGGTGTCTGAGGCTAAGGGCCTGGTGGGACATTTTTTAAATGCCCCCACGCCCAAGTTCCTACATGGAAAATGAGATGCTCATGGATCTGAAAGGACCTTGCTCCTAGCATTTATTTTTCTCATCTGAAATATTTTTTCTTCTCTGCTGTGCCCCATTTTGTCTCTGCAAAAGAACCATGTTTATCATCCAGGACTTATCACATTGCTCTTGCTGACTAAGTGGTCAGCAAAGACACAAGTTGATGAGTCTAGGATGTGAGTACTTGGCAGCCCCCCACTGCTTTAATGGATCTCAGCAGTATTAGTTTACTGAAAGGTGATCCAGTCCACCTGGGACAATTTACCACTCCGTGTATTGTGCACAGATGAGACCTTTTATTTTGCTAGAGTTTAACTTTGGCTTTCTTTCCAAAAGACAGAAAAATTTAAACTCTGAAAGTCTTCCAATAATCAGGCAGCAATGAATAAAATGAGCCCAGTGTGATTGTGATGGATGCTAAGACCACTCAGGATCACCAGATGATCACTGGCCAGGAGGACGAGGGGAGACTGTAGGCCCTCCTTCCCAGGATCTCATCCAGCACATGTCAGACAGGTTCGTTCTGCCCAGGGATGTTTGTGAGACACAAACCGGTGCAGAAACACGGGGGGCATGAGATGGATGACTTCTCAAGGTCACTGCCATTGCCATGATTCATTAATGTTGGATAGGCTGCTGCTGTGACCTGTATGTTTTCCTAGAGTAATAGACTCTACTGTCCACCTTCTGTAAATAATAAACCTCTCAGCTTCCCAATCTTTCTGTAATCTGCACACCAGTACATTGAAAATAATGTAAACAAGATTAGCTCACAAAATAAGGCATGCATCCACAGTGAATCCAATAAGTATGATGTGGGCTGATGTTCTTTCATGTCTCCAAACTGTTATCAGTATCTAACCTGCGATTACAATTGGGAAAATTAATAAAATTTAAAAATCCTTGTACCCTTTAATGGCCTCAATGTCTATTTCTAATTTTTATGAAACTGAAGGGGAGATTTGTATATAGTTTTGGACAACCCAAATAAAACAGAAGACAATTTTATCCACAGACGAACAACAACAACAACAACAACAACAAATCACACTACCTCAGTGTGAAAGAAGTAGGTTCAATTAGATGTCGTTCCCCTGAGAATCCCACAGGAAAACGCAATGCACACAATTCAGCATCTCCTGGGCCATCAGTCACATGTGTCAACAATGAGACAAGCATCTTTTGGGCCTTGAGTGACAGAAACTTTAGCCATATCTTCGGCTCACTCATAACCCCAAATCTAAAGTGATTAAAATTTAAATATCACCAAAATCCCTGGGAAATTATATCTTTGTAAAAACTGCCAGTTTATTCTATTCCCACATGGAGTCACACTCATTATTAAAAGACACTGAGCCTAATCACAGTATAATGAGGTATACTTATTTGTCAGACTATTTCCTCAGGCTATTTCTGCAGTGGAGAGCTGGGGTTTTAGTGGGGTGGTGTGGACTGACATAATCCATTTTCTAAAAATCATACATAGGCTACAGCAGCTAGAAGAAAAGCCTGCTCCATCATTCTACAGATCCTTCAAGAAAAAGAAAAACCAAACACTTTATGAAGCAGAACAGGATAAAACCCCTTTTTATCCATATTTTCAGGAAAAACAGATTTATCATTTTCTGTTTATTTTCTTTTTTTTTAGGGGATATGTTCTTGGCACTCTCAGAATTGAGATCATGGCCCCCCCCATCTAGTGCTAGAAAGTCCTAGAAGGGCTACTCAGAGTCCCTGGCTTTTTCCACTGTACCCTCCGCTCAGGCCACAGGAGCCTCTTTCCAGTCTTCCTTCCAACAATCTTCCCAAACCTGACATGATTTCTACCACTTTTTACCTGTGATACATCCAAATGCCTTGCCCTATAGCCAAAAGCATTTTACTCTTGCCATAAAACAAATACAGAAAAGGTCTGTCAGATTCTATGAAAACTCTAAGCTGGGCTTCCTTTTCTGTTTCTTTCTCCCTGTTTTTCTCCAGCACCCCCTCTGAGTTTCTCTGTATGCCTTGCATTCATGCATATGTGTGTGCATTTCTTTATCTTTGGGCGAAGGGTAGAATTAGGTCCCTTCAATAAGCTTTCTGAGCTTAAGGGTCACTGACATCTGTGTGGAGACCATCATTTGACAAGGACCATGGTGTTGGTCCTTGCTGGCTACACTCCTCAGGAAGCTAAATAGCCACAAGCGATCAAGAGTAAAATATGTCATTCTGCTGTTTCCAGAAATTCCCTAGACACCAATGAAAATAATCTACAAACTGGAAAACTTCCTGATTAAACTTTGTACATTAATAGGTTTTAAGTTCACCGAATAAGGGAATCATGATTAAATCATCTTTGTATTTCCCACATTTCCCACATTAGTACATTACTTAAATACCCAATTTGTGTTGAAGGAAACTTATTGTGATTGTTTCTTTTTTAATGAGACCATAAAATATGTACTTTAGGAAAGGATTCTGCTATATTTAGTGTTGGACAGTACATACAAACTTGTTAATACTGGTTTAACAATCAGCCCTAAAAGTTAATATTAAATATCAAAACTGGAAAAGAAATATATAGATATTAAAGTAACACTTGCTTCTTCTTGGTTCAATGTTTAGCATCTTTCTGAAAAATAAGCTTTTTAAATATCAACATAAGGGCCAGAAAAGAAAGCACAGAAAAGTTACATTCTGTAAACTTCAGAGCTAGATTTATTGATATTTAGAAATGTATAGATTATTATAAATACCATTATTTGAAAATTTAATAAATTATTTAAACTATTGTATCCTATTAAAAGAACTGTCTCACTGAGGCTTCTCATTTTTAGCATGATCACCAGAATGAACAAACTAATTAATGAAATGTTTCAATTTAAAACAAATTTTTTTTAAATTAGGCATGCATGCACACAAATACCACCCCCACTTGATACACAAACATACACACACACACGTGCACCTGCACATAGACCTACAAAAAGAACTCACCCTGCATAGAAATCAGCATGAAATCAGTACCTTTTATGTGGCCCTGAAAGCACTGACAGACCTATGGATACACCTACTGTGTCTTGGAAAAGCGTCATTGGCTTTTTTTCCCCTGACTATAGTGACAAGGAAAGGGATTCAGAGTTAGCAGCGATATTTTAGTGATCTTTGGAACACAATGTCCAAAAACACAAGGCAGCCTCCGGGAGGAGCTGAGATGTGATAGCCATCACTCTGGAGATTTGAGGGGGAAAAAAGAGGCTTACATTTGTCTTTTATATGTTCTTGTCTTTAAGACAGGACTATGGACTGAATCACTTCTCAATATTCCTTCTATCTATGGAATGTTAAGTCCCTTGATAAAACCAGGATTGAAGTCAGGATGTGGCAGATGTGCCAGGACGAGATAAGTACCAGGAGAGTCAATGGAAGAAATGCTGTTGAGTTGTAAACATGAGCTCCTTCTTAGAATGCAAAGCATTGACAATAATGAAACATAAAGTTGGTTAAAATCATATTCAACAGAACTGTGGAAAGGCTCATCTGGACAACTGAATTGCTTGTATCCTGCTTTTTATTAGCATCAGATATTTACTGAGCAATCATAAGATGCATGCTATCATGCCAGGAGCTGGCATTAAGAAGTTTTATTGTAAGTTAGAAAGTGCCCAGAAAGTGCTTACAATCTTCTACGCAAGTTCAAGCAGTAACACATGCTAATCACTGCAACCAGTAACTACAGAGGATGGGAAGTCGGCAAGCACCTAGTCAGAGAGCTGAGGCTGGGAAGAACGTCTTCCAGATTGTTGTCTAGCACTGCTAACCATAACATGAAGGGTTACCAGATACTTGAACTCTGGCCACAATATCAGACCTTTTCTTACTCAGAGGAATTTAACCGTTTGAATTATTGAACAGACTTCTTCAAGGAAGACAAGGTCTGTGGGAAAGGGCAAGTTGAAAATTTCAGCCATGCTTGAGTTGTTCTGGATGGACAAACACACACACACACAGAGCACATTGAGCAATTCTAGCTCCTTTAAAACAGAATTAGTATGTTTTGGACATCAGTTTACTACTAAACTAAAAATGTAAATTTGAACTTGGCTAAAACTTTCCCAAAGCAATTAACCTTCAGCCAACCAAAAAAACTGTGTAGGAATAATTATGACAGGAAACTAAAGCCAAGTCTGCAATCTTATATGTCTCGTTCAATACAACCAGAAAGCATACTCAAGATTCAGGGGCAAAAAGCAAACTCCAAATTATCCCTTGCTGTTAACAAACGGAATCCACAAAGGAAAAGTCCTTTAAAAGAAAAAAAGTATGTTATACAAAGTGAAGAAAATTTAGGGAAAGTAATGCATGTGAAGAAGAGCTTAGAGGGAATGGTTCAAGCAGGAAGATTGCAAGAGTTAAGCATATACAGTTTAGTTAGGGGCTAAATAGGGACCTGCTCTCTACAAATAATGTTAAAGGGTATTCCAAGGATGAATTTTTTTTTTTGGTAATATTTGTTAGTATGGTAGGAAACAAGGAATTGAGAAATAGGAATTAAGGGAAGGAAATTTTATTCTCAATGCCAGAACCTTCCCACAGTCTACGTAATACAAATACCATGTATAGAGGTTAATTTTTGAAATGTACACATCTCAAATGACAAAGGAATGTACACAGATAGACATTTAAGTTAAACAGAATGAAGGCTGTAACAAAATCATTCTAAATCCAGAAACAAGAGCTGTGTTAACTCTCTGATAAAAGGGAAATCATTATGTAAATCATTAACCACTAAGAAACCTCCTAACACCCTGCAATGCACATCAAATTTTATTGCAATTGTGTACAAACAAAATTGGAGACAAGCTGATATATTCTGATACCATTTTATCTAGTCTATGCACTCTGGGTACTCAATAGCTCTATAAGCTTATTACATTATATTTGTCCTTCTTGTAGTGGTTATAATCATAAAAAGCTATCCAGTACCTTGAATGGACTGGATAATTAGAATTACAATGACTGCCATCTGAATACACTGTGTGTGTGTCACAATTTCCTTTAAGTACATTCTACTGCTCATTGACACCCACTCTCCTACCCTGCCTTGTACTAAAAGGCTGCTCTCCAAGGCAGAGATAAGTTTCTGGAGCAAAGTTAGGCTTATCTAAACCAATTTCTTGAGTTGATATATGAGGTCTCTCATATTTCATCAGGTTCTGTTACTTGAATCTACTATATTTCTTTTATAACCATCTTATTCTATTCAGAAAGTATACAAACTTTTGGTTGAACTTGATACAAGTCTGTTTTGATATGTAGATAAATGAAAAGTAAACACCTTACATAGTGATTTCTTACTCCTTTGTATTAGACTCATTTTAGTATTAACTATATACTGCTGCCTAATACATTCTTTTCAGAAGAAACCATGTCAGACACAGCAAGGAAGCTACTCTGGGGCTAGTAGTAGTGTTTCCATTTGGAAACAATTACTCAAAACAGAATGAAATCATCCTGTCTATTTAGGGATGAAGGGACAGACATCATTTATTATGGCACTTTTTAAGAATATCAGAAACCAATGACAGTACACCACTGTTACAGCTGAGGCCAAAGCAATCTATTATCTACAGATGAAGAACAAGATTTAACCTCTACTTTGGTTTTTTGTTTCTCAGTTTACTATGTATTTCATTCTTAGGTTCATAAAAATTAAGAACATGCACATGTACATACACACACACTTTTATTAGATTTACCCAGAACTATCTCTCACTCACTTTAATAATTTTGGACCCTCCTGGGAATTTCCAGTTACAATATTTGAGAAGGTTGTTAAGATGTTCCTGCCTTTTGTTTTCATAATCATATTTATCTAAAACATTAATTTTCCACACAGTACATTTTTCATTTTAATAGAATTACTAATTTTTCTAATCTATGAAATGTCATATAATCAATAGGGTGCTAAAAAGAAGGAATATAGTAAGTTCTCATTAAAAAAGAAATCTTTAGATTCTTTCTTAGAGAAGATCTTTTAAAAGATAGAGGCATGACTTCCCTTTCCAGCAACATAGCTGACTGTATGTGAAAAATCTATCCTCATGATGACTATCTAAAAATAATGAATAAAACATATTTTTAATTCTTTTAGAAGAATGGTTAAGCTGGAAGTAAAGTACAGAAAATAACTGGAGGCAAGAATCTTTAAGAAAGAACACTTTCCAGGGATGAGCAAGCTGTAGAGCTGATGTTTGCCCTCTGGTAGGGTGACCATATAATTTGTTACCCAAACCAGGACATTTTTTGAGTAAAAATAATTAAGCTGTAACAAACATACTTTTCCAGGCATACCAAGATATACGATCACACTACCCTCAGGTTATCTGCTGATCTCTGGCAACAGTTTGGATTTTAGCAGGCCACATGTGTGCATGGGAAAAACTTAAAAAAAAAAAAAAAAGCCTGGGGTCTGAACAGGGTAAGATGTTGAGCCAAAGACTCCTGAATAAAGCCCAAGCTCAGAAAGGGTGACACTTTCAGTGGGAAAGAAAGGAAGGGAGGAAGGGAGGAAGGAAGAAAGGAAGAAAGAAATCTGTCTTGTAAAAGGAAACAGCTTTTTTTAACTGGAACTTGACTCTTAGTAGAGCAGAAAAAATATTCCTCCCTCTTCTTTTTCACATATATAAGAAAAGAAAAAAAGGGAAAAATTTCCTTTGAAATTTCATAAGCACTAGTTTACTCTCATTTAGGTTTCAGGTCAGAATCCATACCATCAGGGTAGCCTGAAAAACCTGAAATTAAAAATTCGGTTTTAGGGCTTCCCTGGTGGTGCAGTAGATAAGAATCTGCCTGAAATGCAAGAGACACAAGTTCGATCCCTAGCCCAGGAAGATCCCACATGCTGTGTAGCAACTAAGCCCATGTGCCACAACTATTGAGCCTGCGCTCTACAGCCCACGAGCCACAACTACAGAGCCCCCATGCCTAGAGCCTGTGCTCCTCAACAAGAGAAGCCACTGCAATGAGAAGCCCGCCCATCACAACCAAGAGTAGCCCCCGCTCACCTCAACCAGAGAAAGCCCACATGAAGGCCCAACACAGCCAAAAATAAATAAAATTTAAATTAAAAAAAAATTTTTTTTAATTAAAATTAAGTTTTGGGCTTCCCTGGTGGCGCAGTGATTGAGAGTCCGTCTGCTGATGTAGGGGACACGGGTTCGTGCCCCAGTCCGGGAAGATCCCACATGCCGTGGAGTGGCTGGGCCCGTGAGCCATGGCCGCTGAGCCTGCACGTCCAGAGCCTGTGCTCCGCAACGGGAGAGGCCACAACAGTGAGAGGCCCGCATACCGCAAAAAAAAAAAAAAAAAAAATTAAGTTTTAAATGATCTTTGGTTGGTAGACTGTCCTTCAGTGCCAGAGAGAAGCTAAGTCAGCCATGGAGGAACACACTTACATGCAGTTCTCAAATAATTCCCACAAAAAAATTCCAAGGAATATAAGCTCATACTAAAAAGAATCACTAAAAACATGAGGAAAAAAGCCTCAGTGAGTCAGAGTCAGCAGAAACAACAGCCTAATCTGACTAACCTAATACTGTAGATAATATAAATGAACATGCTTAATATATTTAAAGAAAGAGGAGACTGCAAGTATGATAAGGAAACATAAGACTATCACAATTGACAAAGTATATTTAAGAAAACTCACACAGTTCTTTGAGAAATTTTTAAAAAATGTAATCTGTAAAAAATCTAATGAATAAGTTAACCAGAAGATCAAAGACAGTTGGAGAGAATTAGTAAAAAAGAAGATAGAGCTAAAGAAATTACACAGGGCTTCCCTGGTGGCACAGTGGTGAAGAGTCCGCCTGCCAATGCAGGGGACACGGGTTCGAGCCCTGGGCCGGGAAGATCGGGAAGATCCCACATGCCGCGGAGCAACTAAGTCCATATGCCACAACTACTGAGCCTGCGCTCTAGAGCTGGCACTCTGCAACAAGGGAGGCCACCACAATGAGAAGCCAGTGCACCGCAGCAAAGAGTAGCCCCCGCTCACCTCAACTAGAGAAAAGCTCCAGTGCAGCAACAGAGACCCAGTGCAGCCAAAAAAAAGAAAAAGAAAAAAAAGAAATTACACAAAAGAAATTAAGATTAGGAAATATGAAGATCAGAGTAAGGAAGCCTAACACATCTCATCTAATCAAGATTCTAGAGGGCTTCCCTGGTGGCGCAGTGGTTGAGAGTCCGCCTGCCGATGCAGGGGACACGGGTTCGTGCCCCGGTCGGGGAAGATCCCACATGCCGCGGAGCGGCTGGGCCCGTGAGCCATGGCCGCTGAGCCTGTGCGTCCGGAGCCTGTGCTCCACAACGGAAGAGGCCACAACAGTGAGAGGCCCACGTACTGCAAAAAAAAAAAAAAAAAGATTCTAGAAAGAACAAACATAAAGAATGAGAGAGAAAGGCAATATTCAATGAGGTATTAGATGAGCATTTTCCAGACTACTGAAAGACACTAACCTTCAGATAAATCCCAAAGAACCCCAAACGGGACAAAGAAAAATCCAAACCTAAATACATTGTAGTGAAATTGAAGAACATCAAAACAAAAATGTAGATCTGGGAAGTAGCCAGAGAAAAAAAGAGATTGCATGCCCAGGCTTGCTAGACCATAAATAAGACTGACAGCTGACTTCTGAACAGTAACAATGGAAAACAGTGGAATAACAGCTATGGGGAAAATAAGCACTGACCAAAAGTTCAATCCCACCAAAATCCCTTAAAACTTCAATAAAAAGATTTTTAAAAAAGTCAAAGCCAAAGGACAGGAAGAAAAGGAGAAAAGATAATAAGATTTTGGAGGCTGCAACTGACTTACCAGGCCAGTTCTCAGCTGATTCCTGGTCAGTAGTGGGGGAAGATAAGAATCAATCTATGTTAGTCTGCAGAATCCTGAAAAGTCTCAGAAACCATCAGCCCTTAATGCCTCTGCAACTAGGAGTGAAGGAGAGGTGAGGATGGGGTGAAAGTTATTAACTCTTAAGCAGTTAAGTATCTAGACCCCTTATCACTCATTCTAATGGGTAAACCCATCTCCTACCCCAACAGAAAACTTGGTGGTTTATCTTTCAGAGAGGATAAAACAGTCTTTGGACTAGAAGTTGACCTAGACAGTTGAACACATAGGTATCTTACTGAAATCAGCAGATTAACTGACCATATTTACTCACTAAGGAATACTGAGGTACCCAACCCTCTTCTGCTACACAGCAACTAGAACAATGGCAGCTAGACCTTTACTCTCTAGGCAAATGTTTCTTCTCTGAAGAATCTGACTAGCCTAAGTAGGGGGAAAACTCCTAAGATATTGGCACCTGGGATTCCATAACGAATGACTCACCAATGATTCTCAAAATTGGCTGCTTATTGGTATAAACTTGGAAGCTTTAAAAAATAGTGATGCCTGTGTTCCACTCTTGGGAGTGTCTGACTTAACGAGTCTTAGGGAGGGGCATCTAGGAGTTGGGATTTATGAAAGCTCTCTAGGCAATTCTCATGTTCAGCCATGGTTAAGAGCCACTACCCTACAGTGAAGCTCAAAGCTTCCAATCAGGTTTTAGTCTTCTACTGTTAATAGCAAGAGTGAAATCAAGGGTTATTTAAGAGGACATATGTGAAAAACCTCTAAAACAGAAGACAGAGGCAAAAACAAATAAACAGGTGTCCAATGGAAGGTCTGGGTTGATAACTGGGAGGATAAATAGGGCCATGGACTGTGGGTGGAATCTTGCCCAAATTCAAGGATGACTGAGTAAGTTGTAGCAGAGCCAACGCCTTTTGTATTGGACAAGTGGCGAGCAGCACAAGAACACGGCACCCCTCCTCAGTAATAGAATATCCCCCTTTGGCAGGCGACATTGTAGGGTTCAGTGGGCAAACCTCAAGCATAATTTTAATGGCAGCACAAAAGGCACAGTGACTCTGACTCAGCTGCAAGATAAATACAAAATTAGAGTATATTCTGTCCTTAAATCTCACCTTAAAAGTTTCCTTTTTCTTTTAAGCTTGCAATTGACTCTTTCTGTAAAGTGTCTTGTGATACTGTGAATTAGGCTGTATAAAAATAAAGCACATTGCATTATATAAAGTTTTACTGCTTTCTCTGCTATAACATCAAATGTGCTTGATTTTCCAGGCCTAATTTGTATATCTTTAGACTCACTGAGTAGTTTTCACCTTATGAAGAATTCAATAAAATGGTATTAAAAGACACAAAGATTGCTGTCAGATATACATTCTTTTTTATCTTTCTCTGAACCTAGGCCTTTGGCAAATGTTTTTTTGGATTTTCAAAATACATCTCACCAGCAAAGGCCTGCTAAGCTCACACAGAAGTTAGACCAGTTAGCATTTACAAACTGGAATAAGCATCTGCAAAAGATACATACTAGCAGGTCTTCACAACTAGTGTTTCCTAAGTGTCACATAATTGATAAGGAAAATCAGTGTTTTCAAGCCCCAGAAGACAGGGAAAAAGTTTGATTGGGTATATTTGATAACTCCTGAATGACTTCAAATGTCACAAGAAGACAATGCTTTAATGTGGTGGCCAATTCAATAGAAAAATATTCCTAGGATAAAAGGCCTCCAGTCTTCACGGGAAATTCTGTCTCATCTTGTATGAAATATACTGACAAAAATACATTTGTTCCATACCAAACCTAAATGTTCAGGGCCTCAGTTATCTGCTCTTTGGCTTCAACCTTAGCCTTTGGAAGGGTGTTAAAAGCCTAAGGTCTGCTTCAGTGTCACTTCTGGCATCTGAATGTATTCATAATCAATGATCATGTGACATGTAAAATGTCACAAAATCTAATTAACAACCAAAGTAATATGAACAAGGTAAGCCATTTGGACTTATAGTTAATATCTGATTATTCACTCTCAAATAGAGGTGAGCATGCTGGATACAAGTTGGTATGAAAAGCTCCTTCTGCACTTTTGATATTGAAATCTTAATAATCAGCTGCAGTTTAAATTTGTGTTTATTACTGCAAGAGTAAAGTGCTACAATAATAATGATTATTATTATTATTAAAATAATTATAATTATTTTAATTATTAATAATTATTTTAATTATTAAAAACCAGAATGGTCAAATAAATGTGAAGGAGATTAATACTGCAAATATTACGAAACAGTATTTTTTTTGGATCCTTCTCCTAAAGGAAATAAAAGCAAAAATAAACAAATGGAACCTAATTAAACTTAAAGCTTTTGCACAGCAAAGGAAACCATCAATAAAATGAAATGACAACCTACCGAATGGGAGAAAATATTTGCAAATGATATTACCAATAAGGGATTAATATCCAATATATATAAACGGCTCACACAACTCAACGTCAAAAAAACAAACAACCTGGTTAAAAAACAGGCAGAAGGGACTTCCTTGGTGGCGCAGTGGTTAAGAATCCACCTGCCAATGCAGGGGACAGGGGTTCGATCCCTGGTCTGGGAAGATCCCACATGCCGCGGAGCAACTAAGCCCGTGCGCCACAACTACTGAGCCTACGCTCTAGAGCCCGTGAGCCACAACGCGCGCTCTAGCCTGTGTGCCTAGAGCCCGTGCTCCGCAACAAGAGAAGCCACCGCAATGAGAAGCCTGTGCACCGCAACGAAGAGTAGCCCCCGCTCACCACAACTAGAGAAAGCCCATGTGCAGCAATGAAGACCCAATGCAGCCAAAAATAAATAAATAAATAAATTTGAAAAAATGGGCAGAAGAACTGAATATACATTTTTCCAAAGAGGAAATACAGATGGCCAACAAGCACATGAAAATATGCTCAACATCACTAATCATCAGGGAAAGGCAAATCAAAACCACAATGAGATATCACCTCATACCTGTCAGAATGGCTATTATCAGAAAGTCTACAAATAACGAATGTTGGCGAGGATGTGGAGAAAAGGGAACCCTTGTACACTGTTGGTGGAGATGTAGATTGGTGCAGCCACTGTGGAAAATGGTATAGAGCTTTCTCAAAAAACTAAAAATAGAAACACCATATGACCCAGCAATTCTACTCCTGGGGGTGTATATGAAAAAAACAAAAACACTAAATTGAAAGGATACACGCAGCCCAAATGTTCATAGCAGCATTATTTACAATTGCCAAGACATGGAAACAACCTAAGTGTCCATCAACAGATGAATGGATAAAGAAGCTGTGGTATATATATACAACGGAATACTACTCAGCCACTGGTACAATCTCACAAGACTGAACCAGGAAGAAATAGAAAATATGAACAGACCAATCACAAGCACTGAAATTGAGACTGTGATTAAAAATCTTCCAACAAACAAAAGCCCAGGACCAGATCGCTTCACAGGCAAATTCTATCAAACATTTAGAGAAGAGCTAAGACCCATCCTTCTCAAACTCTTCCAAAAAATTGCATAGGCAGGAACACCCCCAAACTCGTTCTACGAGGCCACCATCACCTTGATACCAAAACCAGACAAGGATGTCACAAAGAAAGAAAACTACAGGCCAGTATCACTGATGAACATAGATGCAAAAATCCTCAACAAAATACTAGCAAACAGAATCCAAAAGCACATTAAAAGGATCATACACCATGATAAAGTGGGATTTATCCCAGGGATGCAAGGATTCTTCAATATATGCAAATCAATCAATGTGATACACCATATTAACAAATTGAAGGAGAAAAACCATATGATCATCTCAATAGATGCAGAGAAAGCTTTTGACAAAATTCAACACCCATTTATGATAAAAACCCTCCAGAAAGTGGGCATAGAGGGAACCTACCTCAACATAATAAAGGCCGTATACGACAAACCCACAGCATCACCTTGATTTGAAATGCATGTGCTCACCTCACACTGACAGGATGGACCAATTCTACCTTCTCAGATATCCCTTCTAATCACAGTCCATAGGGCCAACGTCTAAAGTGAACAAGTGAAAAACATAAAATGATGGAAAAAGTATTTTCCTCACTCAAGTGAAATCTGGTTTTATAATGCTCTTGCTCAAGAGACATCTGTTAGTATATTTGGATTTAAATGTTCAGATGTGCACTTTATGCCAAGAAAGTGCTTCCAGTATAACTGCCCTGACAACAAGTCTGCTTTAGGAGAACAGCTTTGAGGTTCACAGTTTAATTGGCTGGAGCTAGATGGTGTTGTTTGTAACGAGGGCCCCTCTCCTATTTGACTTGTACAATGATAGCAGCATCAGCTCTCCAACATTAGGGGCTGCTTTGTTTTGCTTAAGAAAAGAAAATAGGAAGGTGGCATAAGTTAGTACCTACATTAGCTGTTAGGATTACAGTCTACTTAGACTTTTATAATGATTTGTTTTACAGCTTTATGTTTTTCACTGAGGAAAAGGGAACAAAGAGCTTTGGAATAGTGAGCTATTTGTGTATTTTCTGCACATGATGTGTTAGCTTTTTCCTATCTCTTCACTGTATTACTAGAGTTCTATTGACTGAAAAGGAACATACCAATGGAATTTAGTGTGTTTAGAGATTGGATATGGACCTTTTCAAATGAAGTGTGTTGAAAACGGCAGTCCCCATCAATCCTCTGGCTGGTAGTTTTTTGTATATGTATAAAAACACCTATTCAGTTTCTAATCTTTATTCTTGAAATGACTCTGTTTCTAATAAATACTGATACCACAAACCCAAGAATCATTTAAACTGAAACTTAAACCTTCATGACTTTTGAAATATTAAAATGTCACATAAAAGCTACATTTTTAAAGGGGTTACAAAAATTGTGTTTTATGATGCAGTCTTATCATTTCTCAAGAAGGGAATCTGAGTTGTGTTAGACTACAGGTTTTATACTAGCTAAAAAGATTTTTAAACAATGGAGGAAAATGACAACAGTGCAATAATAATTTATTTTTAGGACTATGTAATGTACCAAACTCTCCATTTGATCTTTTCACTGTCTTTAACTGGCAGGAAATCTGCAATAATTTATAGTATAGAGATTAATTGAGGTGAGGATTTAATAAAGAATCTTTTTAACTTATTTTCTCCACATTTTAAAGACATATATCTAGAAGCAAATTTCTTTCTGCCTATCCTTGCTGGGAAAATTTCATTTCCTTTAGCTCAATACATAAAATCTGCACCTCTGTCTGCCAGAGAAATATGCTCAAGACGTGGTATCATGGCTTGATTCACCACAATAAATTGTTAATGATACATTACTGCACCAAAAAACAAGCAAATGCAATACCATGTTCTTTGTACATAATTGAAACTGTGATTAAAAATCTTCCAACAAACAAAAGCCCAGGACCAGATGGCTTCACAGGCGAATTCTATCAAACATTTAGAGAAGAGCTAACACTTATCCTCCTCAAACTCTTCTGAAAAATTGTAGACGCAGGAACACCCCCAAACTCATTCTACGAGGCCACCATCACCTTGATACCAAAACCAGACAAGGATGTCACAAAGAAAGAAAACTACAGGCCAGTATCACTGATGAACATAGATGCAAAAATCCTCAACAAAATACTAGCAAACAGAATCCAAAAGCACATTAAACGGATCATACACCATGATAAAGTGGGATTTATCCCAGGGATGCAAGGATTCTTCAATATATGCAAATCAATCAATGTGATACACCATATTAACAAATTGAAGGAGAAAAACCATATGATCATCTCAATAGATGCAGAGAAAGCTTTTGACAAAATTCAACACCCATTTATGATAAAAACTCTCCAGAAAGTGGGCATAGAGGGAACCTACCTCAACATAATAAAGGCCGTATACGACAAAACCACAGCATCACCTTGATTTGAAATGCATGTGCTCACCTCACACTGACAGGATGGACCAATTCTACCTTCTCAGATATCCCTTCTAATCACAGTCCATAGGGCCAACGTCTAAAGTGAACAAGTGAAAAACATAAAATGATGGAAAAAGTATTTTCCTCACTCAAGTGAAATCTGGTTTTATAATGCTCTTGCTCAAGAGACATCTGTTAGTATATTTGGATTTAAATGTTCAGATGTGCACTTTATGCCAAGAAAGTGCTTCCAGTATAACTGCCCTGACAACAAGTCTGCTTTAGGAGAACAGCTTTGAGGTTCACAGTTTAATTGGCTGGAGCTAGATGGTGTTGTTTGTAACGAGGGCCCCTCTCCTATTTGACTTGTACAATGATAGCAGCATCAGCTCTCCAACATTAGGGGCTGCTTTGTTTTGCTTAAGAAAAGAAAATAGGAAGGTGGCATAAGTTAGTACCTACATTAGCTGTTAGGATTACAGTCTACTTAGACTTTTATAATGATTTGTTTTACAGCTTTATGTTTTTCACTGAGGAAAAGGGAACAAAGAGCTTTGGAATAGTGAGCTATTTGTGTATTTTCTGCACATGATGTGTTAGCTTTTTCCTATCTCTTCACTGTATTACTAGAGTTCTATTGACTGAAAAGGAACATACCAATGGAATTTAGTGTGTTTAGAGATTGGATATGGACCTTTTCAAATGAAGTGTGTTGAAAACGGCAGTCCCCATCAATCCTCTGGCTGGTAGTTTTTTGTATATGTATAAAAACACCTATTCAGTTTCTAATCTTTATTCTTGAAATGACTCTGTTTCTAATAAATACTGATACCACAAACCCAAGAATCATTTAAACTGAAACTTAAACCTTCATGACTTTTGAAATATTAAAATGTCACATAAAAGCTACATTTTTAAAGGGGTTACAAAAATTGTGTTTTATGATGCAGTCTTATCATTTCTCAAGAAGGGAATCTGAGTTGTGTTAGACTACAGGTTTTATACTAGCTAAAAAGATTTTTAAACAATGGAGGAAAATGACAACAGTGCAATAATAATTTATTTTTAGGACTATGTAATGTACCAAACTCTCCATTTGATCTTTTCACTGTCTTTAACTGGCAGGAAATCTGCAATAATTTATAGTATAGAGATTAATTGAGGTGAGGATTTAATAAAGAATCTTTTTAACTTATTTTCTCCACATTTTAAAGACATATATCTAGAAGCAAATTTCTTTCTGCCTATCCTTGCTGGGAAAATTTCATTTCCTTTAGCTCAATACATAAAATCTGCACCTCTGTCTGCCAGAGAAATATGCTCAAGACGTGGTATCATGGCTTGATTCACCACAATAAATTGTTAATGATACATTACTGCACCAAAAAACAAGCAAATGCAATACCATGTTCTTTGTACATTTCAAACAGAGCCAGAAAATTTCAAAATACTCTCCTTCAACCCTTTAACATCAATATCACAACCAATACACATGTATTAAACACCTGCACTACACTTATAGCCCCGTATTAGATGTCGTTGGGTGTTCACATTCATTTACAACAGCCTGTGCTTTATAGTATACAAAGAGTTTATGAAAAATATGCAGTAATTATTTACCACCTTTTTCAAGAACCAATCACTCAAATATAGAAATACCCAAATTGATTACTGTTAGCTGATATACAAAGAAATGGCACAAAAGGTCAAGAAGACTAACTCACCTGAAAAAAGAAAACTGAATAAAAAATTAGATGCCTAATTTAGTATATATGATAGTTTTAAAATGCTGGCCACTATGAATATTAAACTATACCAGAATGGCACATATTACAGGTTATATTTTCTCTCTGGCTTCTGGTGCTTCAAGCTTCATGTTAGTGATTTATGACTTATAATGTCAGTCAAAGCTCTTAATAAAAATACAGCTTTATGTCATTCAGTTGGGAATAGGATATTTTTCCTATCTCTCTCTGTAGGGTCCCACATACATATTGAATATATTTTAGTAGTAATTACGAAATATGAGGTTACAGGGCCATCAATGATTGTCATCATATGCCACTCAAACTTCTTTCTGATGGTACAATGAATTGATTGGAAATACCTTTTTGCTGGTGCCATCACACATTTGAGTGTACTGGGAGAAAAGAGCACAGAAGGCTTTCATTCTCCCTGAGAGGCAGAGACTTCCAGATATCTTCACAGTCCAATCGTATCAGGTTCTTTGGATTGAGAAACCCACCCTTCCTACACAGGCTTATCTCACACATGTTACTCTCTATTATGTGGTCAAAAAGAGTGGTTTCCAAAGTGGGGTGCATGCACTCCAGGGGCCATTAAGATCATGATTCACTGGCTAGAAAAGAAAATAACTAGAACTTAAATTACCAATACCTTTACTGTATACTTTTAAAATGTCTATGTTTTTGTATGTTTTATAGTATACATACTAGTACAGGAGTACATGTATATACTTTATAAAAAAATATATTGGGGTGCCCACTTGAAAATCCTTTTTTAACAGCTTTTGTAAGATATAATTCACCTACCATACAATTCACCTATTTAAAGTATACAATTCAATGGTTTATAAGTATATTCACAGAGGTGCACAACCATCACCACAATCAATTTTAGAACATTTTCAACACCTCAGAAAGCAGCCCTGTCTGTATCTTTTAGCTATCAGCCTCCCTACTTCCCTATCTCTTGAGCCCTAAGCAACCACTAATCTACTTTCTGTCTCTATAGATTTGCCTGTTCTGGACATTTCATATACACGGAATCACATAATGTGTGATCTTTCATGACTGGTTTCTTTCACTTAGCATAATGTTTTCAAGGTTTATCCATGTTGTAATATGTACCAGTACCTCATTCCTTTTAATGGCTGAATAACGATCCACTGCATAGCTATACCTTATTTTGTTTATCCATTGATCAGCTGCTGATGGACATCTGGGATTTTTCCACCTTTTGGCTACTATGAATAATGCTGCTATGAACATTCACGTTCAAGTTTTCATGTGGACATAGGTTTGCATTTCTCTTGGGTACACACCTAAAAGTGGAATTGCTGGGTATAACAGTAACTCCATTTAAGTTTTTGAGGAACTCAGACTGTTTTCCAAAGTGGCTGTACCATTTTTACATTGCCACCATCAATTTATGAAGGTTCTAATTTCTCTACATCCTTGCCAACACATCATCAGACTTTTTGATCCTAGCCATCCTACTGAGTGTGAAGTGGTATCTCATTGTAGTTTTAATTTGCATTAACTCGATGACTAATAATGTTGATCATCTTTTGATGTGCAATTTTTTTTTTATTAATGGTGTGCATCATCAAGAAGTTGCAGGACCAGTGGTATAAAGTTTCCTGGTAATTTCAGAGGCAGTTATCCAATGAAAGCCCCAGCTGAAGTAAAATCAGTAGCTCCCATTCTAGACATCTAGCTCCTCATGGACAAGAAAAAAAGAACAACCACGGGTGACATATAAATCAAGCCAAAAAGCATGAGACACCAGCAAGGGAATCAAAGATCAACCAGATGTAGATAGACATTTAGACACCGCCTCCAAATCAAGAATGTTATACAACTCTGAGGAACATGCAGAGAATCACCTTCACTGATGCCACTGCTTAAGCTGATGGCTGGCTCAAGGTCATTACAAAGAGGTGGCGGCAGCAATGCTTTAGTTATTTCCTGGTCACACCATCAGCTGTCTATGAAAAGCAACCTTAGTGACAACTCTGAGGGAGCATCCTACAAGGAGCAAGCATTAGAGGTCATGGCCTGTGTCTGTAAAAACAGCTTTCCTTAGTACAGAACAGAAAGAAATACATAGAATTTTAAAAATACAGCAAAATATAAGCATTTTAAAGAATTGCCCTTTTTTGGCCAAAATTATATCCACTCTATATTTTGGTATTATGAGACAATGGTGACAGTCAACATTTTTACTTAGCAAAATTACTTTTGGAAATTGCGCAAGTTGGTGAAATCCAGAAGTCTAGGAACTCTTGCTTTAGTAGATGCCTCCCACTGTATAGAGGACCTATGGTCTCCCTAACTTTATTCTACTCGTTCCTGCTTTTATACGCTTATTCCTGCTATTTCCCTAATCCTGGAACACTGTTTTCAAATTCTATTCATTTTTAAGACCCTACTTTGTTTTTAAAGTAAATTTAATTTTTTATTATTCAACATATCACATACACCAAAATACTATCAGTTTACTCAAATATTTACTGAGCATCTAAGTGGAAGGCACCATGCTTGGCTGAAAGAATTAGGAATGTGTGTGCCAAGATTAGCTCATGCACCCTACTCTCAAGGGTTTTATATACTATGCTCTCCATCAAGTCTTCAGTGATAGACTGATTAACAATTTCTAAATCACATCATCTAAATGGAATGGTGAGGGGCCAGACAATTTAAAATCAGAGCTGCTTTGGAAAGTCAGGCACATACAGGTCACAGTACCTACTACATGAGACAGTCTCTTAGAGAAGGCTTTTTGGATAAGTCACTGCTTTAAATAGGAAAGAGGGCAATAATAAAGGTTTGTACCTTAAGTCAGACCAGCAAAGCAGAGCTTCCTATCTCCCTAAATCGAAGAACTAATGTCAACAAATCTTTTGATTATTTTACCAAGAAAGAAAATGCTCTAATGATTAATTCTTTTTAAACTAATCCTTTTTATACCTCTAACACCAGAGTGGTTGTTTCTGAATAAAAAGTCTCTTGTTTCTCTTTTTTTATAGCCTTTCTCTCTCTAATCCTGACCCTGCTGAATTTAATTGCCTTGGCAATGCCAAAACAATGTCTGATCCTAATAGGTCAGCATTGATCGCGCTAAACCACTTGGTTCCTTCATTAGCAAGAAGATGAAGTAAAGAGAAAAGGCAGGTGGCTCCCGAACAGGCAGCTGGGCTTTTGCTCCTCTTACAGTGCCTCTCTCTCATTAAACAGTAGCTGATCAATTGGCAACTTGCTCAAAATCCACAAAAACTATTTATTACTTTTGACACAGACCTGTTTTAACAGGCCACTCAACTCAAGATTTGGACACCCCCAGACAGTTTATTTGTAGGGCCCATCACATTTTTCCCATGAGGATCTCTCTGGAGATCATAGGGAGAAAAAGGAGGACACATCATCCAAACAACCACTGCCTGGCAGGGCAGCAAGTAAAACCTTGAGTGGCTAATCCAAGCTATGAGTCTTAGGAACAAAGGCTTCCCAGGAGGAGGGTCTAGATTCTACAGCATGGTAAAGGCAAGGTGGGAGGAACTAGTCAGTGATAACCAGAAAGCGCAAGTAAGCAGGGATTTAAAAATATCAATCATCAAAGGGAAGGAGAGGAAAACAAGGTCAAAAAGGGAAAGGGAATGCAAAAAAGGAGAGAAAAGAAAACACACAGGAAAAGCACAATACATTCATATTGTACCACTTTGGTTGGTTGGGAAGTAAACTAAGGAAGAAAGCAAACTAGGAGTTTTGTCAGATGGTCTATGAAAATACC
This sequence comes from Lipotes vexillifer, assembly GCF_000442215.2. Taxonomy (NCBI): domain Eukaryota; kingdom Metazoa; phylum Chordata; class Mammalia; order Artiodactyla; family Lipotidae; genus Lipotes; species Lipotes vexillifer. The sequence continues at coordinate 479,466 of NW_006785876.1, forward strand.
TCTCTGTCAGAATCAACGAATCTCTTATTTCTGGGGCAACGTGACCTGATCACATACCATACTGCTAAGCACTGCTTCAATCTATGCCAAAACAGCCTAGGGAAGGGAGGTATTACCCAAACTTGACTGAGCCTCAATGCCAAAGACCACACTTGGCACTTTACACAAGATATCTTACTGAGCCTGATGCCAATTTTATGAAGGGTCATTTCTATCCTCATCACACACACACACACACACACACACACACACACACACACACAAAATAATAATAAGATTCAGAGATATAAAGTAACTTGTCCAATGACACACAGCCAGTAAGAAGTGGCAGTCAGAATATGAATGTAGTTCTGTTCAATTACAAAGTCCATGCCCTTTTAATGAACCTCTAGTATACAATGTGAAAATGAAAAAGCAAATACAGAATTAACTTATAAATTATAAAAATAAAGAACAATATAAGATACTTTTTGAAGGAAATTAAAAGAATGAAAGGAACGTGTAACCACATATTTATTTATTTCATCCCAGTGGATTCTTGGTAACTGACCCCTGTTCTACATATTCTTCTTAGGGGAGGAAGCCGGGCCAGCATTGTTGACAACAAGCCTCCCTCTCACTTGCTGCCTTTCTACATAGCTAGCAGGGTAGCTGAAGAGAGCTGGCCTTAAAAACAACTGAGGTCAGTTTTCTCCTAAATTTCAAATCCAGAAACAGAAACAACTTACTTCAACTTACATGTCAGTAAGTAATTTCTTGTGTTAACAGAATCAAGATCTAAGAAAAACTATTCATTTCTCATACAATCTGAAGCTTCACCATAATTACTCAGTAAAAAGCACCTATCAATATACTGAATTTATTCACCATTCACAAAACACCTTCCATGTTTAAGGTACCTGCTCAGCCTGAATAAACACTACTATAGTTATTAAATACAAATATCAATTATCTGAAATCTTATTACAATGTTGACTTACAGGGGAATATCAGCAATATTTGCAATCGGAAATAATCAAGAGGTAGACTTTTGTAAATACTCAGATTTATCACTAATAACAGACCTGTAGAGATCCTGAACCTCTCAAAATCTTTATTCTATCAAAAAGAATAGGGGAAAAAAGAAGGAAGGAGAGAGGGACATTTATTAGGGGCCTAGTAACTGCTAGGCACTGTGTTATACCCTGGGGATACAGAAATGAAAAGACCAGGGCACTGCTCTCCAAGAGTTCAGAGTCTAGTAGAAGAGACAAGACGTTTGTTATATCGTCCATCCATCATTCACCCATCCGTTCCTTTATCTTTCCAACCAATGACTATTTACTGAGAACCTACAATGTGTTGCCAAGCATTGTGCTGGGCACTGGAGATACAACAATGAACCAGAAAGACACGGTCTTTGTCTTCACGAACTCAGAGTCTAATGTAGGAGACAAGTCAGGAAACAGGCAACTATGATAAAATGTGTAGATGATAGAAGGATAGGGTATTCTGATAGCAGGAATAAGATGCCACTGGTGGTGGTGGTGGTAGGGTGGGGATTACATGTGTAAAAAGATGCTTCTCACAGTAAGTGACATTAAAGTTAGAAAGGCAGACAAGGAAAAGAGAAACAGAAGAGAACTCTTTGGGGTAAGATAGAATAATATGTGGCAATGGCCACAGACAAGTCAGGGCATGCTAGAGGGACTTAAAGAAATGCTATAGATGTGTGTAGCCAGCCTCCAACATGTTGCCTTTTGCTATTCATGTTCTTGTTCCCTCCCATACCAATAGGGTATCATGGAAATGACGATATGTGACTTCTGAGCTAGGTTTAACAAAAAAAAAGCAAAAAAAATTGTGGCTTCTGCTTTGCTCTCTCTTGGATCGCTTTCTCTGGGGGAAGACAGCTACCATGCTATGAGGACACTGCAGCAGTCCTCTAAAGAAGCCAATATGGAGAGAAACTAAGGCATCTGCTAACAGCCAGTGTCAACTTGCCAGCCATGTAAGTGGCCCCTTGTAAAAGTGAATCACTTAAGCCTAGTCAAGCCTTCAGATGACCACAGCCCTTGCTGACATCTAGACTATAATCCTGTAAGAGATCTCAAGCTAGAACCATCAAATTAAATTACTCTCGAATTCCTAACCCATACAAACTGTGAGATAATAAATGTTTATTGTTAAAAGTCACAATGTTTGGGGTAATTTGTTAACCAGCAGGTAAGTAACACAGAGCATTCAAGATGGGAGGGAGGTGGTTGAGACCAGAAGCTAGAAAGGTAGGCAGGGTCAGATCAAGTAAAACTTTGAACAAGACGGGTGTTGGACTTTATCCTGAAAACAGTGGGGAATCATTGGAGGTTTTGAAATAGGGAAATGATAGTCAGGTTTGCATTTAGCAAAAACACCTGGCTACAGTATGGAAAATGGAACTGGAGAGAGATAAAACCAGAGTCAAAATGCTCAGTTACGTGTTGATGTAAACCTAGTGTTGATTCTAAGATTCTCTCAACGTCCTCCAACTTTCTCATTAACCCATGCTGAGTCACCCTGTGGATTTGGATAAAATGTCATATTGCTTTCTGAATAGTTTTCAAGGGGTTAGAGGAAGTGCAGAGAAGTCAACTTCCCATGGGGTGAACCTAGATAAATGGGAAACAGAAATGGGGAGGGAACTATGCCGGCTGAACAATCTGCTGTGTGTCTCTGCAGTGGCTGTAAAGTGGTGGCCAGCATGGTAATACACTGCATCACCATTTTTCCTCATTTGACCTTTACCCTCACCACGCTGGGCTGGAACCTACCAAAGACAATGTCAGCACTTTAATCCTTGCTTCAGGCTCTGTATTTTATAGCTATGATGTTGAATACAGTAGCCACTAGCCATAGTTGGTAGAAATGTGGCTAATTCAAATTGAGATGTGATGCAAGTATAAAATTCACACTGATTTTTGAAGACCAAGTATCTTAAAAAATAGAACTTAACATATCTCATTAATAATTTCTTTCTATTGGAAAATGTGGTATATATAAACAATGAAAGTTCATTCTCAGCCTTAGAAAAGAAGAAAATCCTGCCATTTGTGACAACATGGATGAACTTGGAGGACATTATGCTAAGAAGGACAAATACTACATCATATCAATTATATGAGGAATCTAAATCAGTTAAACTCATTGAGGCAAAAAGAGTAAAATAGTAGTTGCCAGGGGCTGGGGGAGGGGAAATGGGGAGGTATTAGTCAAAGGGTATAAAGTTTCAGTTTTACAAGATGAATAAAACCTAGAGATCTACTGTATAGCACAGTGCCTATAGTTAACAATACTGTACTGCTATACTTAAATATTTGCTAGAGAGAGTAGATCGTATGTTAGGTGTTCTTACTATCATCATCACCAGTTAAAGACAACAACAATAATAATAAATAAAGAGGACAGTAGAAAACTTTTGAAGTGATGGGTATATTTATGGCATAGATTTTGGCTTCATGGGTATATATAAACTTATTTCCAAACCCATCAAGTTATATATATTAAATGTGTACAGCTTTTTGTATGTCAATCATACCTCAACAAAGTGGGTTAAAAATATAATAAATAGTTTCAAACACTGATTAAATATTGAGGTTATTATATTTTGGATATAATGGTTTAAGTAAAATATATTATTAAAATTTCTTTTACTTGTTTCTTTTTACCTTTTTAAATGTAGCTACTAGAACATTTAAAATAACATATACTTCTATTGGACAGCAATGTTCTAGAGGACCTGGAATAATACAGTAAGTAATTTAGGCAAGAAAAAGGCGGCTAGTTATTGCAATGGAGATGGAGAAAAGAGGATGGATTTGGAAGGGAATTTCATGAGAAAGAGCTGCCGTAATTGAAATGACTGTGTGTGGAGGAAAGAGAAATGAAAGATGACGTCCAGCTTTTGGGATGGGGCAACTGAGTAAGCTTTCCCTGAGATGGGAACACAGGAAGAAGACCATGCTGGAAAGTAAAATTAATTACCTTGAAGCATTCTGCTGTGATTTGAGGTGCTATGCCTCACAATGAGGAAGCTATGCAGTGGCCAGTGTGCTTGCTCGAAGTGCATGAGAAAGAGCTAAGCAGGAGATGAAGGTCTTTTATTGACTGATGCCACATGAGGCCATGAGACTGCCAGGAGAGAGTACTCAGAGTGAGAAAAGCAGAGAACACAAATAAACAAATACATTAAGAATATTGTTCTAGCTCGTGATTGGTGTTACACTGGAAACAGAGCAGGATCAAAGGACAGTGAGTGATGGGACAGGGTAGGGTGGCTATTTAAGTCTGGGAGTAACCGAGATGGGAGCAAGGAAGAACACAGGACAAAGAGAGAAAGTGCATCTCATGAGAAGAAACATCAAATGCAGATGCAGAGAGTTGGGAAACAGCTGGACAAGTTCAGGGAAATAGCAGGAGTCTGGTACTACTGGAATATAGAATATGAGGAATGGAACAGGAGGAACCATGTAGGCATAGAGTGGGCAGATCATGAAGAGCTTTGTATTTTATGCTGAGGACCTTGGACTTTAATCCATAGGCAAAGAGGACTCCTGAGAAGTTTTAAGTAGGGGAGTGACATTTGACTTTTATAGTATTCTTTAAGGTACTTGTTCCTAACTGAAAGGAGCCCTCATCCACTTGGCCCTGATGTATCACTGGGTTGCATGGAATACAATTTGAAAACCACTGGACTTGATGACTTCTCTAGGCTTTAAGATCTACAAAGTATACAGTTAAAGGTTTGGTGAGAAAAGTATAAAATTGTTGAGCCAGTTTTACAAGTCTCTCTTCTCTCTCTCCTTCCCCATCCTCCCCTCTCATTCACTCACTCTCAGGCAATAACATGCATGGTAAGCCTGAATGTTAGGAATATGAGGCCATACCAAGGAACTATTGTTCACTTTGCAGTAGCATATCACAAATTCAGACAAAATGCCAGTAAAAAGGAATACCCTCTCGTGGGTTGTCATTGAACAATTCAAACTAAAAAGAGACAAAGAAAGTCACAGGCTGATTATCCAGCAAAGCCCGCATCTAGGCCTTTTCACCATGCTCCATCCACTGCTCTTCAGCTCTTAATGATTCCATTGCCCACTTATCCTTCCTTTGTAGGCAAACATGTCAGGAAAAGAAGGAAACCCTGAAACAAGTTAATTGTGACAATGAAGGAGAAGAAAATCAACCTAATGGCTGAAAGACAGTTTAACATTATCTGTTTATTTCAACTGTACAAGTCTAAGAAATTATCATTTTTTCCTAATTTATCCTCATATCCACTTTTTAAAAAGTATTTTATTTTACAGCTAGGCTAAGTGACTTGCCCAGAGCCATGTACTCCCTGCTTCTCAGAGTTCAGAGCCTTTTTCATCATGCTACTTTCATTCCATTGTGATTTTCTGAGATGAAATATATTTCACAACACTAAGATGGAAAAACATTTGTTTTTACTAGGAAAAGGTTTGTTTTTTAAATAAATGGTGTTGGAGAGACCTTCAAGATGGCAGAGGAGTAACACATGGAGATCACCTTCCTCCCCACAAATACATCAGAAATACATCTCCATGTGAAACAACTCCTACAGAACACCTACTGAACGCTGGCAGAAGACCTCAGACTTCCGAAAAGGCAAGTAACTCCCCATGTACCTGGGTAGGGCAAAAGAAAAAACAGAGACAAAAGAATAGGGATGGGACCTGCACCAGTGGGAGGGAGCTGTGAAGGAGGAAAGGTTTCCACACACTAGGAAGCCCCTTCATGGGCGGAGACTGCGGGTGGCGGAGCGGGGAGCTTCAGAGTCACGGAGGAGAGTGCAGCAACAGGGGTGCAGAGGGCAAAGTGGAGAGATTCCCACACAGAGGATTGCTGCCGACAAGCACTCACCAGCCCGAGGCTTGTCTGCTCACCTACTGGGGCAGGTGGGGGCTGGGAGCTGAGGCTCTGGCTTCAGAGGTCGGATCCCAGGGAGAGGACTGGGATCACAGCCTGAAGGGGGCTAGTGCACCACAGCTAGCCAGAAGGGAGTCCGGGAAAAAGTCTGGAACTGTCTAAGAGGCAAGAGACCATTGTTTCGGGGTGCACGGGGAGAGAGGATTCAGAGCACCGCCTAAACGACCTCCAGAGATGTCCACGAGCCACGGCTATCAGCACAGACACCAGAGATGGGCATGAAACGCTAAGGCTGCTGCTGCAGCCACCAAGAATCATGTGTGCAAGCACAGGTCACTATCCACACCTCCCCTCCCGGGAGCCTGTGCAGCTTCCCACTGCCAGGGTCCCATGATCCAGGGACAACTTCCCCGGGAGAACGCACGGCGCACCTCAGGCTGTTGCAACGTCTCGCTGGCCTCTGCCGCCGCAGGCTCGCCCCGCATTCCGTACCCTTCCCTCCCCACGGCCTGAGTGAGCCAGAGCCCCCGAATCAGCTGAACCTTTAACCCCATCCTGTCTGAGTGAAGAACAGACACCCTCAGGTGACCTACATGCAGAGGCGGGGCCAAATCCAAAGCTGAACCCCGGGAGCTGTGCAAACAAAGAAGAGAAAGGGAAATCTCTCCCAGCAGCCTCAGGAGCAGCGGATTAACTCTACACAATCAACTAGATGTACCCTGAATCTCTGGAATACCTGAATAGAAAAGGAATCATCCCAAAATTGAGGCAGTGGACTTTCGGAGCACTGTAGACATGGGGTTTCCTTTCTGCATCTGATTTGTTTCCGATTTTATGATTATCTTAGTTTAGGATTTAGAGTTTATTATCATTGGTACATTTGTTTCCTGATTTGGTTGCTCTCTTCCTTTTATTTTTTATACATATATATACACACATACACACACACACACACACACATATATATATATATATTTCCTTTTTCTCTTTTTGTGAGTGTGTATGTGCATGCTTCTTTGTGTGATTTTGTCTGTATACCTTCGCTTTTAACATTTGTCCTAGGGTTCTGTCTGTTGGGTTTTTTTTTTTCCTTTGGTATAGTTTTTAGGGCTTGTTATCATTGGTGGATTTGTTTATTGGTTTGGTTGCTCTCTTCTTTCTTCTTTCTTTCTTTTCTATTACTTTTTAATTTTTAATAATTAATTTTTTTTTATTTTAATAACATTTTATTTTATTTTATTATTAGTTTTTCTTTCTTTCTTTCTTTTTTTCTTTTTTTACCAATTTTCTTCTGAGCCATGTGGCTGACAGGGACTTTGTGCTCCGGCCGGCTGTCAGGCCTGTGCCTCTGAGGTGGGAGAGCTGAGTTCAGGACACTGGTCCACCAGAGACCTCCTGGCTCCATGTAATATCAAACGGCCAAAGCTCTTCAAGAGCTCTCCATCTCAACGCTAAGACCCAGCTCCACTCAATGACCAGCAAGCTACAGTGCTGGACACCCTATGCCAAACAACTAGCAAGACAGGAACACAACATCACCCATTAGCACAGAGGCTGCCTAAAATCATAATAAGGTCACAGGCACCCCAAAACACACCACCGGATGCGGTCCTGCCCACCAGAAAGACAAGATCCAGCCTCATCCACCAGAACACAGTCCCTTCCACCAGGAAGCCCTTCCACCAGGAAACCTACACAACCCACTGAACCAACCTCACCCACTGGGGGCAGACACCAAAACAATGGGAACTACAACCTGCAGCCTGCAAAAAGGAGACCCCAAACACAGTAAGGTAAGAAAAATGAGAAGAGAGAGAAACACACAGCAGATGAAGGAGCAAGGTAAAAAGCCACCAGAACAAAAAGAAGAAGAGGAAATAGAAAGTCTACCTAAAAAAGAATTCAGAGTAAAGATAGTAAAGATGATTCAAAATCTTGGAAATAGAATGAAGAAAATACAAGAAATGTTTAACAGGGACCTAGAAGAACCAAAGAACAAACAAACAATGATGAACAACACAGTAAATGAAATTTAAAATTCTCTAGAAGGAATCAACAGTAGAATAACTGAAGCAGAAGAATGGATAAGTGACCTGGAAGATAAAATAGTGGAAAAAACTACTGCAGAGCAGAATAAAGAAAAAGAATGAAAAGAATTGAGGACAGTCTCAGAGACCTCTGGGACAACATTAAACACACCAATATGCGAAATATATGGGTCCGAGAAGAAGAAGAGAAAAAGAAAGGGAATGAGAAAACATTTGAAGAGATTATAGTTGAAAACCTCCCTAATATGGGAAAGGAAATAGTCAATCAAGTCGAGGAAGCCCAGAGAGCCCCATACAGGATAAATCCAAGGAGAAACACGCCAAGACACATATTAATCAAACTATCAAAAATTAAACACAAAGAAAAATATTAAAAGCAGCAAGGGAAAAACAACAAATAACATACAAGGGAATCCACATAAGGTTAACAGCTGATCTTTCAGCAGAAACTCTGCAAGCCAGGAGTGGAAGGACATATTTAAAGTGATGAGAGGGAAAAACCTACAACCAAGATTCTCTGCCCAGCAAGGATCTCATTCAGATTCGACAGAGAATTTAAAGCTTTTACAGACAAGCAAAAGTTAAGAGAATTCAGCACCACCAAACCAGCTTTACAACAAATGCTAAAGGAACTTCTCTAGGCAGGAAACACAAGAGAAGGAAAAGACCTACAATAAAAAACCCAAAACAATTAAGAAAATGGTAATAGGAATATACATATCGATAACTACCTTAAATGTAAATGGATTAAATGCTCCAACCAAAAGACGTAGACTGGCTAAATGGATACAAAAACAAGACCCATATATATGCTGTCTACAAGAGATGCACTTCAGACCTAGGAACACATACAGACTGAAAGTGAGGGGATGGAAAAAGATAATCCATGCAAATGGAAATCAAAAGAAAGCTGGTGTAGCAATTCTCATATCAGACAAAACAGACTTTAAAATAAAGACTATTATAAGAGACAAAGAAGGATACTACATAATGATCAAGGGATCAATCCAAGAAGAAGATATAACAATTGTACATATTTATGCGCCCAACATAACATAGGAGCATCTCACTACATAAGGCAATGCTAACAGCCATAAAAGGGGAAATCAACAGTAACACAATCATAGTAGGGCATTTTAACACCCCACTTTCACCAATGGACAGATCATCCAAAATGAAAATAAATAAGGAAACACAAGCTTTAAATGATACATTAAACAAGATGGACTTACAAGATGATATTTATAGGACATTCCATCCAAAAACAACAGAATATACTTTCTTCTCAAGTGCTCATGGAACATTCCCCAGGTTAGATCATATCTTGGGTCACAAATCAAGCCTTGGTAAATTTAAGAAAATTGAAATCTTATCAAGTATCTTTTCTGACCACAATGCTATGAGACTAGATATGCATTACAGGAAAAAATCTGTAAAAAATACAAACACATGGAGGCTAAACAGTACACTATTAAATAACCAAGAGATCACTGAAGAAATCAAAGAGTAAATCAAAAAGTACCTAGAAACAAATGACAATGAAAACCTGATAACTCAAAAACTATGGGATGCAGCAAAGGCAGTTCTAAGAGGGAAGTTTATAGCAATACAATCCTACCTCAAGAAACAAGAAACATCTCAAATAAACAACTTAACTTTACACCTAAAGCAATTAGAGAAAGGAGAACAAAAAAACCCCAAAGATAGCAGAAGGAAAGAAATCATAAAGATCAGATCAGAAATAAATGAAAAGGAAATGAAGGAAACGACAGCAAAGATCAATAAAACTAAAAGCTGGTTCTTTGAGAAGATAAACAAAATTGATAAACCATTAGCCAGACTCATCAAGAAAAAAAGGGAGAAGACTCAAATCAATAGAATTAGAAATGAAAAAGGAGAAGTAACAACTGACACTGCAGAAATACAAAAGATTATGAGAGATTACTACAAGGAACTCTATGCCAATAAAATGGACAACCTGGAAGAAATGGACAAATGCTTATAAGAGCAAAACCTTCCAAGACTGAATCAGGAAGAAATAGAAAATATTAACAGACCAATCACAAGCACTGAAATTGAGACTGTGATTAAAAATTTTCCAACAAACAAAAGCCCAGGACCAGATCGCTTCACAGGCAAATTCTATCAAACATTTAGAGAAGAGCTAACACCAATCCTTCTCAAACTCTTCCAAAATATAGCAGAGGGAGGAAAGCTCCCAAACTCATTCTACAAGGCCACCATCACCCTGATACCAAAACCAGACAAAGATGTCACAAAGAAAGAAAACTATAGGCCCATATCACTGATGAACATAATAGATGCAAAAATCCTCAACAAAATATTAGGGAACAGAATCCAACAGCACATTAAAAGGATCATACACCATGATCAAGTGGGGTTTATCCCAGGAATGCAAGGATTCTTCAGTATATGCAAATCAATCAATGTGATACACCATATTAACAAATTGAAGGAGAAAAACCATATGATCATCTCAATAGATGCAGTAAAAGCTTTTGACAAAATTCAACACCCATTTATGATAAAAACTCTCCAGAAAGTAGGCATAGAGTGAACTTATCTCAACATAATAAAGGCCACATATGACAAACCCACAGCCAACATCACTCTAATGGTGAAAAACTGACACCATTTCCTCTAAGATCAGAAACGAGACAAGGTTGTCCACTCTCACCCCTATTATTCAACATAGTTTTGCAAGTTTAAGCCACAGCAATCAGAGAAGAAAAAGAAATAAAAGGAATCCAAATCAGAAAAGAAGTAAAGCTGTCACTGTTTGCAGATGACATGATACTATACATAGAGAATCCTAAAGATGCTACCAGAAAACTACTAGAGTTAATCAATGAATTTGGTAAAGTAGCAGGATACAAAATTAATGCACAGAAATCTCTGGCATTCCTATACACTAATGATGAAAAATCTGAAAGACAAATTAAGGAAACAGTCCCACTTACCACTGAAACAAAAAGAATAAAATACCTAGGAATAAATCTACCTAAGGAGACAAAAGACCTGTATGCAGAAAATTATAAGACACTGATGAAAGAAATTAAAGATGATACAAACAGATGGAGAGATATACCATGTTCTTGGATTGGAAGAATCAACATTGTGAAAATGACTCTACTACCCAAAGCAATCTATAGATTCAATGCAATCCCTATCAAACTACCACTGGCATTTTTCACAGAACTAGAACAAAAAATTTCACAATTTGTATGGAAACACAAAAGACCCCGAATAGCCAAAGCAATCTTGAGAACAAAAAATGGAGCTGGAGGAATCAGGCTGCCTGACTTCAGACTATACTACAAAGCTACAGTAATCAAGACAGTATGGTACTGGCACAAAAACAGAAAGATAGATCAATGGAATAGGATAGAAAGCCCAGAGATAAACCCATGCACATATGGTCACCTTATCTCTAAAGGAGGTAGGAATATACAATGGAGAAAAGACAGCCTCTTCAATAAGTGGTGCTGGGAAAACTGGACAGCTACATGTAAAAGAATGAAATTAGAACACTCCCTAACACCATACACAAAAATAAACTCAAAATGGATTAAAGACCTAAATGTAAGGCCAGAAACTATCAAACTCTTAGAGCAAAATGTAGGCAGAACACTCTATGACAGAAATCACAGCAAGATCCTTTTTGACCCATCTCCTAGAGAAATGGAAATAAAAATAAACAAATGGGACCTAATGAAACTTCAAAGCTTCTGCACAGCAAAGGAAACCATAAATAAGATGAAAAGACAACCCTCAGAATGGGAGAAAATATTTGCAAATGAAGCAACTGACGAAGGATTAATCTCCAAAATTTACAAGCAGCTCATGCAGCTCAATAACAAAAAAACAAACAGCCCAATCTAAAAATGGGCTGAAGACCTAAAAGATATTTCTCCAAAGAAGATATACAGACTGCCAACAAACACATGAAAGAATGCTCAACATCACTAATTATTAGAGAAATGGAAATGAAAACTACAATGAGGTATCACCTCACACCAGTCAGAATGGCCATCATCAAAAAAATCTACAAATGATAAATGCTGGAGAGGGTGTGGAGAAAAGGGAGCCCTCTTGCACTGTTGGTGGGAATGTAAATTGATACAGCCACTATGGAGGTTCCTTAAAAAACTAAAATTAGAAGTACCATATGACCCAGCAATCCCACTACTGGGTATATACCCTTGGAAAACCATAATTCAAAAAGAGTCATGTACCACAATGTTCATTGCAGCTCTATTTACAATAGCCAGGACATGGAAGCAACCTAAGTGTCCATCCACAGATGAATGGATAAAGAAGATGTGGCACATATATACAATGGAATATTACTCAGCCATAAAAAGAAATGAAATTGAGTTATTTGTAGTGAGGTGGATGGACCTAGAGTCTGTCATAGAGTGAAGTAAGTCAGAAAGAGAAAAACAAATACCGTATGCTAACACATACATATGGAATCTAAAAAAGAACAAAACAAAATGGCTCTGTAGAACCTAGGGGCAGGACAGGAATAAAGATGCAGACGTAGAGGATAGACTTGAGGACATGGGGAGGGGGAAGCGTAAGTTAGGACGAAGTGAGAGAGTGGCATGGACATATATACAGTACCAAATGTAAAATAGATTGCTAGTGGGAAGCAGCCGCATAGCACAGGGAGATCAGCTCGGTGCTTTGTGACCACCTAGAGGGGTGGGATAGGGAGGGTGGGAGGGAGAAACAAAAGGGAGGAGATATGGAGACATATGTATATGTATAGCTGATTCACTTTGTTCTAAAGTAGAAACTAACACACCATTGTAAAGCAATTATACTCCAATAAAGATGATAAAAGAAATAAAAATAAAATAAAGTAAAATAAAATAAAATAAGTGGTGTGCAAGAACAACCTTCACCAGTGTTCCTTATGATATAATAGTGGGTCCTACGGTGGGACAATTTTGCAAACACTTTGCAAAACACTGAGAAATGACCATGTCTGAAAAGCCAAATGAGTTTCTGAACAAAAATTAAATTAAATCCATTATAAAAAGCTTTTCAATGGACCACATCTAAATCCCACAGACTTGTTAATCTTTCTAGACTTTATATAATACTACCCAAATGTAGAATATTTAGAATATCTGGAAGTAAAGTTCTAATCTTAAAATCACCTATTACTTGAACTACAAATACTATATGCATATATTCAAATGAAAAGCAGTGGTGCAGTAGAAAGAATGCTAGATTTGGGAGTATGTAGACTTCAGTTTTGCTATGTTACCAACTCACTGTGTGAACTGTAACAATTTACTTAACCTTCCTGAGTGTCAGTTTACCTGTCAAGTAAAAGGAGGTTACTGATGAGCTAGTAAATAATCTTAATTCCCTATATATGCTCACCAACCACCCTGGATGGGTTTGAGTATCTACAACACAGACTGTGAGTTGCCCACCCCAGAGTCTATTTTGCTCTTCTTAGTAAAACAACCCTGATTTTATTTTATTTTTTAGGCTTTGCACATAGCTGCCTACCTGGAAAAAAACCCCACAGTTCCCAAGCTCCCTTGCAGCTAGCTAAGAGTAGCGATTTGACTATGTTCTGACCAAAGAGATGTAAGGAAAGAAGGTTGTGCAAGACAACCAGGAAGGCTTCTTAAAAGTTGCTGACTCAGCTAAGGAATGCATTCTTTTGTACTTCTTCCCTTCTTCCTCCCTGTTACCTGGAATCCTGTCATGATAGCTGGAGTCCCAGCAGCCATCTTGGACAATGAGGCAACCTTGAAAACAGAAGCTAGTATTCATGATGACAGAAAAGAAAAAAGGAACCAATTTTCACATTTTCGTGGAGTCACCATACCAGTCCCAGAATGCCTATATTCAACGTGCTTTTACATGAAGATATAAAACTCTTGTGTGCTTAAGCCATTATCATCTTGGGTTTTTTGTTATATGCAACTGAGTTCTAGCTGATACACCATCCTTCCTATGTCATCTCATAAAACCCTACATTTCCCTCATTTTAATACTTATCATACTTGTACCGTAATTGCTTTATGTCTGCTTCCCCAGCTGGACTTTAAATTTTGGTGAGGGCAGCACTGCATCTGTGTCATTTGCTGTTGAATCCACAGTGCCTGGCACACAGTAGATAATAAATACTTGTACAATGATTGACTACTTTCTCTGGAAGAAAATGGAGAAAGAAGAAAAGACAAATGAAGGTATGATAATCAATGCATCTGTCTGTTTCACAGGGCTACTGGAGAACAGAATAAGCCAGCATATGTAAAAAGCACTGTGTAAATTATAAAGTATATTATACACATGTGAATCAATACCATATAAGTGAGAAAAAAAACATATTACCATACCTCTTAGTTATACCAAGGCCATTAGAGTTGTTTGGCAATTCCTCCTCCCTATAGGCTTCTCTCCATTATGGGGACCATTCTAAACCTTTACCCTTCTCCCAAAGCACTCCACCCAACTCTTGCCCGATTCATTCTCAGAGGTGACCCTACCTCCTACTTCATGAACAAAATGGAGGCCATCAGACACAGTGTCTTCTTCTTCTTCTATTTTTTAAAAAGTATGTATGTATGTATGTATTTATTTGGCTGCACCAGGTCTTAGTTGCTGCATGTGGGATCTAGTTCCCTGACCAGGGATTGATCAAACCCAGGCTCCCTGCACTGGGAGAGTAGAGTCTTAGGCACTGGACCACCAGGGAAGTCCCAGACACAGTGTCTTCTAACTCTCCTTCTTTTCACTGTATTTCCCCGTTCCTGTCACTCCTCCTTTCTAATGAACACCTCTCCACTTCTGTTCCTGATCCCACCCTGTCTTGTTTCCTTCACCAATTCCTTCCTCCATCTGCCTATGAGATATTCCTTCTCTCTAACATCTTTAACAGCTCTCTCTCCACTAGCCACTTCCTCTTAGACCAGATCCTTAAACAACACATCTATTTTCACCCTATTCACTTTGTAAAAGCAATCATGCCCTCTCTCCTTCCCTTTCTCATCAAATTTGTTAAACTCACAGTTCATACATACTCCTTCCACTTCTTCATTTCAGACTTAACTTCTCAACCTGCCCTTTTCCTCCCTTGCTCTACTGAAAATGATCTTATGATTTATACAATGAAAGCCACAAAATATTATTTAAAGAAATTAAAGATGACCTAAATAAATGGAAAAATATCCTGTGTTCATGAAGTGGAAGATTTGATATTGTTTAGATGGCAATACTCACCAAAGAGATCTACAGATTCAGTGTAATCTCTTTCAAAATCCTATCTGGATTCTTTGTAGAAACTGACAATCTGATCCTAAAATTCATATGGAAAGGACCCAAAATAGCCAAAACAATCTGGGGAAGGGGGTTGGAGTAGAGGACTCCTACTTTCTGATTTCAAAACTTACTATAAAACCACAGTAATCAAGATAGTGTGGTACTGTCATAAGGACAGAAAAATATACCAATGCAGTAAAACTGAGAATCCAAAAATAAACCCATACATCTACGGTCAATTGATTTTTGCCAAGGGTGCCAAGACAATTCAATGGAGGAAAGAATAATCTTTTCAACAAATGGTGCTGCATGTAGATATCCACATGCAGAAGAATGAATTTAGACTCCTACCTCACACCATACATAAAAATTAACTCAAGATGGATCAAAGGCCTAAACATAAGAGTTATAACTATAAAACTCTTAGAAGAAAACAAAGGTGTGTATCTTCATGGCCTTGAATTAGGCAATAGTTTCCTAGATATTTCATATCTTTTGGTTTCACCTAAAGCACAAGCAACCAAAGGAAAAAAAAATAGATAAATTGGACTTCAGCAAAATAAACTTCTGTGTTTCAAAGGACATTATCAAGAAAGTAAAAGGACAGCTTACAGAATGGAAGAAAATATTTCCAAACCATGTATCAGATAAGGGTCTAGGATCTAGAATATATAAAGAACTCTTAAAACTCAACAATAAAAAGATGAATAAGCCAATTAAACAATGGACAAATAAACAAAGAATAACTCAAAAAAATGGGCAAAGGATCTGAATAAGACAGTTCTCCAAAGAAGATATACAACTACCCAATAAGTATATGAAAAGATGCTTAACATCATTAGCAATCAGGTAAGTGCAAATCAAACCACAATATGATACCATTTCATACCTACTAGAATGTCTATAATCAAAAATTCTGATAACATGAATGTTGAGAAATCAGAACCATCACACACTGAAATGCAAAATGGTGCAGCTGTGAAAAACTGTCTGGAAGTTCCTCAAAAAGTTAAACACAGAGTTAGCATAATACTGTGCAGTTCCACTCCTAGGTATTTACTCAAAAGAACTGAAAACATATGTCCACCCAAAAAGTTGTACATAAATGCTTATAGCAGCATTATTTATAATAGTCAAAAGATGAAAAGAACCCAAATATCCAAAAATTGACGAATGGATGAACAAAATATTGTATACCCATACCATGGAACATTATTCAGCCATAAAAAAGAACAAAGTACTGAAACATGCTATAACACAGATGAACCCTGAACACATTAAGTAAAAGAAGTCAGACACAAGGGCCACACATTATATGATTCCATTTATATGAAATGTCCAGAATAGACAAATACATAGAGACATAAAGTGGATTAGTGGTTGCCAGGAGTTGGGTGGAGGGATAATAGGGAGTGACTGCTTATGGGTAGGGGGTTTGTTTTGGGAGTGATGGAAATGTTACATGAGATTGTGGTAATGGTTGTACAACCTTATGAAAATGATGAATTTTATGGTATGTGAATCGTATCTCATTAAGAAAATAATTTTTTAAAAAGGTAGCTAATGTAAATCTATTCCTTTAGAGCATCAGCCCATTTTCTCCCCTCAGCAGACTTAGTGAACAAGTACTCTTCATTTACCAGAGAACAATTTTTGTAAGTCTTTAATATTTCAAAGCAGCAGTAGGCCCAGTTGGGTAAACTCACTAGATAAAGGAATAGGATAGACAAATTTGCATCTTATCCAGCACAATTCCAAAATAGAGGATGCATTCATTACTTAGCACACAGCTAGGACAATGGAAGAAGAGCCAGATATTTAAACTGATAGCTTTAGCCCAAAGCAAGTCAACAAAAAAAGAAGACAAAACCCTACACTACTAAACACACATCCCTGAGCCTGCCTGGCATGCATGGGATCTCACTCTGCCAAAAAACAAATTCAAAACAAATACCAAGATTCTGGGGAGGGTAAAGCTCAAACAAGCAAAAGCATTTCTAATTGTTACCACCCAATATGGGAAAATAAACAGATGTGTCTCATTCTTGGCTTGCTATTATCAAATTGGCCCTGGTCAGCAAAGCAGGGGAGAAAACAGGGACTCTTTAAACTCCAGGTGAAAAGGTAGAGCTCAGCTCCGGAGTGGCCCTCACTTGAAATACTGTCTACCTCAATTAATTCTCTCAGAAAAGAGGCAAATTCAGAAATCTCTTCAGATTAAAGCCCTGACCCTTTTCTTTTCAGTGTTTTTTTTTTTTTTTTTTTTTTTTTTTTTTTTCTTTTT
>NW_006785876.1:497266-498577 GCF_000442215.2 Lipotes vexillifer
ACGGGGCACGAAACCGCGTCTCCTGCATCGGCAGGCGGACTCTCAAGCACTGCGCCACCAGGGAAGCCCTTTTCAGTGTTTTAAAATTCATACTGGGAAGCAGCTCAGGAAGGAAATATTGCTATAATCACTGAGGCTTTTACTGCTTATTGTCAATTGTTACCAAGCGATCCTTGTCAGATTCATGCCTCTAAACAATCAGAAGGAATCAAAGTCACAATGTGAGAGTTTCAGGAACAAATACAAAATTGCCTGATGGTTGTGGCTTTGCCTTGTGCAATTCTAGGAATGTACTGTGATCTCTGGCTTCTGTCCAGAGAGCTAAATGGAAAGTCTTCATCTGAAGAAGGGCCTGTCCCCTTCACAACTGACCTGGGCAGGGCTGTCACTACATGTGTATCACCCACTTTGAACCTTTTTAAGAAAACAGATGCCCTATAACTGAAGATAATTTGGAAATTGGCACAATAGTTAAAAAAATAAATCCAGTTGGACAGTCGTTGTAGGGCTCCTGCCAACTTCTGGGTTCCTGCCATAGAGAGTAATGATTCCTGTCAGTCACTTAGAAAAAGAGTAGCTTCTAGAAAAGCCAAATCGCCATGACCTAAAAACAGCAACCCTATATCAGCACAGAAAAACTTTTAGGAAGTCAGAAGTCTGAAAAATCAGATTCAAATTCAGAAGCTTAACCTCTGATCCAATATTGAAGCAATATAATAATGAGAAATAAACTGCAAAAACATGTATCAGTTATTTTACTGGTTCTTTTGTTAAAAAAAGAAAACACAGCTAGTGTTGCACTCTCAGTGCAAATGATCCATCATTTTGTGACTGCAACTTCAATTATTTTATCAAAATTTGTCTATAATTTCTAAAAGCTGAATATCGTCATATAAATAGAAGTCAGTGCAATCAGGAAAAGTAGCCATAAAGCGCACGTGAATTTCCGTTTTAATCATAAATATTATAGTGATTTTTAAGCTGCTAAACAATTCAGCATTTAGACTAATTCTACGTGTCACATGTGTGCAACGGTTACACATTAAAAATTTTAAAAGCCTCTTGGGGGGAGGTAAGAGCTTGGCAAAGATGTTGGGGAGTGGGATGAAGTATGGGTGTTTCAGAGCTCAATAATAGTGGCGAGAATATCGAAAAGTTATGGGTCCAGCAGAGAGAAATACTAGTAAACTACCCTTCAAGTGGGCTAAATTTTAGGCCTCATAACCCAGAATCTAAGCTTAGATGCATCAGGCTTTCATAGGTCCTTAGGTTAAGGGCAAAGAAGATAGGGAAAGAAATTCTTTGCAACTC
>NW_006785876.1:498700-506968 GCF_000442215.2 Lipotes vexillifer
ATTCTTTGCAACTCTGTGGCTGGGGGATCTAGCACCTGCTTAGAAATCACTGGCTCCAACACAGTGCTACCATTTTAGGGACCCAGAGAAGAGTAACTATAAGGAACATGAGCAGAGCCTAAAGGCAAAATTCTTTTCCAAGTTGTAAGTACTGCTGAAAATTTGATCTGCAGTCTGAGAATTGATTTTTAAAATAATCTCCAAATTCTACTGACTATCAGCCAGTATAAGCAAGTCCCACAACACACTCTATGGGAATATACATATATTACCATTCCATTAAATTTCCTGTCAGAATTGGCACTTGCAAAGGCCCCTCAGACTAGGGAATTAAATTTTCTTACAGTAAGGACTTGGCACTCCCAATTCCAAAGTGTTCAGTGGTAGCAGAAGGATTGGGAAAATAGTTTTCTGATACAGTTACCCTCAGAAACAGTGTCAGAAGATTAAAGGGCTGATGCTGGATGTGTGATCTCATTTTAAAAAATGACACTGGGGGAAATTAAAGTTTCTAAATGTATTATATCATCTGAAAACAATACTCGCCCTGGTGAGGGAGGTAGGACAGGTACTTTTATCGCCTTGTTCAAGGAAGCTCAGTGACCAGTCTGAGAAGGATTCACACAACTAGTAAGTGGCAGAGCCAGGTCCATAAATGAAGTCTTCAGAGTCCAGATTCTTTGTATTGTTCCTGCTATCTGACTGCTTTTGTAAATAAACATGCAAAAAATAACCAAGGGGACAGAGATGAGAGTGAACAAAGAACAGGTTAAAAATCTATGTTGCACCTGAATATTTCTCAGATTTTAATTTTATTTTCCTACAGGTCTGGAAAATGATTTAGTGACCACACTTTAACTGTTTAAACTTTTATTTTCATTTTGAATCCAACCTGCAACACATCTGTTGATCACATAATAAAATGAAATTGCTAGAGATTAAGCAATGAGTTGTTTTCAGTGAATTTCAACATTTGTTCCCAGTCCAACTCAAATGGCAGCTTTCAGAATGAGCCCCCAAAATTTCTGAGCAATACGAGAGGAAGCTCTTTTGGTGGGGGATCAATTCTGAATTCTGGTTCTTCAAAATTTTGTGTTCAAGATCAATTAATTATCAGATATGTTTACCCTTTCTGATGCCGGTGCACAAGCCTGGCTGTGCGTGAATCAGGACACAGAGCAGAAAAGACAAGAGTTCTTTCTGTGTACAATCTGCAGCACCCCCTTGAGTAGTCTGGTTGAGGTTTTGAAGAATTCTGGCCAGGAATTTAAAGTCCTTTTCTCAATGTGCTTGACTTCAGCTCTAATTTAACAAAGGGAGATAGGCTGGGTGGCTAAATGTGGGGAAATACGCAGAATAAAATCAGTAAAAGGATTGTTTTCAACAAAAAACAAAATAATATTTTATTTTCCCAGTATATGTGTACAAACATAGGCGTTCCTTTATTAATGGCTACAAAGATAATTAATAGGAAACCTTGAAAAAACTCTGCAAGTGATTATCAAAACCAGATTCCATTAGAAGACTAACAAATTCCATGATGCTTGCCGACCCATCTATATCGATTCAAGAATCCTTGCATTCAGAGACCTGAATGGGCCCATTCTGATGTATGTATGATCAAATAAAAGCTGCTTTCTGCTTTCTTTTTGGAGACAACTAATTTTTTTTCCACCCAGAAAAGGAGTCCCAGTGAAACAGCTAATATATAACCTAAAAGTCAGCTTTTTAATTTATTTACACTTGAAGGCCATGATCTAAAATCTTGACATCTAAGTAGTGAGTGAACATGCTTCCCTGTGGTGGCCCACAGACAGAAGTGGTAGCCAACGATGTCACTACCAACAGGGAATATCTCTCTCCAAAGGCTGTTCCTGCCAAGGCATTCTGTTTAATTAAAGTAGTGATGTTGTCTGAGTGACAACTCAATATCCTATATATTTTCCAACTTTTAAAAAATGTTCTCACATCCTCTTATTCCTTTTGCTCACTTATTCTAGTACTCAAAGGTTCAATGCATTGAAGGTTAAAAAATCCAAAGCTTTGAAATATAGATAGGAAGATGAGCCCACCAAAAATTTTTTTTCTTCCACCTGCGATGAAATAATTCTAAGACAACTGCATTCACATTTTTGCCGTGTTACGAGGGCCATTATGTCTTCTTATTGGCTTAACAAGAAAAATTCCTGAAAAACCATTTAACATACAAGCTATAAATACTCCAAAGAAAACAGCTTCTGTGTAGAATCCATAAGAGAGACATATGTGAAAAAGAGGCAACAGGCTTATTTATTTCCTAAGTCTTGCTGACAGTAGGACTTCCAAATTACTTTTGTGTTTACCCCTCTCTCACTGAAACTAAAGCTAAAGGTAGGAGCATTTCTACCATCACCCTATACCCCCAGTTCATTCCGAGCACACAGAGCCCAAAGCAAGTATCAAGAGGGAGAGTGATATGAAATGCTATTTCTTTTGGTACTACTACAGGTACTGGTGCTAGAGAAAAATAGATATCTAGACAACTATACAATAGAGAAAGAGCTAGTAGCCTATAATGTAAAGTGAATTACCTTAATTCCTTAAGCAAGCTTAATCTGCAACACCATGGCATCACTTTCCTGAGACTGTCTATAAAGGTTTAATATGTGTTAACTAGTTTTGAAAAAGAAGAGAATGCATAAGAGAGAGTAGCCAGCAGGTTTTTAAAAAATCTATAAAAAACATTTCTAAAATATAGAAAAACAGATGCTCATAAATGCTGCTTACTTTTTTGATTAAGAATTTCGTGAAAAGCTATCTCTAGAATACATGACATTATGGGTGGCTGTATGTGTGCGTGACTTCCTGAGCATAAAACTCAAAGCAAGACATAATTCACACTAATTCATCTAGTCATCTCCTTATAGTGAGTCCAATTCCATAATTATTAAGTTCTTAGGCTAAACAATGACATTTTCTGGGCTATAGCACATTACTGAGTTTTTATTAACAAATACTGTCATTTTCTTTGCTCTGTGAAACTGATGAGTTAGAAAATACCAACGGGTTTTATTTGAATATTTTTGTATTGTTGATAAAGTCCAAAATATCTATCTTTTTTCTTGGAATTAAAAATTTAGTCAATGAAACAGTCTCAAAAATGAACTATTTTATTCCATGAAACTGAAAAATTATGCTACACAGAATTTAAAAACAGATAGTCCTAAAACATTTTTTTCATTGATAAGAAAATATTAAAATGTTACCTGGTCATATATCTACTATGAATTAAATGTTTTCAATGAGGAAGTTCTTCAGAAAATGTCTTTGAATGACTAACTTAAAGATCCAGTAGTATTCAATGATGAAAAGGTCATATATATGATTAATGAAAATGGTTCCCAGCAGTTCTCCAGCCCAACCTCTCTCTCGAGACCTTCTGCCCACATTCTAACTGTTGGCCAGCTAAGCTCTTCAAATTCAACCTGTCCCAAATTGAGGGGAAACATGTATAAGGAAGAACATGGCACAGAAGTAGACTTGAACAAATGTTAAGACATACTATATTCTTGGAGAGGAAGACTCAAAATCATAGGATATCACTATTCCGAATTCTTAACAACAACCCAACAAAAATACCCTCCATCCCCACGCTACCCCCCCACCCCACCCCAAATTAGACGAGTCAACTATTAGGCTAATTTGGAAGGGCAATCAAGCAAAAACAGCCAGGAAAGCCCTGAAATAGAAGAGCAGATATTAAAATATATTATAAAGTCTCTCTAAATAAAATAACGTGATATGGGCACATGAATAAGCAGCTCAATGGAATGGAGTAGAAAATCCAAAATACAGAACTAAATTGCATATGAAAATATATGTATATTATACAATAGAGTTAACAGATCAGGAGTTGGAAAAGACTCACTTTTTAGTAAGTGGCGTTGGGTTAACATTCTTCCCACCATACACAAGTGCAAATCCTAATGAATCAGATTTAAATATAAAAATGAAAAAATATCAAGTACCAGGAAAAAAAATGGGTAAATTCCTTTACATTTTGGGAGAGGAGAAATGTTTCCAAAGTAACTAAGCATAAAGGAAAGCATAAAGGAAATATACTGGTAAATTTGACTAAATAAAAAGTAAACAGGGGCTTCCCTGGTGGCGCAGTGGTTGAGAGTCCGCCTGCCGATGCAGGGGACATGGGGTCGTGCCCCGGTCCGGGAAGATCCCACATGCCGCAGAGCGGCTGGGCCCGTGAGCCGTGGCCGCTGAGCCTGCGTGTCCAGAGCCTGGGCTCCGCAACGGGAGAGGCCACAACAGTGAGAGGCCTGCGTACCGAAAAAAAAACAAAAAAAAAACAAAAAAAAAGTAAACAAAATTCTACATAGGAAAAAAAATTCCATAAGCAAAAGTACAAATAACAAATTGAGAAAAAATATCTTCAACTCCTATCGTACACAGATGTTAGTATTCCTAATATCTAAAGAACTCAAAAATAAAACTCATGTAGAAAACTGGGAGAGAGAACTGAGCAGAGTTTGCAAAAAGAAGAATTGCTAAGCCTCCCCAGAACAGAAAAATATGTTCAACTTCCCCCCGATAAGAAAAATAAAGACCTCTCAACAACTAGGTTTCCGAAACTTTGAAAAACATACTCTGTTGGCAGGGTTGTGGGGAAACAGGCCTGTCCTGTGTTACAGGTAAGCACTGCATTTGAGGCGACATTTGACAGAGGAGATGAAAACTTGCTATGTGACAGTGTATTGTGGAACAAGCAGTCATATAAAAAATATACATAAACCAGCTACATAAAAAATTTCACAGTTGCAAATTTTGTGAATTGCCTTAGAAATTCCCAATCCAGCCCACTGCATATAGTCGTATATGATGGGTGTATACTCCAAGGGGCAACTTTCCCATGGGATATACAAAGTAGCTTCCATTGGAGTTGTTCAATGTATGGCCCTGCTACTAACACTAACCCTAACCCTAGCCCTTAGGAAATCATTTCTTCCTACCAAACTCTTATATTGATTTGAATTAAGTTTCTTACTTCCCTCCTCATTCTTCCCTCTCTCCCTCCTTCTCCCCTTCCTTCCCTGTTTTCTTTTTCTTGACTAAACTCGTCAGGAGGACAACATCCCTCTTTTAAAAAGCATTCTTTCTCAAAAATAGACCCTTCTCCAGCCACATGGCTTAAACTAGGAACGGCAAGCTGAGATGTCCATGTGGGTGGCATGGATGGAGGACGAGGGCATACTGGAGAACATGCACTTATACTCACTGTAGCCAACGGTAAATGTGGATCTGGTGTTGACAAGCCCTCCTGTTTTTCAAGAACAGCTAGTGGTTTGGACTTTTATGGGAAATTCCATAATTTTTAAGAGCTAAAATCCAATTAAGATTTCTTTCCACTGTACAGGCAAGCAAAAATGCCACTGTTTAGACCTCCAGCTTGTAAGCTCTATTTTAGATTTTTCAGGGGGCTTATTTCTTAACCAATTAATCATCTGGGTTGTTCTCTAGATCAGCCAGTTACTTATCACTTGTCAAAATACAGAGACCCAAAAGGGACATAATTTCCTGAGAATGTGATGTGATTGGTGCATAGTATGACATCTTAGTTTTACATGTCATTTTGCTGTCTAAGCATTCTAGGATCTCATTCTTTAAAGAAAAAAATAAAAGGGAAGAAAAAGAGTAGTATACCTTCCTATGCTGGAACTTGCTCACAGTCACAAAGCTACTTTTTTTTTATTAAACAGAGTTCAGATTAAAAGCCAGCTCCTTTGATGACTGATTCAGTCTTTCCATCCCACCGACTTACTGTGTGACCTTCTAGAAGCTCCCCACCCATAAAATGGGAATAATGATATAGTATTTACTTGATGGGGCTATTGTGAAGATTGAACAATCTGATATCTGTAGTGTTCTGCACAATGCCTGACTCATAGATAAACTTATCAAAGCAACTAATACTGTCATTGTAGCTGCTATGCCACCTATGTGCATACAATACAGAATACCCCCAAAGTTTCATCAAAGTTTAGGTTACATTTATTATCTCCTCTTTTTATCTGTGGCCTATCACTGAAGGAGACTTAACACCTGACAAAATTTACCATTGCAAAAACACAGTCATTGCTATTCAGGGCCTAGTGTTTGCCAAGGTGCTCATTTTAAGTGGATTGTTTGATGATATGTTGTAGTATCTTCCCTGCTATCTGGCATAAGAAGACATCTGTAGTTACCGGAGTCATCCAGAAGCTATTCTCTAGTTTTTTACAGATGTCTTTTGGGCTCCATGGCATCTCAAAAATAATAGCTAACAGTGGCTCTATCAGTAAATTTTCCTAATTCTTTGAATAATAGAGGATGCAAGTTGCAGGGTCCTGCTGATCCGAATTCATCATTTTTTTCCCAACCATTTCTGATTTTTAAAAAAACTTTCCCAAAGATTGTATCCTCCCCAGGCTACTGCCCCTTCTCTTTCCTTTCCTTCACATCAATCCCCACTTTTCCTCTCCCCATTTATTCCTCAGTGTGCTGCCCCCACCACCCCACTGGATCTGTTCAGACATCTTTTGCTCCTGCTGACTGCTGTGCATTCTTCTGTGACACCATTCTTTCCATTTATTCTTCCCACTTCTTCCTATGCTTGTTATCAGTATCTTTCTCTTTTATGTATGACCCTTTCCCTTTATTTAGTCCCTTAAACGTAGGTGTTACCCAAGAGTCCCACCTGGCCTTCTCTTGTTTTTACTCTATATAGCCATCCTAGGCAATCTCATCCATAATCATTACTTCAGTTACTATCCTTAAACTAAGAACACCCAAATTAATAACTACAAAGCTTCAGACCCACACTTCCAACTGCCTACTGGATATTTCCCCTGGAAGTTTCCACAGGCACTTTAAACCCCAAATGTCTAAGATAGAAATGATCAACTCAATGCTCCCACTCCAAACTTATTTTTTTTAACATAGCAATGGCACCACTATCTTCATACACTGGATGGCAGGGAGAGCAGTTCCCCTCTCCCAAAGGTGTCCATGTCCTAATCCCCAGAACATGTAAATAGACTAGGTTACCGGCAAAGAGGAATTAAGGGTGTTAATCAAATGACCTTGAGATGGGGAGATTATTCTGGATTATCTGGGTGGGACCAATGTAATCACAAGATTTTTTTTTCATTTTTATTTATATTGGAGTATAGTTGATTTACAATGTTGTGCTAGTTTCAGGTGTACAGCAAAGTGATTTAGTTATACATATACATGTATCTATTCTTTTTTAGATTCTTTTCCCACATAGGTTATTACAAAGTATTGAGTAGAGTTTCCTGTGCTATACAGTAGGTCCTTGTCGATTATCTACTTTTATATATAGTAGTAATCACAAGATTTTTAAATGTGGAAGAAGAAAGCAGAGATCTGGAGTCAGAGGGATATGAAATGAGAGAATCCACCAGCCATTGCTGGCGCTGAAGTTGAAGGGGACCATGAGTTAAGGAATGTGGCCTTTAGAATCTGGAAAAGGAGGATGGGTCTTTCCAAGATGGCGGAGGAGTAAGACGCAGAGATCACCTTCCTCCCCACAGATACACCAGAAATACATCTAATCTAGGAGCAACTCCTACAGAACACCTACTGAACGCTGGCAGGAGACCTCAGACCTCCCAAAAGGCAAGAAACTCCCCACGTACCTGGGTAGGGCAAGAGAAAAAAGAATAAACAGAGACAAAAGGATAAGGACGGTACCTGCACCAGTGGGAGGGAGCCGTGAAGGAGGAAAGGTCTCCACACACTAGGAGCCCCTTCGCGGGCAGAGATTGCGGGAGGCGGAGCGGGGAGCTTCGGAGCCGCGGAGGACAGCACAGCAACAGGGGCGCGGAGGGCAAAGCGGAGAGATTCCCGCACAGAGGATCGGCGCCGACCGGCGCTCACCAGCCCGAGAGGCTCGTGTGCTCACCCGCCGGGGGCGGGCGGGGCTGCGAGCTGAGGCTCGGTTTCGGTTTCGGTCGGAGCTCAGGGAGAGGACTGGGGTTGGCGGCTTGAACATAGCCCGAAGGGGTTAGTGCGCCACGGCTAGCCGGGAGGGAGTCCGGGGAAAAGTCTGGACCTACCCAAGAGGCAAGAGACCTTTTCTTGCCTCTGTGTTTCCTGGTGCGCGAGGAGAGGGGTTTTAAGAGCGCTGCCTAAAGGAGCTCCAGAGACGGGCGCGAGCTGCGGCTAAAAGCTCGGAAACCAGAGACGGGCAGGAGACGCTAAGGCTGCTGCTGC